>NW_006399787.1:17028929-17067642 GCF_000299155.1 Elephantulus edwardii
CAAGCAGGGCTGTGTCATCTGCATAACGCAGATTGTTAATAGATCTTCCACCAATCCTGATGCCGCATTTCTCCTCATAGAGCCCAGCCTTCTGTATAATCTGTTCTGCATACAGGTTGTAAAGGTTGGGAGACAGGACAAATCACTGGCGTATGCCCTTCCCAATTTTGAACCATGCAGCGTTTCCTTGCTCTGTTCTGACAACTACCTCTTGGTCCAAATATAGGTTTTGCATTAGAACTATCGAGTGTTCTGGGATTCCCATTCTTCTCAGAGTCTGCCACAGTTTGTTATGATCCACACAGTCAAGCGCCTTTGCATAGTCAATGAAACACAGATAGACATTCCTCTGGTATTCCCTGCTTTCAGTCAAGGTCCATCTAACATTAGCTACAATATCCCTAGTACCATGACACCTTCTAAACCCAGCCTGGACTTCCGACAGTTACCCATATGTAAATTCAAATTGAGCTGAAGATCAAAATAAGTCCAGAGGAACCATACTACAAACCTGAGTTTACCCAACTTGAATTTAAAAATCATCTCAAGAGTACGTTTGAGGCACTGTACACTAATGATCAAAGACTAGATGAGTTGTGGGTTGACATTGAGGATATCGTTCATGAAGAGTGCAGAAGGTTATTTTATAGACAGAGGAGAAAGAAAGAGGAAAAATCCCTCCCCAAAATGAAGTCAGAAGAGACTTTCAAAATTACACTTGAGCATCAAAAACCAAAACAAAGGCCTGAGATGTAGAAGTGAAAGAGATGAACAGAAGGGCAGCTAGAGAAGATAAACCAAAATGTTATAATATGTGAAGAGGTGGAGTTAGAGAATAAAAAGAACTTGCTCAGCATTTCTCTAGCTGGAAAAAAAAGGCGGGGGGAATACAAATTCAAACTTTGAGTTGCAATACTTAGAGATTCTATGCCCAAACTCCTGAATGATCCAGGAAACATCAAAGATCATATATACAGTCACTGTACCAAAAAAGAATTGGTCTAATCCTTAGATCTACTTAATCTCTTTGGTCCAAACATGTCCCAGAGAAGACCTACAATGAAGCCAGAAATCCTAGAGATTGCACAGGGAATTCTGGTGGCCTACTGCGTAAAGAGTTGTGCTGTCGACCCAAAGGCAAGAGAGTAGAATCCACTAACTGCTCTGCAGGGAGAAAGGTGGGTAATCTCCTCCTGTGTGAGTCACCTCCTCTGAGAACTTGCTATGGGTGTCAGCCATGAATAGGTTCTACCTAGACAGAAATGTTGGTGGTGGCTAGCAGGCTCCTGCTGGAGTTGGTTCCCTACTCTGATGCTTGCTTGAGTCAGTGGCAAAAGACTTAGGGGTGGGTATTTAACCTTTCATTTTCCTCAAGAGAGAAATAGAGTTAATAACTGTACCTGCCACTTAGTTTTCTGAGATAATATAGAGAATGAAACCAAGTTTATTGACTAAGCCTGCTTCTAAGGATGGAGTTAACATCTTTCTTTTCCTATTGGCTCATACTTCAGAGCAGAGGTCTAAGAGGAACAACTTCTGAGCTTAATCTCTGCCCTAGAATCTACAATGGTGCATCTACATATGACCTGAACTCACTCTGCTCATTTTAGATCAGCCTAATGCTACCAAAGACTTAGGTATATGAGGTTCCATTCCTAGGCGTGGCCTTGCCACCCCTCATGCCTCCTGGACCACACCTGATAAATATAGCAGAAATGACAGACATTCAATTTAAGCTTACGTGTGTACACTTTGCCTGAGCCAAGACCCAAACCCAAGTTCGGCAGCTGCATCAAAGGAACATGTCTCTTCCAGGCTCCAAGCCCAGAGTAAGCGGTAATTTGGGAGACAGCCCCCTCTTATTTTTAGCCTTAAAACCCCCAAAGCCAACATACCAGCATTCACCCAAGCGTCTCCCAAAAGCTGTTGTTTGATTTGGGCTGAGAAAATGACAGGCTGGCTTCTGCACCAAGAAGAGAAGGAAAAAGGAGTTTTCTTTTCCCTCCACTGCTAACCTCCATCCCCCTCAACTCCTCCCCTAGCCCTGGGTGGACCCTGCCAGGGTAATCGTGCCCTGCTATATTTAAAAGGAAAACCAAAACCCCACAGATATTTTTTTTCTTTTCTTTTTTCTTTTTTTTCTTTGTGGTGGAGACTTCATTTCGGAATGGCAGGAGGCGACTCCTGAGGACAAGGGGAAAGCCGGTGCCGCGCCCAGCCTGTCCGCCCTCCACTCCTGCTGCCCGGAGCCCCGAAGAAGTCTGCGGAATCCAGGTCAGGACGCGACGGCGTCTCGGAACGGCCGCCGGCCAGGGGACTCCAGCCGCAGGGCACTAGCGACGGGGTAGGTGGCCGCGGGCCGGGGGTTCCGTCGGAATTCGTTCTGGGGGAATTCTCCCGATAGGAGAGCCCGCTTGGCTTTGGCGCGGCGGGTTGAGAAGCTATCCGAAAACTACCCCTTCGGCGCCTGAGGATAAATTTGCGCGGCTTGCGCTGCGTTCTCGCCCAGCTGATAGGGTGACGTGCAATTTGGAGGCTTGGAGATTGGCCTTTTGATTTGGCTTTCTGCTGCAGCTTAATGGGCAAAGCTCTCGGCTAGCCCAGAAACCAGCCCCTGTGCGCGTCCCCTTCGCGCGCCACGAAGCTGAGACGTCTCCCGCGGTGACGGCGTGCTAGGCAGACAGCCGGCACGCTCCCAGCCCCGGGAAAGCCGCGGCGCCGCGGCCGCAAGCCGGCTCCCTCGGCTCTGCCCGAGCGCGCCGGGCTCCCCGCCGCCGCCACTCCGGGGCCTCTCGCGGCGCGGTGCGAGCCAGCGCTCGGGGCGACGTTTCCTCGGGGTCGGTGGTGGGGTTTTCCGTATTCCTTCTCAAGCGGCTCAGAGGAAGCCCTGGCCGGGCCCCACCCCCGCCCTGGCCTCAGTCCTCTTCCCGCCGGGACCTCGCGTTCCCGATGCGCTGCCCCGCAGCGCCCTGACTGCTGCTAGCCGGCGAGCCCCAGGGGGCGGGCGGCGGCGGCGGCCTGACATGCCCGGGACGCGGCTCTGGCCGGGGGGCAACCCGCGGGGGCCATGAGCCACTGCCGCCGGTGAGGACCCGGGCGGCAGGCCATCGCACACCTTTCTTACTCCCCTCACTCCCTACTCAGCTCCCGAGGCCGGGAGGAAACGGTGAGTAATGGGATGAATCTTCTACCCTTCCCCCATAAGCCGGCAGGAGAGGCAAAGGATGGAGGCTTGGGATACTCTGATTGTGAATGACACTTTTATTTATTTCTCAGGATCATCGTTCCTGCAGAGTGCTTTCCGGTGGGGTTAGTGCTACAAAAAGTAGGAGGTGGGTGCCCGAAAGTGAATATTGTGTATGCAGTGCTGCGGGGCTGGGGGTGGTGGTGGTCTGGCAGTGTGTCCATGGAGGCGGGGTGCTTAGGAAGTGTGTGTGCAGACGGGCTATGGGCTTACTGGCTTAGTGGCGGGTGCGCATTGGGAAGGCTGAATGCTGTGGTTTGGATGCCTGTGTGCTTGTCTGTGCTTCCGGGCTGTGAATGGCCACAGGGCTTGGGGGGCTTTGAGGAGGGTGCAGCAGCTCTGGTGGTGCAGTGATTAAGACTCTGGGCTGCTAAGGGTAGGTGATTTGGATCCCGCAGCCGCTCAGCGGGATAAAGATGTGGCAGTACGCTTTCGTAAATATTTACAGCCCTGGAGACCCTCGGAGACTGTTTTACTCTGTCCTATAGGGTCGCTGTCTACTCCATGGCAGTGGGCTTGGTCTTAGAGGAGGGCGCGTTCCCTAGCCGGCGCGCGTCCGCATGCACACACACACGCACGCACGCGCGCACCCCAACCTCGGGACTGGGGCGCCAAAGGTCGGGAGCCGCAGCCCCAGCGCACCGGCCAAGGGGCGGGGTAGAAGGAGGGTTCTGGAGTGTTGCGCTCTGGGACCACAGTGGACTGGACAGTCCAAAGCCGGATGCAGAAAAGCAGAGAATACATACATACATACATACATACATATCACTCAGTTCCCCCTAGATCCAGCACCCCACTGTGTCCAACACCAGGCGCGAGGGTACGTACACACACACACACACACACACAGAGGCACGCACCACACACACAACCTCATTCAGAGAGAAGCATTCCTCTTGCAGGTCCTGCCAAACCTGTCTGGTTTTGCTAGGGGTAGGGGATGTTTGGGGAGTGAGAGCAGTTTGGCTTCTTTCTACACCTGGTTTTATTTTTAACGGGCAGGGGGTAAGAATTAAAGAGAACAAACGCCTTTAATGCAGTGCCATAAATTTATCCCTTGCTACCCGCCTACCCCCTTCCCCCCTTCTCTTCTGGAGATTAAAACACCACCAACAAAACCACTGAACGGTTGATGGTATGGTCTCCAGGGCAGGAGGTTTGGGATTGAGATTTATTGGAAACGCAGGGCTGCAGCAGGGAGCCAGGCGTGGAGCTCCTGGGTGGTCAAGAAGGACTGACGGCAGGGGTTTGTGGGTACGTGATACAAACACATCCGGCCTTCTGGTGGAGCACCAAAAGGGAAGCCTCAGGACCGCTGGCGATCGGGTGACTTGCAGCCGTGTGTGATTAATCTTCCACAGCTGTTGTGCCCCAGCCACTTGAGCTGAGCTCTTGTTTAACTCGGTTTGCAAATATAGCTGCTGCGCCATGCTCTTCCTGAAATAGAGGCATCCATCAGTTCACTGTGTATGTGAGCTTGCCCTCGGGCTGCAGCTTCTTTTCCTGTTCCTTCCTGCATTCTAGTTTGAGAGGAAACTGCTCCTCGTGCCTTGCCGGGGTCTCTAAACTCTGGTAGCTGGAAGTGTTCAAATTCATACTTTCCCTCAGTAGTAGCCCTTTCTCCCAGGTGTACTCCATCGCTTCTTTTTCTTTAAATAAGCTACAACTATTGAGTTGAGAAGAAATGAATGGCACCTACAGAACTGAACTTGGCTGAGAGATGTTTTCTTTAATGTAATGACAATGAGAAGGCCATTGTTCATTCTGTTTGTTATACCTAAAATGCTCTGTTATTCTGTCACCTCTAAACTTCCACTCCATCTTTGCTTTTAGGTTTCAGCTCATTTCTTACTTCCTCTGGGAAGCCAAAGTCTTTGATATACTTTCTGTGACTAAGTCAGGTCTTTATTTTAGACACTTATTGTCTGAACTTGTAATTTTGAAGTAATTAAAAAATATAAATCAAACTTAGTGATGGGATTGAATAATGACTATGACACTTACAGGCAGTGAGCTCCATGAAGGCAAGAAAGATTCAAGGAGTACCTCACCCCATACTTGGCCCATGAAGGACTGACTGAATGAACTGGGAGGAACATGGTACTTCTCTCACCTCTACTTTGACATCTTGTACCTCTTCTATAGCCTGCTGGTCCCAGACAGAGGACTAGGCCTATCAAACTGCTCCTGTAAAGCTATTCTCTTCCCCTGTGTTCTCCTTGGACTGGGGCCTGCAGTGGCTCCCAAGTCCTCTTGCCCTAGGTCTGCCTCGTTCTGGTGCAAAGCAGTGCCTTGTCCAGTCTCTGGATACAGTTGTTGGTATTGTCCATGAGCAGCGATTGTGGGCATTTCTCCCAGTTTGCATGGTCCAGCTTCTGGACAATGGATTTGGGAAATGTGTCAGACATCTTGGCTTCTCTTTAAGCTACTAAGTTTGGATAGGGAGAGAAGAGTGACTGCTTCTTCCCTCAAGCCTGCGTGTTGCTTTTCCTATGGGTTTAAATATTTGGTCAGCTTCAGAAATATATTGAACCCCAAAAGAAAGAAGTCAGTAATTTGACAAATATTTACCCCCAACTTACTCTGCCAGGCATATGCTAATTACTCTCCCCAAACAAACAACATCAAAATAAACACACTGCAACTCATAGGGACCCTGTGTATGACGGAATGAAATACCTCTCAGTCCTACACCACCTCACAAACATTGCTGTATTTGAGACCATGTCGCAGCTACTGTATCAGTCAATCGTTTCAATAAAGTTTTTTATTTTAATTGTGTCCATCTTCTTGACAACCTTTTCCACCCTCCCCCCTTCACCCTCTTTGCCACCAAACACAGAGTCCTACTTCAGGGACCTGTCTCTCCTGATAATATGTCTAACGCCTGTGAGATGAAGTTTCACCAACCTTGCTTCTAAAAAGCATTCTGGTTGTGCTTCTTCCAAGGCAGAGGTTTTCATTTTGGAAATCCATAGTTTATTAAATATTCTTTGTCATTATGGTCATTCATAGACATAAATTCTTTTTTCAGTCTTCCTTATTCATTGTCCACCTTTCACAGGCATGAGATCATTGAGAATATCATGGCTTCAGTCAGGCACACCTTAGACTTCAAAGTGACCTGTGAGCTATCCATAAACTAGAGATATTGATACTGTTAGGTACCATTAAGTCGAGTATGACTCCTAGCAACCCGATGAACAACAGGTCTACGCCGCTGCCCTGTCCTGCATCATTCCCTGTCCTGCCCCCTGCCCTGTCCTACCCCCTGCCCTGTCCTGCCCCCTGCCCTGTCCTCTACCCTGCCCTGTCCTGCCCCCTGCCCTGTCCTGCACCATTCTTATCATCTCTGACATAGTTGAGCCCATTGCTACAGTCACCATATCAGTTAATCTCTTTGACTGATCCTCCACCCTTCCGAGCATGTCTGTCTCCCATGAAGGGCCCTTCCTAACAACATACCCGAAGTATGTGAGATCACACTAATCCTGTAAAGCTATTTTCTTCCTCTGTGTTCTTTGACTGATTCCTGGAGCAGCTTGCAATTTTTCTCACCCCAGCTCTGTCTCAACCCTGTGCAGAGTAGTGCCTTGTACAATCAAGGAAGCTTTGCCATCCTTGCCAAAATCACGACTCAGAGGCATCAGTTTTTCTTTTGCCATCCTTAGTTACTGTCCAGCTCTCAGATGCATAGCAAGTGATTGACAAGACCATGGCCTGAATCAGGTGTACTTTAGTCTTCAAACTGACATCAAATTACTGACATCAGTAATTTGGACAGATCCCTGACAGCCAACTAACCCAATATATAATACTTCTCCTGATCTCCTGACTGCAGATAATAGTGTTGATTGTGAATCCAAATAAGATGAAATCATTGACAATTTCAGTCTTTTATCTATGCATTTTATTTTTGGGGAAGTTTGTCATCTTAATGTTGAGACACCATCCATACTGAAGACTGTAGTTTTTTATCTTCTGCAGCAAGCATTTTAAGTCTTCCTTCCTTGCCGTAAGCAAGGGGTACCATATAAAGTCATTCCTGCTAGTAGAAGGTAAATCCTAGGTACAAGGGAAGTATTCAGGAATGTCACTATGTGCCATTGAGTCAGGCTATAAATTGCATGGGAGGAGATTGCCCATCTTTCTCCTGAGAAGAAGCTGGTGGGTTTGAATCATCTGCTTTTGGGTTGGCAGCCCAACTCCTTACCACTAGGCTTCCAAAGCTCATTCAGCAATAATAAATAGCATGACCTTCTAGGGGTCAAGGAGGTCTTCTAGGGACAGATAAGCCCAGAAAGGAAGACTTTGTAGGTGAAAAAATGAAGTGGAGAGAGGGGAGGTGAGGAGGCAATGTTGTGTAATGAATTAAATCAGTGCCCACCAAAAATCTACAGCTGTCAAGTCTTGTCCCTGCCCATCAGATTCCCAGTGCAGATGAACTCATAATACACTACAGATGTAGGTAGGTAGATAGAAACACTCAGCTGCTAACTGAAAGTTTGGTGGTTCGAATCTACCAGCTTCTCTGTTTCTGTAAAGATTTACAGTTTTGGAAAACCTTTGGGGCAGTTCTCTTCTGGCCTGTGGGTTGCTATGATATGGAATACAATGAAGAGTAATGTTTTCTTGTTTTCCTAATATGTGTATCTTTTCCTAATATGACTACTGGCTAAAGTATTGAGTATACCTAGTTGTGGTAGCTAGCTATTGATGTTAAATGTTGTTGTTGTTGTTGTTAGGTGCCATCGAGTTGTAGATGACTCATAGTGACCCTATGAATGAAAGGCCTGAGCACTGTTCGTACATAGAGTTTCTGGAGGCAAGCCGTTTCGGAAGTGGATGCCGCTCCTGCTTCCAGACTTGTTTTAGTTGGGAAGCTCCAGCCAACACTGTCCACCATGGGTGACCGTTACCACGTTTGGCACATCAGTGTCCCAGAGTTCAGCATCACAGCAACCACGAGTTACCTCTATGTATAGACCAGTGCCATACTAAAAGCTGCCACAACACCTATGCACACAGTGTCATTCATGCTCTCTCCGGCAACCAGGTCATAGCAACCCTGGGCGGAGCAAACCAGGGAGAACATGGCTGCCTTCTCTCCCCTCTCCAGTTTTGGGCTTAAAGCTCTCTCCTGCATAAACCCTGTGCCAAGCCTGGCTTGCCTGGTTCCTGGAGGCAGAGTAGTCCTCTCAATCAAACACAAGCTTGAAAAAGCACTCGACTCCAAAAGCTGCCTTCAAATCAGTTCTGGCTTGTAGCCGTCTTATGACAACATTGAAAAGAATGTTGGATAACAATCTGTAATTGATGGATAAGATTGAGATGAATGGGAATTCTAGAATACTTACACATGTTCATGCAGAACCTGTACATAGACAACTACATAGAAGTAGTTGCCTGAACATAACAAGCCATATGTGACAGCTGTATGAAACTGTGCTTGATTGGCACCAGCCTCATGATTTACATAATTTAAAATCAGGAAGGGTGTGCATCAGGGTTATAGCCTTTCTCCACACCTATTCAGTTTGTCTGCTGAGCAGATAATTTTAGAATTTGTACTATATGAGGAAAAATGCGGCATTAAGATTGGAAGCAGACTTACGAACAACCTGTATTATGCAGATGATACAGGAAGTGAAGACTTGAAGCATTTTACTGCAAAAGGTCAAAGACTACAGCCTTCAAGATAGATTATGTCTTAACATCAAGAAGCAAAATTCCTCACCACTGGAGGAATAGACAACATTATGATAGATGGAGAAAAGATTGAAATTGTCAATGATTTAATTTAACTTGGATTGGCAATCAACACCCGGGGTAGCAGGAATTAAGAATTCAAAAGATGTATTGCACTGGGGGGAAAAAAATCTGCTGTCAAGGACAGTTTTCAGGTGTTCAAGAGCAACGATGTCAGTTTGAAAACTAAGGTGTACCTGATCCAAGCGATGGTCAATTGTTTCCAATGCATCTGAACTATGGGCAATGAATAATGAAGACCAAAGATGAATCAGTGCCTTTGAATTGTGGTGTTAGAGAAGAGTATTGAATATATCATGGACTGTCCAAAGAATAAACAAATTTGTCTTGGAGGAAGTGCAACCAGAGCACTCATTAGGGGCAAGGATGATGAAACTCTTATTTTACATACTTCGAGCATGTTGTCTAGAGAGGCCAGTCCTTGGAAAAGACACCACGCTGGCAGAGGGTCAGCAAAGGAGAGGAAGACCTTCCAGGACATGGGTTCAAACAGTGACTACCACAATGAATTTGAGCATGACAAAGATCATAAGGATGGTACAGCATAGGACACAGTTCAGATCTATTGTTTATAGGGTTGCTATGAGTTGTAGTCAATGTAACAGCACCTAACAACAACCACCTCATAATTAGGTGTGATATAAGCAGCATTTAAACCAAATCTAGTGCCTTTGACTCCTAGTACCTTTGAGTTGTGGTGCTGGAGAAGAGTCTTGAACATACCAAGGACAACCAAGAGAACAAATAGGTCTGTCTTAGAGAGGGTGAAACCAAGTTTCTCCTTTGAGACAGGGATTTTGAAGCTTCGTCTCACATATTTTGGGCATGTGGCCAGGAGGGACCAGTCCTTGGAGAAGGACATCATGCTTGGAAGGGTGGAGGGAATGTGCAGGAGCGGAAGACCCTGGATGAGATGGATTGACATGATAACTGGGGCAATGGGATTAGGTGTGTCGAAGTCAGTGAGATTGGCTCAGGACAGGGCAGGGTTCAGAGCTATTGTGCATAGGGTTGCTATGAGTTGTACGCAACTCGATTGTACATAGCAACAACAGCAGCGCAGATGAATCTGTTTTGACCCTTCATCAGATTTCTGAGGCTCCTAGTATTTGTTTATGTAAAGAGACTTCTTCATATTTCTCCTGTAGTGTGGCTCATGGATTCAGTCCACTGCCCTTTTTGTTAACAGCTGAATAAGTAATGTATACCAGCACCAGGGCTCCTGAAGTAACATTTACTGCCTTGATATTTGGAATGACAAATCGGGCTTTCTTGGTTGTATGCGGGAATACAGGGTCATGTGGGCACTGGATCCGGAAGTGGAACTGTAAAGTAGAATCCTGCCCTGGCTTCCATGTGGCAATTTCCAAATCACTTGAGAGAGAGGACTTTAAAACCAAGCACTGCTGAGTGTAATCCTTGAGCATGAAGTCACAGTATGATCTTGATTAGCATTCAGCCTATACACCCTGATCTCTGTTTTGTTCCTCATCCTTCTCTGTCACTAATCTCAGTGATCAGAATTTAAAAAAGAAAAAAGAAATCCCTTTTCTCTACCTGCACAGTACTTTGGATTCACAATTCCTCACCTCTGAAAATGGTTCCACAGGCTCTTCATCGTGCTAGAATATTACTCTATCAACATGTACTTCTCTGCCTCTAATTATAATCAATTCAACAATTCTCATCCTAAAAAGAATATCAATACCAATTGCTCTTCCCTGTCATTCGCTATCCCCACCTTGCTTTCAGTAAGCTCTTAGCATTTTAGGCTAAGTGTCTGTTGCTACTTTATCAGTCGTTTAGCCTTTTATTCCCACTATTCTCTTTTTTTACATTGTGATTTTAATGAAAGCTTACAGAAAGGAAGGATTTTCATTCATTCATTTCCCACTATTCTGTGCAACTCTCATCTGCCAAGGACTGCCCATTCCACTAAATACAATGACTTCTCTCTATCTCTCTCATTCTCTTTCTTCTCCCCCTAGTAAGGTAACACTGACTTTTGTTGTTGTGTACCGTAGAGTCAGAACCGACCCACAACGGACCCCTCCAGCAGGCTCTCAGAGGCAGTTAATCGTGTAAGAGGAGATTGCCCATCCTTCTCCCGCAGAGCAGATGGTGGCCTTGAACCACATGCCTTCCCCTCTCTTGACTTCTATCACACTGAACTCCCTGTTGTTCTTTTTCTCAGTTATGACTCACAGAAACTGCTACAATTCATAGTGACTCTGTGAACAAGAGATCTGAACCCTGTCCCATCTCTGATAAATGTGAGCCCATTGCCACAATCACTTTGCCATTCCATCTCATTGTAGGTCTTGTTCTCTTTTTCTGACTGTCTCCTTCCCAAGCATGATGTCCATGACCAAGAAATAGCCTCTACAAGCAACATGCAAAGTCTATGAGATGATGCTTTGCCATCCTTATCTGCAAAGAGCACTCTGATTGATTGCACTTTCTCTGAGAGAAAGTTCATGGAATATTCAGCACTTTTCTCCAACACCACATCTCAGAGTCATCGATTGTTCTTCTGTCATCCATATTCATTGTCCACCTCTCAGACACATAGCAGGTGAGCGCGCCACCAGTGCTTTCTGCTAACACACACCTCTGGTTGTGATATCATCTGTACCTCTAACTCTCCAAGTACAGGCTTTCTTTCCAACTAATTGTACAATGTCTTCAACTGAATGTACTCTTTATCTCTTCAAGTTGAGTTTGTTTTAAGTAGACATAGTTTTAGTACCTAGTAGAAGCATCTGCTCAAAATTTCCAAGTTATTTTTTATTCCCTCTCTTGTTCCCGAATACTGATTATGTCTTTTAAGCCCATTTACCTCTTCTCCAATCCTGCTGCCACTATTGTAAATGCAGATTTTTTAATAACCTGCTTAATAATACACAATCAACACTCTTGGTACCAGCAGTCAGGAAATTAAAGATGACTATTATTGGGAGAGTCTGCTGCCGCAGACCTTTCCAAAGTACAGAAGAGCAACAATGTCAGTCTGGAGACTAAGGTGTGCCTGATACAGGCCATGGTCTTTGCAGTTACTTGCTATGCATCAGAAAGTTGGACAATGACTAGGGATGATAGAAGGAGAGTTGATGTCTTTGAGCTGTAGTGCTGGAGAAGAGTATTGAATATACCATGCAGTGCTAGGAGAACAAACAGGTTCTCTCTAGAGAGGGTGAGACCAGGCTGCTCTTTGGATGCAAAGATTCTGAAGCTTTGTCTGACATACTTTGGACATGTTTCAAGGCAGGATCACTCCTTGGAGAGGGGCGTCATGCTTGGGAAGGTGAAGGGACAGTGCAAGAGAGGAAAACCCTCGATGAGATGGATTGATTCAGTGACTGAGATAATGGGGGTAGGTGTGTAAGAAACTAAGATTGACACAGGATAAAGCAGAGTTTAGGGCTCTACATAGAGTCTGTGTGAGTTGCAGGTGACTCAACAGCACATAACAACAATAACAATGTTAATAATAAATATAGTAGCTAACATTTGAGTGTATGTTATTTGTCACCTACTCTGTGCTTACTGTGAGAATGTTGTTGCGATTATTGTATTATAACAAGAAGCTTTTTAAAGATTTCTCCAGCTTCAAGATTTCCTTCCTTCAATTCATTTCAACTACCATTACAAGATTTACCCCTCTCCCCCGCACACACCCTTCTAGGCTTGAAACTTCCTACATGGAAAATCTTGAAGGACTCACCTTTTGTGTAGCAATCCAACCCCATGTATCAGAGCCCCCCAAATCCTGATTTCCTTCTCTATGCCTTGTGTCGTTTATTTCAGTTTTCATATGGACACCTGAGGAAACCTTCTTGCCTTCTGGACCTTTGTTCATGGTTTACCTTCTCCTAAAAAACAAGCAGATCTCTCTTGGAAGAAGGACAGCCAGGATGTTCTTTAGAGACAAGGATATGAGACTGTGTTTCACCTTCTCGGGCAGTGCCATCAGGAGGGACTAGACCTTGGACAAGGACATCATTCTCAGAAAAGTAGAGGCTCAGAAATGGAGAGGAACCCTCCGTGAGATGGGTTGATGCAGTGACTGGAACAATGGGCTTAGGCCCAGTGGAGATTGAAGGATGATACAGAATTGGGCCAGGTTTCTATTTGTTGTATGTAGGGTCACTGTGAGTCTAAGTTGACTCGACACCACCTCAAACCAACAAATGCTCCTAACTGCTCTTTAAGGTATAGTTCCAGTGCTTTTCCCTGTTGGAAAGGCTTCATGATAAAACCGCCTTGTCCTTCTGTGTGTTTTGAGTTTTTCATGAAATGCATACACCTTTTAAAACACAGATATTTGGTTTACGTATTTTTTTTTGCATGTGGCTGGTTGTTTTTGCTGTTGTGTACTGTAGAGTTGGAACCGACCCATAGCTGACCCTCCAGCAAGTTTTCAGAGGCAGTTAATGTTCCCTTATTATTAGATCAAGTATGTTTTTTTATTTCTCAGTGCTTGAAGCCCAAGGGGATAGGGAATCAAACTGAATGTGAGTCAAAGAATGAATAAAGAAACAACCTGTTTCACTTTTAAGGTATGTGGAACAAGGTCAAGAAAGGAGAGTTATACCATTTATCATAAAATATAATTTTGAAGCTTTGTTTCACATACTTTGGGCATGAAGCCAGGAGAGATTGCTCCTTGGAGAAGGACATCATGCTCAGAAGGGTGGAGGGACAGCGCACAGGAGAGGAGGACCCTGGATTAGATGTACTGATAGAGTAACTGAAGGTGGTGTGTTGGAGTCAGTGAGACTGGATCAGGACAGGGCAGGGTTCAGAGCTGCTCTACATAGGAGCACTATGAGTCACAGGTAACTCAATGGTACATAACATCCACAACAATAACATCATAAAAGAAGCTGGTAGTGGAGGAAAAACCAAACTAGGTAGAAACCACATGATGTAGTGAGAGAAGCATTGAACTGGCAGAAAGAGCGTTCTTATTTCTGAGAATCATAAATAAAACCCATAAATAAAACTATTGTCCTCTGGGCCTCCGATTCCTTATCCATCAAAAAAAGTTATGTTGAAAGTGTTGACATAAGAACTAGATCCAAATCCTGACAGTTCTTTGTTTTGTAAGTCTTGTTCCACAGAATATAATTTGCCTCCTGCTAAGAACACTTTTCATGTTGACATTTCATTTCAGAACCTCTAGGTGAAACTTGAAACCCCGGTATGTCTGTTATCACTGGCCTCTGGAGGGTGCTGAGGCCAGTCCGCTCAGCTGTCAGGATGAGTGTGACGTAAGGCACCTGAGATGGGTTTAGTGCTTCCTGGCCTAAGGAGCACTAGCTTGGCAGTCTTTGCTGTGGCATCACCTCCACACTGCAATACTTCAGGGCATTTAGGGCACCTGCTACTGCTCTGTCGTTGCAGTTGTGTACTATCAAGTCACAACCAACTTGTAGCTCACCCTCCAGCATGTTTTCAGAGGCAGTAAATTGCACGAAAAGAGATTGCCCATCCTTATCCTGTTGAGCAACTGGTGTATTTGAACCACTAGTCTTTGGAATTGCAATACAGTTTTTTTTCTTTCTTTTTTTTATTTGTTTGTTTGCTTTTTAAAAAATTTATTATTAATTTCAATGAAAATTTACAGTGAGTTTGGGTTTCCATTCATTCATTGTTGCACTTTTCTCCCCTCCCAACCCTCCCCCCCAGTACACTACCCTCGTGGAAAAGTAAAAGAAAAATTCTTTCGTTGTTTTACAAACCTCCACCAGGTCCACTCCACTATGCAGCCTTCTCTCTGGACTCCTGTCATGACAAAAATACCTAATCACATATCCTTTTTAAACAGTTTTCTCACTTATCTGTTTCAATGCAGTATACATTATTGAGCCCATCTTTCTCAGTCTTCTCCCAACCCCGAGTTCAGTCCTGTTTTTCAACAGTGGCACTATGCAGTATTTGTCCTTTTGTGACTGAGATACTTCACTCAGCATAATGTCCTCCAGGGTCACCCATTTTGAATAATATTGCATGAGTTCCTTGTTTATCAATGCAGCATAGTATTAACATTGTGTGAATATACCACAGCTTCTCTAGCCATTCATTTGTTGATGGGCACTTAGGTTGTTTCCAACTCCTTGCTATTGTGAACAAAGCTGTGATAAACATGGATGTGCATATATATATCTACTCGGACGTCAGTTATGGTTTCTTTGGGGTATATTCCTAGTAGTGGAATTGCTGGGTCAAATGCTATCTCTATCTGTAACTTTTGGAGAAAGCGCCATACTGCCTTCCACAGTGGTTGCACCATTTTACACTCCCACCAACAGTGAATAAGGATTCCAGTTTCTCCACAACCTCGCCAGCTTTTGTTGCTTGCTGTTCTGTTAAATTTTGCTCTTCTGACTGGGATGAGATGATATCTCATAGTTGTCTTAATTTGCATCTCTCTTAGAGCTAGGGATTTTGAACATTTCTTCATGTGCTTGTTGGCCATCTGAATGTCTTCTTTGGTGAAGTGTCTGTTCATATCCTGTGCCCATTTTTCGATTGGATTATTTACCTTTGTCTTGTTGTGGTGCTCAAGTATTTTATTAATTCTGGATATAAGTCTCTTATCTGATATGTCATTACCAAATACTTTTTTCCAGTCTATGGCTTCCCTTTTTACCCTGTTGGAGAAGTTTTTGGGTGTGCGTAGGGGTTTGATTCTTAGAAGGTCCCATTCATCTATTTTATCTTCTCCTGGTTGTGGGCAATGCAGTTTCTTACCACTGTTGTTGTTATTAGGTGTTGTCTAGTCAAGTACCACTCACAATGACCCTCTGAACAGCCAGCTTGAACCCTGGCCTATCCTGTGCCATCCTCGTTATCTCTGACACCCTAGAGCCCATTGCTGAAGTCAGCGGGTCAGTCTATCACATTGAGGGTCTTCCTCTCCTGCACTGACCCTCCAGCTTTCCACACATGGTTTCCCTTTCCAAAGAATAGCTTTGCCAGTTGTTAATATTGTTGTTGGTTGTTTTTATGTGCTGAATCGCCTGTGACTAATATTGACTGTATGTCCAATAGCTCTGAAGTATGCCCTATCTGAGCTAGTGTCACTGTCTCTGGCACACTTACCCCTATGCCTCAGTTACTGTATCAATAATCTCCTGCACTATCCCTCCATCTCTCCAAGCATGATGTCCTTCTCCAGGGATTGTTCCCTCCTGGCAACTTGCCCAATGTTTATGAGACGGAGCTTCAAAATCCTTGCCCTCTCTCAGAATTGTTGTTGTTATGTGCCATTGAGTCACTTGTGACTCATTGTTAGCCTATCTACAATATCCTATGCCAACCTTATTGTCAGAGTTGAAAAATTAAGTCAACCCAGAGAAAAGACTGAGATTGTTAACACCTTCAACTTGCTTGGCTCCACAGTCAACCCTCTTGGTACCAGCAGCCAGGAAATGAAAAGATGAATTGCATTGGAAAAGACTGCTGTCAGGGACCTTGCCAAGGTATTGAAGAGCACCCAGTCTATAGTCTTTGCAGTTACTTCCTATGCATCAGAGATCTGGACAGTGACTATGGATGATAGAAGAAGAATCAATGCCTTTGAGTTTTGGTGCTGGACAAGAGTACTGAGTATACCATGAATGGCCAGGAGAATAAATATGTTTGCCCTGGAGAGAGTGAAACCAGGGTGCTCCTTGGAGGCAAGGACTTTGAGGCTCTACCTCACATACTTTGGGCCTGTTGCCAGGAGAGACCAGTGCCTGGAGAAGGACATCATGCTTGGGAGGTGGAGAGACAGTGCGGAAGAGGAAGACCCCGGATGAGGTGGATTGGTTCAGTGACGGAAGTAGTTGGGGTAGGTGTGTCAGAGGCAGTGAAACTGGCTCAATATAGAGCAGGGCTCAGAGCTGTTGTACATAGGGTCACTATGCGTTGTAAACGACTTTATGTATGTAATAACAGAGGTACCTTGGAAGAAAAGACTAGCAGTCTACTTCTCAAAATTAGGATCCATTGAAAATCCCATGAATTGCATTTCTACTCTGACACAGGGCGTCAGCACGAGTTGAAGATAAGCAGATGGGACTTGGTACTGGTGGAATTTCCAAGTATCCTGTAATCAAAGGAAGGCCCAGAGCACCTCTAGAGTTGACTGTGTAAGAGAACCCCCAGCTATTTCTCAGAGAGATGACTTTGCTTGCCAGATCCCATTTGTTCTTCATTTGAAGTTAATATGATTTAATTCCACATTTCAACATTTAAAAAATTAAGAGAAATTAATTGGCATTAAATTAAATTAGGTTCCTCCTAGGAGATGATCTGAGGAAAATGTACAAAAAGGCAGCTGATAACCAGTCTTCCCTTGTGTAGAGGGATGTTAAGCCTTCCTCTATGGGTAACAACAACAACAAAAAAGACCAGGTTTTTGCATGTCCCTAGAGAGCAGGATGGAGCAGGGACTATGTCTCTCTCAGAAGGCCCTGGGTTTCTCACTCCCCTGCCCTGATTTTTCTACCAGAAGCAGTGAGTGTTTTTACTTGTTCCTTCCTAGCCTGACATGTTGCTTCAGATTTGGTGGAAAGAGACCTCCTAATGGCCAGAGGAAAAGGATTTATTTCTCCCTCCATACGTATTGCCTTTGAAACTCTTGGTAATTTTTTTCATCTACATAAACATCCTCTCTAGAAGGTTTAAATGAAATCATGTGAGCAAGACTTTGTGTATTGTAGGTGCATGTTGTTGTTTAATGTTTGTTGATGAATAATGCACTGTAAGTGCTAGATATCTTTTTTAAGTGCTGGTATTTTTATTCTACACATTCTATACACTGTGGAGAAAACACAAGGTGAAATGCAAAGGGTATATGAAGAACAGGACTGTGTTTAGAAATCGACTCACAACTGCTGTTCAAGCACTGTATGGCCTTGCTGATTCTTGTGAATGAACAATGTTTTCTGAGGTCATTGCTGCCAAAGCACTGTATGACTCTCTTGGTTCTTAGGAATGAACAGAGCTTTCGAGGTCATTGGCTTTAACTGTTTACCTCTTCCCCTGAAACCTTTGTGAGACGTTTGAAATCTCTCACAGGTGGATTTTTCTGAAATCAATTAGTACTAATTCATGCATCCAGTGCCCATTTCCTGAGGACTCATAATGCCAAACTCTCATCAAGGCCCTGAGAATACTCTGGATAACAACAAAGAAACTTTTCTACCATGAAAGAGTTTGTATACCATGTTGTTTGTTGTTAGCGGCCATTGTGTTGATTCTCTTTTTTATATATTTTAATGAAAGTTTATAAAAAACTTGGATTTCCATTCATTCATTGTTGCATATTTTCCCTGATTTTAAACTACATGCCATCTACTGTCTCCTTATTTATATACAGATTCTAAATGAGCCAAGTTAAGTATTCTGGAGTTCCTATTCTTTGAAGTATCATCCATAATTTGTTATGATCTATACAGTCCAATGCTTTTACACAGTACATAAAAAACATAGGTAAACATATCTCTGATGTTCTCTGCTTGTAGCCAAGATCTACCTGACATCAACAATGATATCCTTTGTTCCATATCTACCTTGAATTTCTAGAATTTCCCTGTAGATATACTACTGAAACGGGTTTTGAATTATCAAGGCAAACTTTTACATGCATGTCACATCTAATGATATTGTTGATTTCTTTTTTTTTTTTCAAGACTTTTATTTGTGTAAATTGTAATGAAAATCTAACTTTTCTGTAACTTGTTAAAATCACGATTTAAAAAAATGGGAGAAAAGTATCAAGAAGTCTTACAGCAACAGGAAGGAAGATACTGAGGGTGCTTGGCTTGGAGCTGTAGGAATCTAGACTAGATGGGGATTCAGAGACGACACTGCCTCGTGGGTTCTACAGGAAGGCAGACGGGAAATCAGCAAAGATTTTCTAAACATGAGCCCCTCCCCCATGGCGTGGGATGGGGCTCCCTATGGTCCCGCTTACTTGGTCTTTCAGGAGGGAATGCATTACCGACAGAGTTCAAGCTCTATCCAGGGACTCAAATATCAATCACTGTAGAGTCAAGAAGCCACTTCCAGCTGGCCCTCCATTGGGTTTCTCAGGTTTAAATCACACGGGAGAGTTCCTCTCTTTCTCCCCATAAGTCACTTCTTGTTTGTGTGCTATCAAGACAGAGCCAACTCATAGCTGACCCTCCAGCGTGTCTTCAGAGGCAGCCAATCACCCAGGAGAAGACTGCCCGTCCTTATCCTGCCTTAAAGCCACTGCTGCTTCAAATCAGCAGAGAAGCGTGGTCTTCGGGTTACCAGTGTGAGGCCTTGTGAACTACACCACCAGAGCTTCCTCTGCCTAGGAAGAGGGACAAGAATGTGGCAAAACTCACACCCCTGGGACTGGGGTGGAGCCCATGATGGTCTGAGGGAAGGGGACGTGGTCACTGGTACTTCTTGTGACCTCTGACCACAGAGTCTTTTCTGATGCGGCCTACTTTCCCTCTCTGATCTCACTCACCTCCAGCGCCAGCACTTGCTGCACTCTAACATGGCTTTGCTTAATGCAGAAAGCCAGTGGTGGAGAGGGCCGATCTCCACTCCCTGGAAGGACAAGCCAGGCAGGGTGTGGGGATGGGAGGATGGCTCACTGGCTGAGTCACCTGGGACCATTGTCTGCTGCTTGCTCCAGGACAGGGCTGTTTAGGGGAATTACAAAGCTCCTGGCCAGTTGGGTGGGAGGAGTGCCTGACCCGTCCTCACAGTTCTAGGGAGGACTACTGGAGTTTGGTGCCCTTGTCCACCCTTGTCCACCACCCAGCCAGGCAGAAGTGGCCCAGCACCAGCTGCTTACCCTGGATGGATATGGGTGGAGGGTGTCTACCTCTGTTCTCACCGTGTGGGCGGCTCTTCTTGCTCAGACAGGGTGCTGGAGGCCCAGGCTGTGCCGGGCAGAGGTTGACAAGCATGCCCCCTGCCCAGTGACCATGCCTGTAGAGGCATGCCCTCCATGTCACACCCTTCCCGCTCCTCCTTCCAAACCTGCTGTCATCTAGCAGGCCTTCCAAGCACTCCACCCTATTTCAGGGCCCCAGGGGAGCCCAGGCAGGGCTGGGGTAACTCTGGGTCAATATTTACAGGTGCATCCTGACCTCTAACAGTGCCTGGTCTGCCCTGAGCGTCAAGGCCAGCTGACCCAGGACATGCCTGAGTCTGAACCCCTGTCCTCCCCAGGGGATCACAGAAGCCCAGATAACCGACTGTCAGGTCGCCATACACATAGGGAAACATGAGGGCTCAAGAAGGCTGACACATGGCCTCCTCAGGGAGCAGGTAGGTGAGAGGCAGCAGGACCCTGGCTACGAGATGGAGACTATAGCCCTCCCAGCCCCAGTCAGCCTCCTTCAACTTGGTCCAAGTGCAGAGTTTGAGATCAAGTCCCCTCAGCTTCCAGCTCTCCTGCTACTGCCCTCCTTGCTTTTCTTTATCTGAAGTTAGGTGTTCTGCCTCTTAGAGGTGAGGTTACTTGGCATTATCCTGAGTGAGCAATAGCACGGGCTTCCGGACTACATGGGCCAGAACCTTGCTTCCTCCACCTTCTTTTTTTTCCCTATAATTATATTTTATTAATTTTCATAAACATTTACAGAGATTTTGGGCTTCCACTCATTCATTGTTGCACTAGATATTGTTGATTTCTACATTCCTGTTTTAGGAAAGAGAAAAAATATGTGCTCTTCAAGTCGGATGTCCAGATAGCTCCTTTCAAATGTCTTGGCATGGAGGAGTTAGTACTTCCAGCACTAAATCCATTTATTGAAATATATGGACTGGTATTTCTTAAAGTTCTGAAACCTTCTTTTGTTGCTTTCAGTTTAGCTCTGACTTCTTCCTTTAAGACCATCAGTTCTTGATCATATACTGCCTTGTGAAATGGTTGAATATCAAAGAGCTCTTTTTTGGAATAGTGATGTTGTGTGTTATTGTCATGTTTTTTCCTCCTTGTTTTTTTTTTAATGTTACTCATTATTGCATATTTTCTTCCCCACTCCCCACTCCCCTTCCCCTCCATCAGCCCACCCTGCAGTGCATCCCTTGTTCCAGATAGTTGTCATACACATAATGCCTACTCATATATTCCTTTTGGACAGTTCTTGCCCTCATCTATTTTAATGCAGTCTTCATTATCTATCCATTCTTTCCCCCATTCACTTTCCAACTTCCTGGCCCCATCCCATAGCTGTGCTATTCAGTATTTGTCCTTTTATAACTGAAAAATGTTACTCAGCATAATGTCCTCCAGACTCCCCCATGTTGTGTAATGTTTTACAAGTTTGTTGTTTTTCAGTGCTGTGTAACATTGCATTGTGTGAATGTACCATGGTTTTCCTATCCATTCATTTGTTGATGGGCCCTTGGGTTTGCTTCTATCTCTGTATTATTGTGAATAATACAGCAATAAACTTGAGTACGCAAACATCTGCCTGAGTGGTGACTGGTTTCTTTAGGGTGTATTCCCAGTAGTGGAATTGCTGAGTCAAATGGTATTTCTATTTCCAAATTTTTAAGAAAGTGCCAGATCTCCGTCCATAGTGACTGTACCATTTTACATTCCCACTACCAATGAATTAGAGTTACAATCTCTCCATAACCTCACCAGCATTTGTTGTTTGCTCCCCTGTTGAAGTTTGCTATTGTTTCTGGAGTGAGATTATGTCATAGTTGTTTTGATTTGCAGCTCTCTGATAGATAGGGATTTTGAACATTTCTTCGTGTTCTCCATGTGTGTTTGCCATCTGAAGGTCTTCTTTGGTGAAATGTCTATTCATAGCCTGTGCTTTATGAATAGATACTTTGGTGAAATGTCTATTCCTACCTTATCAGAAATGCCATTGCCGTATATTCCCCACTCACCCCCACCCCCCGACTGTAGGTTTCCTTTTTACCCTGTTGGAGAAATTTTTTTGATGTGCATCAGGATTTGATTCTTAGAAGCTCCCATTCATCTGTTTTATTCTTTCCTGGTTGTAAGTTCTTGTCATTTTTTTTTATATTACCTAAGAGCAGCTCAGGAAGACAAAGCAAAGTGTAAAAGAAATTCAAGCCTTAAATTGGATGCTATGGGGGAAATCTTGAATGATCTAGGAAGCATTAAAAGAAGATGGAAGGAATACACAGAGTCACTGCACCAAAAAGAATTGGCTGACTATTTCAGAAACCATTTCAGGAAGTAGCATAGGATCAAGAACCAACAGTAGTAATGGAAGAAGTTCAAGCTACACTGGTTAGCAAAAAAAATAAGGCCCCAGGAACTGATGGAATACCAAATGCCATGTTCCAACAAATAGATACAGCCCTAGACGTGCACACCTGGCTGTACTAAGAAGTCTGGAAGAAAGCTACCTGGCTAGCTGACTGGAAGAGATCCATATCACATGCAAGCAGAATCTTGCTGAAGATTATTTTAAAATGCTTAGAACAGTACTTTGACAGTGAACTGCCAGAAATTTAAGCTGGATTTAGAAGAGGCTGTAGCTCCAGATACATCTAACATCAACCAGTGTTGATGTTAGATGTATCTTGGCTAAATGCAGAAAATAACCGAAGGATGTCCATCTGTGTTTTAGTGACTTTGCATAGGCATTTTCCTGTGTGGATCACCGTGAATTATGACTAACCTTGAGAAGAATGAGAATCCCATAACTCTTTGTTTTGTTCATGTGAAACCTATACCTAGACCAAGAAACTGCTATTGGAACAGAGCAAGGGAACACAGCATGCTTTAAAATCTAGAAAGGTAGGCATCAGGGCTGTTTCCTTTTTCCATACATATTCAATATATATGCTGAGCAAATAATTCAAAAGCCAGGTTTTATGATGAAGAATGCAACATCAGGATTGGAAGACATCAACAACCTGCATTACGTACATGACATTTTGCTTGCTGATAGTGAGGAAAATTTAAAATTCTTGCTGTAGAAGATCAAAGACCATATAGTCTTCAACAAGGAGTTCATCTCAACATCAAGAAAACAGAAATCTTCACCACTGACCCTATAGACAACATCATGATAGAGAAAAGATGGCAGTTGCCAATGATTTCATCTTACTTGGATCCATAATCAACACCTTTAGTACCAGCAGTCAGAGAATCAGAAGATCTGTGGCACTGGGAAAACCTGCTATGAAGGACATCTCCAAAGTGCTGAAGAGGAATGATGTCAGTTTAAGGACTAAGGCATGCCTGATCCAAGCCAAGATCTTTTCATTTACTTACTATGCATCTGAATGTTTGATAGTGACTAAGAGTGTTCAGAAAAATTGATACTTGTCGGTTGTGGGGGTGGTGAAGAGTACTGACTATGCCATGGACTGCCAGAAAACACACGTTGTCTTGGTGAAAGTGCAACCAGGGTGTTCCTTGGAGATAAGGATGGTGAAGCTTTGTCTCTCAGACTTTGTGCATGTTGTCAGGAGGACCAGTCCTTAGAAAAAGGCATGATGCTTAGAACGGCGAATGGTCAACAGTAGAGAGGAAGATTCTCACTAAGATGGATTTGATACCATGACAGTAGCAATGGGCTCAAGTATGTTATTGTTGTTATGTGCCATCGAGTTGCTTGAGACTCATAGTGACCCTATATGTACAACAGCCCTGAACCCTGCTCTGTCCTGTGCCAATCACACTGTCCCCGACCCCCCCACCACAATTACACCACTCACTGACTCAATCCACCTCATAGAAGGTTTCCCCTCCTGCCCTGTCCCTCCACCCTCCCAAGCATGATGTCCCTCTCCAAGGACCAGACCCTCCTTGCAACATGTCCAAAATATGTCACACGAAGCCCCAGAATCCTTGTCTCCAAGGAGCAGCCTGGTTTAACCCTCTCCAGGATGAATCTATGTTTTCTTAGCAGTCCATGGTACACTCAATAGTTTTCTCCAGCACCACAGTTCAAAGGCATCACTTCTCCTTCTATCCTCGCTAGTCATTGTCCAACTCTCTGATGCATAACAAGTGATTGCAAAAACCATGGCCTGTATCAGACGCACCTTAGTCTCCAGAGTGACACCGTTGCTCTTCAGCACTTTGGAGAGGTCCCTAACAGCAGACTTTCCCATCGCAATATGTCTTTTAATTTCCTGGCTGCTGGTGCCAAGAGTGTTGACTGTGGAGCCAAGCAAACTAAAGTTGTGAACAATGTCAATCTTTTTTCCATTCATTCTGATGCTGTCAATTGTTCCTGTGGTGAGAAAGTCTGTCTTTTTGATATTGAGCCTCAATCCATATTGAAGGCTGCAGTCCTTGACCTTCTGCTGCAAGCGCTTCAGGTCCTCCTCAGTTTCAGCAAGGAGGGTTGTGTCATCTGCATAACGCAGATTGTTGATGAATCTTCCACCAATCCTGACCCCACATTTCTCCTCATAGAGACCAGCCTCCCGAATAATCTGTTCTGCATACAGGTTGAAAATGTATGGAAACAGGACAATCCCTGGCATAAGCCCTTCCCAATTTTGAACCATGCGGTGTTTCCTTGCTCTGTTTTGACTACTGCCTTTTGGTTCAAGTATAGGTTTCTCATTAGCACAGTCAAGTGTTCTGGGATTCCCATTCTTCTCAGAGTCAGCCACAGTTTGTTTTAATCCACACAGTCAAACACCTTTGCATAATCAATGAAACTTAGACATTCCTCTGGTATTCCCTGCTTTCAGCTAAGATCTAACATTAGCTACAATATCCCTAATACCACGACTCCTTCTAAACCCAGCTTGGACTTCTGTCAGTTCTCTGCTGATATGCTGTTCCAGTCGTTTTTGGATAATCTTTAGCAGAATCTTGCTTGCATGTGAAATCAATTATGTTGTTCGATACTTGCCACACTCTGTTGGGTCACCTTTCTTTGGAATGGGAACAAATATAGATCTCTTCCAGTCAGTTGGCCAAGTGGTTTTTCTCCAGATTTCTTGGCACAATTTTGTCAGCACATCTAGGGTAGCATCTGTTAGTTGAAATATGTCAATTGGTATACCATCTATTCCTGGAGCCTTATTTTTTGCTATTTCCTTCAAAGCAGCTTGAACTTCTTTTTTCATCACCACAGGCTCTTGCTTGTATGTTTCATGAAATTCTTCTGTGTCTGCCAATTTCTTTCGATATAGTGATTCAGTATATTCTTCCCATCTTGTTTTAATATTTCCTGGATCACTTAATATTCTACCTACGCATCCCTGATTATAGCAACTCGAGGTTTGAATTTGTTCTTCAGTTCCTTGAACTTAAGAAATGCTGAGTAAAAAAAAAAAAAAAAAAAGAAATGCTGAGCGAGTTCGGCCCTTTTGATTTTCTCACTCTAGCTCCTTGCACATTTCATTGTGATATTTTACTTTATCTTCCTGCACTGCCTTTAGAGATGGAAAAATGGTACAAGATAGGACAAGGTTCAGATCCGCTTTTTATAGGATCTCTCTCTGTGGCAGACTCAATAGCACATAAAGAACCTATGTCATTTGATATTTTACCTATAGAATCAGACATTATTGCAACTTGAAGCTTGATTCCCCCCTTCAGTTCTTACATTGATAAAGGATATATTCTTCTGTTTTGATTTTTTCTAACTCCAGGATTTTACACATTTCATTATATACTTTGCTTTGTCTTCTTGAGCTGCTCTTTGAAAAGTTCTGCTCATCCCTTTTACATTACTTTTTTTCCCCCTTCACTTTAATGGCTCTGTGTTCAAGAGCTCTAGTGGCCTCCATGGTAAGACACGTCACTGCAATCCCAAAGGAACAGGGCTTGAATCCAACAGCTGCTTCATGGGAAAAGGATGGGAAGTCTCCTCATTTGTGATTTACTGCTTCTGAAAACCCACTGGAGGTCAATTCCAACTGAAAGGCACACAAACAGCAACAAAATGCTCAAGAGCAAGTTTCCATTTCAGAGTCTCCTCTGACATATTTCCCCCCCTTTTGTTCTTTTTCTCTCTTTTTAATGACCTTTTCATGTTTTCATGTGTGATATTCTTGAAGTGATCCCACTTGGGATAACAACTTATTTAGGTTTTGGGTCATTAGTGTTCAGTACCTCAAATCTGTGCTTGAGGTGGCCTCTGGATTTGGTGAGATATACTCAAGGTCACCCTTTGGCTCTCCTGAACTTGTTTTAATTTTCTTTGCCATCAGCTTGAGCTTGCCCATAACTGATTCGTGGTCTGTTCTACAGCTCTTCCCCTGGCAGTCTTATGACTAATGGTACTGAGTTTCTCCATCACTTTTCCCATAGATGTGATATATTTGATACCTGTGTGTTCCATCCAACAAGAGTCACTAGAATAGAATAGAATAGGTACTCTTTCTATTGTTGAGAAAAGGTGTTTTATTTTTTTTTGGTGCCAATTTGAAATACATCTGTGAGATGCTGCATTTTCTTTCCATTTCTAAAACAGTGATTATATAAAGTGCAATGTAAATTCCTTTCGCTTTGCACATCCCATATTCAAGTATTGAGAGAGAAAAGGTGTTTTAAATGGATGAGTCAGTCTTTGGTTTTACAAAATTTTATCATTCAATCTCTGTTGTCCTTACTATCCCTTATGCCAAAATTTTTTGCCTACTGTCTTTCTAACTTTTATATTATAATCACTAGTTATTAACAATACATCTTGATTGCATATTTGATCAATTTCAGTTCATAGAAGGTGATAAAAATTTAAGCTCAATTTCTTCGTCTTTACAGTGAATAGTTGATGTGTAAATTTGAAGAATATTTGCATTAACAGTGTTCCTTAAGTTGGTGTTATGTGCCGTTGAATCTGAACTAATAGCTGACCCTCCAGCAGGTTTCAGAGGTGGTTAACTGCACTGGAGAAGACTACTCAGCTTTTTCCTCTAGAACAGCTCGTGTGTTTGAACCATGTGGCTTTGAGTTGGCAGTGCAGCGCCTTACCACTAGGCTACCAGAGCTCTATGCTTATATTTTCCTGTTACTGTCAGCATTGTAGTTCAAGTTAGATCTTGAAATGTTCTTTCAGTGATGAATGTGTCACCACTTTGTTATTCCTGGCATCATAGACCCTATAATTGTCTGATTCAGATGGTCAATACAGGTACATTTCATCTCACTAATATATCGATTTTTATGTGTTCCATTTAATTTTTGACAACTTCCAATTTTACTGGATTCATGTGTTATATGTTTCATGCTATAATTTTTAAATGATTGTTTTCAGCTGCTGCTTCTCATTTTGAGTCATGTCATGTTAGCAAAAAGAGGTCCCTAAACCTTGGTTACCTGATTAAAAGCAACACCACTTTAAGGAAGACGCTCTGGTTGAATAGTGTATGTTTTGGACTGATAACTAACAGGCCAACCAAATCCACCTCTTTGAGAGAGAGAGAGATGGATAATCTCTTTCTGTAAAGCTTTCTAACCTTAGAAATCTGATGGAGGGCTGCTACAAGTTGGTACTGAAACAGGTTTGTCTACACTAAGGGGGCAGTAATAGATGACAACTTGGGGGCTTAATTTTCTGACACTGTATCAGATAATGCTATTAATTACTTCTTCATGTGACAGAGTAGACCTGCGAATGGAGTTTTCTTGGCTATGGGTCAGTTTTGACTTGACGAAAGACAATGACAACAATCTTTATGGAAGATTTAGGGCTTTCTTCTGCAGAACCACTGGGTGAGTTTGAACTGCCAGCCTTTCTGTTAGCAGTTGAGTGCTCAACTGTGTGTGCCTCAAGATTCCTGGGAGTGAAGTGTACAGAGAGCAAAACACAGTGGTAGAATTAAGAGCAACAAGTTAGGAGTTAGAAGGGAAGTCAGTGGAGGATGTGTGTGTAGGTGGGTGTGTACCGGAAGAGAAGGGGTGCAAAGAATGACTTAAGTCAAACTGAATTATATTAAAAATTTTTTTTCTGCTTGTTTTATGGAGAGTAGACTGTAAGGAGTAGGGCGAGATTAACAGCTATTGCCTTAGTCCCAGTTAGGGATGTAAAATTGAATTGCCAGCTAGCGCAGAGCATGACACATATCTAGCACTCAATAAATTTTGAGAACACATTGAGGCAGAAATGATCTTCAAAGAACCGATAGCTCTGATGGGCACATGATGAGAGCTTGAAAAATGTATATACTTTTAATGAATCAATAAACTAAGTCAGGCTTCCTGCTGTCATTCTGGCCTTTATGTTAATCTCAGTAATTTGAATGTTTGGATTCTCTTCGTTTTTTCAACCTGATGAGTTCTATGGACTTATTATTTGAAATAGTCAGTAAATGACCACTCTTCTGCCTCCCAGATAGTAGTGATCCCAGCCAAATTAATAAATCTTCAACACCTTTAGAAGTAGATATCTTGTGTATGTTTCTGTGAGTATCTGCCAGGAGCTTTATCAGTGCATCCCTAGCACGTGTTGTGCTCTGAACTATTGAATTCACATACAAATGGTTATTAAAATGAGGAGCCTTGGTTGACTTCCAGGGGCTTCCTACCCTCCTACTAGAGAGCCTTAGAGCACTTGCTGGTCCATTAATCTTACAGTTACTGGAAGGCGCTGAGGGTGATCAAGTGTCTCCTAGGTTTGTTTTGATCCCTTTAGCTTCTGGGGTTTTTGTTTGTTTGATGGACTTTTTTTTTGGTTTGGTTTTTTTTTTTTTGTCCCTGGCTGGCTGGAGGGCCTAGAATTAGGAGGAACTATGCAGTGCCAGTGAGATAAAGACTGTAGTTGATGTGGTTTGGTCCTTGCCTTAATTCTTTTGCCATCATATTTTACTTTCAATTATCTTTACCTTGTGTTATTCTCCTTTTTTTTTATAATTTAGCACATTCTTTAACATAAGTTTATTGTGCTGCAGCACAGCAGAGGAAGACCCCAAATGAAATGGATTGATACAGTAATTGGGGCAATGGGGATAGATGTGTTGGTGTCAGTGAGACCGGCTCAGCACAGGGCAGGCTTCAGAGTTGCTGTACATAGGGTCACTATGAGTCGCGGGCAACTCCATAGCACATAACAACAGCAGCTTTTAAAAAACTTGCCAATTAAGTGAAACTTAACTGTTACCCCTTAAGTTTCTATAATTACCAGCAATAGTTAAGGGGGTTTGATTTTTTAAAATTTGTTTTTGGACAGAGTTTTAGTTCCTTTATTTTTAATTATTATTATTATTATTTTTTTTAGAGAAAGTTCACAAAGTGATTGGTTTTCATTCATTCATGCACATTTTCCTCCTACCCCCAATTCACTTTATAATGTTTGTCCTGTTCCAGGCTATTAATTGTCATACACATACATAATTTCGAATTGTCCATTCTTTTCAGATTCTCCTTCCTTTCGTCCATCCCTGTGCATTATTGATCCATTCTCTTCCCTTTCTCCTCCCTTGCCTGAGTTGATCCTATTATGACAACTGTGGTCTTATGTGGTATTTGGCCTTTTGTGATTGAGATACTAGACTCAGCATAATGTCCTCCAGACCCATCCATGATTCTATTTTTGAAATAACTTCCAAATCCACGCCTTCCTCTGCATCTCCTTGCCCTGTCCTGTTCCTCATCATTCCCCACCCAAATGCTGTGATCCTCTTTGAACTCATCTTCCTGCCTCCAGTCTTGCCTGGTTTTTGTTTACTAAGCCAAGAGGTGGAGGGTCAGTGTGAAAGAGAAAGACATGAGACAGATTAACACAATGACTGAAACAATAGTCTGAAGCGCACTGGAGATTCTAGGATGGTGCAGGAGAGGGCAGGGTGCAAGCATATGACCTTCCTTTCTCTTTGCTCTCTTGCTCGCCACATTGCATATGCTCCCCGATCTGTGGTTTGGTTGGTTGTATTTTATTGTTTGTGTTTCTGCCACTGCTCTCCAGTGAACTGTGTGCTCCTCACGGGGGATTACATTTTGTTCACATTACTCAAATCTGGAAAACCTCACTCACAACATCCCTGACAGATGGCTCTTTAGCCTGTGTTTGAACACTGTGGAAGGTGGGAGAAATCACTGAATATTATCCCTTCTCTGTGTGTGTACTCACTTAATGTATCCATTTCATATTCATTCAGTATCTACAAGGTGCCATGCTGGTGGGATTCTCTCTCCCTTTCTCATTGCTGTTCATTTGAAACTGACTCATAGATGACCCTTTAGTGGGTTTTCAGAGGCTATAAATCACATTCCCAGTGTGGAGGCTCCAGGCTTCTGGCCAGCCTGCAGACCCATCCCCTCACTAAGTGATTTTAAAGGGAGTTGACTGCTAGCTAACATCTTCATGGTGGTCTCATCGGTCACATGAGGGAAGTTTTTTGGGTCGTGTTTGAAGTGTGTTACTGCTCTTTTACCCCCAAAAGTGGATGTTCTTGAGCCTTTGACCAAGGGTGGAGGTCTGCTAGAGGGTGTAGCTTTAAAATCCCTTAATGAAGGGGTATGGCCCTCGGGCCAAATTTATTGATATTCGAGTGAATATTCTTTAAATGACACAGCAATCTTTTGTCTTTTTGCTGTTCTGAACAACTTGGAGTTGCTGTGATGCTGCACATTGTTCCACAGTCGTGTCAAATACCATAATGATTACTCATTATGTACAATGTTTGGATGAGCTTCCAGATTGATTCATGCTGGGAAGCAGGAGTGGCATCCACTTTCTAAACTGGATGCCTCTGGAAACTCTACAAACTCTCTAAATGTATAGAAATTATGTTAGTTATAGAACAGAGGCCAGGTCTTTTGTGCAAAGCTAACTCTGAGTCGTGTTTGACTTGATGACACTTAAACTACTGCTAACTGAGACTGGTGCTTTTATAGATGGAGAAACACTCTTCCACCTTGTACATCACTCTTTGTCAATGTGCTGTATCAAGTAACCTAGGGTTGCTGTGATGCTGATACCTTGTGCAATTGGGTTATCAGATACCAGAATGGTTTCCCAATGTATGGACAGTATTTGGTGGGGTTCCCAGTTGTAAAACAGGTTTGGGAACAGGAGTGGCATCCACTTCCTAAACCACATGCCTCTGGAAACTATGAAGTTGGAGAAATGTCGATAGTTTTGGAAAGGTATTAGGTCTTTTGTTCACAGAGTAGCTATGAGTCATGCTTAACCCCACGGCAATCAACAACAACAACAACAACAACAACAAAAATCACACAGGAGAAGATTGATCCTCCTTCTTCAAAGGAGGTGCTGGTGGATTCTAACTGCCAGACTTTGGGTTGGTCATACAACTTCCTACTCGGTAAGCCACCAGAACTTCCTAATTTAGGGGCCAGGGATGAAGAAATAACAAACTAAAATCCTTACCTTCTAAGAAATTACCATGCATATGAGTAGTTGAGGGACTGGTCCTTGGAAAGGGACATCATGTTTGGCAGAGTGGAGGGGAAGCGAAGGAGAGGAAGACATTTGGTGAGATGGATCAATTCTGTGACTGGAGCGGTGGGAATAAGTGTGTTTGAGATGGCTAGGTTGGCACAGGATAGAACAGCATTTAGAGCTCTTGTACATAGGGTCGCTATGAGTCGCAAGCGACTCGATGGCACATAACAACAACATGAGTAGTTGATGCTCTGTTTTCTAAACTATCTTTGGCTTCATTTTGACTAGTGATATTGAGCTTTTTCAATGTCTTCTTGCACAGATATGGCAATCTGATACCTGTGTAGCTCATCATATAAAGTCCATGTGTATACTCACCATTTATGACTTAAAAAGTATTTAGGAATGTTTTGAATGCTGATGTAGGTCCAGGCACGAGAGAAATGGAGCTTACATTTGCTGCATAAAGTTCCCCTACCTCCTCTTTTTGTTTGTGACTCCCAGACTTGGCAGGGATTTGCATAGGGTGAAATCCTCTGGCTTTCACAGAGTCTAGGAAGTTGTAGGGACCTTTGAAGCATAGAAAGGCTGAAAGGATATAAGTGGTCAAGTTCAACCTCATCCTTATTAATAAGGTTCACTGAGTATGAAAAATCTTTGTTATAATACAACAGCAAACAAAATTTCTCTGTCTTCAGTTGAAATATTGCAGTTTCCAGAAATGTGTGGATGACAGACATGAAGAGAGAGATAAACCTGGGATCCTGGGACAAGTAATTTCCTGGTGACACAAACAAGTGTTAGAGGAGCTCAGAGGTGTAGACCATTCACTTTGAAGGATTTGAAAGAGGAGAACCTTGCCCAGGTGTTTACCAGATGTCTTAGTGCTTTCTGGGTCCACAGGTTCTTGACCAATGTACTTTAATTTTTTTTTTTTATCTTTAAACACAGGTTTTATTATGTTGGGAAACTAGTGTGATAGGAGTGTGGAATGGAATGAGGCAGAACAACTATGTAAGTCTTTTTAGAGTTGCAGGTCCTGACCTTATAAGACAACAGAATTTTATGCTTATTCATATAAATAAAAATGACATATTCTTATTCCACTTCCATTTCCTTTTCCATGAAAAATGTTTTTTTCTTGTATTTTTTTTATGCATTCATTGTTGCAGACCAATGTAATTTAGACCCCTACTTTACTTCTTCCCCCAAGAGGTTTAAATACCAGTGTTGATAGTTAACAAGTCAGATCACATTGACCAGTTAGACCACTTACTCAGATAGTGGATCTTGATGAAGTTGTTAATGTTTGAGTCACAGACTCCAATTTTGAAAAACAAGTAGTATCTATCTCATCATGAGTTTGTGAGGTGTTACTGCAGCACAGGATGGGAAAGAGTTCAGGTCTGTTGTGCATAAGTTCGTTATTAGTCATACTGGACTCGACAGCACCTAACAACATTACAACCGTGAAGTGTCAATCATAGGTAAAGTACTCAATGAATGAGTGTTTATTGTCTTTCTGATGTTTTAAAAGAATCTTCTGTTTATATAAATTATGAACGTATTGAGACCTGCAGATGCCCTGGGCTTTTTCCTTTTGTGCAGTGGTAGCTGGGAGATTGGTAGGTTTCTGTGAAGCTGTCATGTGATTTGGATGTTGTGAAGGATGCGGAAGCTTTGTCTCACACACTTTGACCATGTTATCAGGATAGGCAAATAATTTGAAAGGGATATGATGGCTGGAAGGGTGGAGGGTCACAGAAGGAGAGGCAGACCCTCGGTGAGACTGACTGACAACAGTGACTACAGCACTGAGCTTGAGCGCAGCAGATTGCTGAGATGATACGACAGGACTCGGCAAGTTTTCTATTGTCCGAAGAGTCGTTAGGAATCTGAATTGGAGCCTAATGACAGCAATAGTTTGAGAGGCATCTTTGGATTCCCTGTGGAGTTTCTGAGGCTGTAAATCTTTCTAGGAAGAGACTGGCCATCTTGCTCTTGTGAAGTGTCTGGTGCATTTAAACTGTCAGCTGTTCAATCAACATAACCCCCCCCACCACCACCACCACCAGGTCTCCTTTGAGGGGCTTCAGGCAAGGTAAAATATAACAATTACATGAGATCAGAGAAGCAAGAGCAATATCACATCTTATCACATAAAGCTGGATGTAAGGTATAAATAAAACCATGCATTGCTGCCACTGTCCACACAGCTTCAGGCAGCTGTACAGTGACCAACGTAATAGCTGAAAGCAGACTATGAAAAAATATATTACTTTCAAGGACATGATTGTAATAAATCATTCCCCTAAGTATCAAGTCTGCAGAGCTGAGGACACAGTGTAGTTTGTTCATGGAACAAATTTCAAGTACAGTGCTTGGCCCCAAATGGGAATCCAAAGGGCTGGAGCAATGAGTCTTATTTGCAACCAAGGGATCTTTGACTTGAAGGAATGACAGAGATCTTATCTTCTAAGACCGACCATAATTGTGAGCCAGTGGAAGCTGAAGCTCTGAGAGATTCACTGGCACCAAGATCTCTTAGCTGTTGAAGGTACATCTAGGAAGACGGTCCTACCTCCTGATTCCAAGGTTGAGGCGCTTAACACTTTCCTTAAGTGGCTGGAAGGGTTTAGAACTTCCAGACTTGTCATGAGAGCTCCACATCCACAAAGCCTCGCCTGATTCTCCCCAGCGCCTTGCTCAACAGGGTCACCAAACCTAGAGACCCTTTCCAAGTACAGTCAACATCCAGTGCTCACGAGTCAGACTTTCAGAGCTCAAATCTTTACATTTCTGCTTACTGGACGTGCGCTTGGTAAAATGACTTCACCTCTCTGATTTCCGATTTCCCATCCATAACATGACAAGTGATAATAACACTTCCTTCTCTGTGATGAAAGATATCTTGATGGATGAAAAGCACTTAGCATTGCTGTATTTTCCTTGTTGGACCCGAGTTCTACTTGTGACAGTTAAACTGTCTAAGTAGCCCAAGGCACAGCTTGCCTGCTCTTGACAGAACAGGGAGTTTAGCTCCTGCAGTTCAAGGGGAGTGTTGCCACAGAGAGGAGGCCTCCTCGCACGGACTCTGACGGCCTGTGGGCAGTGGAGACGCAGGAGGAGATGCAATGCGCTTGGACTCGGGTGACATGCTGAAGCCAGTGCCTTGCCTGGCTGCACCTAAAATTTTAATGTAAATTGGCTGTGATGCCTGTGCAGGGGCCCCGATTTAGAAGCAGAGAAAGACTACTCTCCCCAGGCTGGTGACAGGCCTGGAGGAGTGTTCCCATTGGAGAAGGTGGAGGGTGGAGCAGAAGGGAGACTTCGCTTGGTCTGGCCTGGTAGCACTGTTTTATTAATGATCTGGAAGAGAGAGGAACAGTCACTTTAATCAAATTTGCCAGTGATATTAAAAGATGTCAGGAGCCACTGCTGAGGACATAGACACCTTGCAGATGGCCACAGGGGCATTCAGAAAATAAGTCAGGAGAGGGATGGGAGGCTGGGGGTGGCTAAGAGCCGGGGCATCCCTTTAAGGGAGAGGAGGGGGACAAAGGGAAGAGGGTCACCATTTACAAATATACCCGTTTGTGATGTCTGCTGTTGGATCACTTTCGGTTGAGAGTGACCCTTTAGGACAAAATGGAACTGCCCTATAAAGTATGCTAGACTGTAACTGTTGATGGGAACAGATCAGGAGTCTTTTCTCCTGCAGAACTGTTTGTATGCTCAAACCACGAACCTATAAGGTAGCCACCAAATGCCTGGCCAGCCTGCTTCCAAAGCTCCTTGACTATATCCTATTCCATTTACTATCTTTATGTATTTTGTTTGTAGTGATGTCTCTGATCTCCCTGCTCCAACATTGCCCCCGTGTGCAGTCATCTTAAACCCTTTAGCCAAATTGGTGTTTCTGGAATATGAACCTGATACGCTGTTCTTCTCTTTAAAAAATCTTACCATGGCTGGCTGGTCACGACTCCTCTTCTCAGCCGGCATGCAGCGATCACCATGAATCAAGGCCTGCTGCTTCGGTTTGCAGACTGAGCTTCTGGCCCTCCTGCTTCATACTGCATTCCTTGTAATCCCATGCCCACACCAAGCTTTTTCATGTCTTCATATCTTTGCTTGGGTTGTTCTATTTGACTTGAATGCCCTTCCTACTTTTCTTCTTTTGACCAAAGCTCACTCAGGCTTGAAGACTCATTTCAGGGATCGCCTCCTTCTGAACGCCTCCCTGAACCCTCAAGCTGGCTCCCTGCCCTTCTCTCTCCCACATCATTCCACTTTTGCCTCCCCTTATTATAGTGAAATTGTCTGTTTGTGCGCCTGTCTGCCCTGACTAGATTGTTCTTTTGAGGACAAACCTTTATTTTTCATTGTACTTACCTGTATCTAGGACCAGCTCTGGCAAATCATTGGCTGGTGCTAATATATTTGCCATTAAAAATGGAGATTTATAGGACAGTCAGTGAGGTGTGAGCTTGCTGCTGGCAATTAGGACATCCTAGCAAACCTGTACCCCACCTAGCGAGCTCCTCTGATGGGAATAGTTAGCACATTCTTATTGCTTCTGTGTCTAGATCATATTGGGAACTCATTGGAGATCATGAGTGCCTTACAATAAAAATGGGGCCTTTTAGTAAACAGGAGTGACTAAAACTATAAATTTTGCATCAGTTGACTCTGCTATGACCTTGCCTTCTACTTGGAGTAAACTCCTTAACTCTTCATTTTTGAAAATGTGAATTAGAACAATGACGCATATCTCACAGTGTTGTTAAGAAGGTTAAATGAGAGCATATGTGGCATTATCCACGTAAGAATTCTTTTCTTTAGGAAAGAATGGATTCCAGCTCATGGTGACCCCGTGCATGTCAGAGGAGAGCTGTGCTCCTAAGGGTTGTCAGTAGCTAGTTTTTCAGAAGTAGATCACCAGCCTGTCTTCTGAGGTGTACCTGGGTAGATTTGAACCTTCAGCCTTCTGGTTGGCAGCTGAACATGGTGCCCCTGCTCCTATTTCAGGCAGAAATGGTTTCCTTGGTAGGGCTGGAAAGAACAAGTAGGAATCCACAGGCTTATTCCACCTTCAATGACAAAGTCATCATATGCATGGACTTGCTCCCTCTTTGCCCTGTTTTCTTCCATCTTTCTAGGTCATTTGTTGCTCAAGTTGCACCCTTCTTAAACTGCTCTCCAATTCGGGCCATATGATGGTAATATGCTCATAAAAAACTGTCTCAAGGCATGGTTTCTGTGTGGCTAAGAGGGAACAAAGAGCCTGATCCTCCTATATTCTCCCAGGAGGTAAGAGAAATAGGAATCCTTTTGCTCCATCCACTGAGGTAATGACAACTTCAGCGTTCTGCTTTCTTTTACTGCGGAGGACCAACTCTCTCTTCCAGCTCTTTGGACGTCTCAGCCTCTTGGGGCTTGCTGGCCTACACAGCTGCCACTGCCTGTCTCACCATGCTGGATCTTGATTAGGGAGCTGCTCCAGCTGTGCTCACCTTCTGTCTCCTCCTGTATGGGGCTTGTTAGAGTCCACAAAGTGTCAGGATCTTCAGAGGTCAAGGCAAGGAACTAAAAACCTACGTGCATTTCTCTGTGGCAAATGAGTTCCAAGGCAGAGAAGGAAGTATCTGTGCATACCACAGATTATGAGAGCATTCTGTGCTTTTGAATGTAAATGCCGTATGTCTTCAACCACCTTACATTAACTACACTGTCATCCTTCTAACGTCTTGTCCTCCCTCTGAGCGAGGTCAAAGCCAAGGGCACAGAACACCTGTTGTGATGACTACAGTACCTGGGCTGGTGACGAATGCAGACTTAGTGCTTATCTGCCATTTGGGGAGGTAGGAGATCAAGTTAATCTCAGGGCCCTTTGGAAGGATAGTCTTTGTAGTTATAATATGCATCCTGGCATACTGTGTCCTGAAAGTAGAAATTTGGGGAAATTAATGAAGTCCTGATACTGTTGTTGTACTTGTTATATGCCGTCAGGTCGCCTGCAACTCACAGCGACTCTGTGTACAGCAGCTTTGAACCCTGCCATGTCCTGAGTTGTTGTACGTCGAGTCCCTTTAAGTGGTCCTTGCGTTGTCATAACCCCATACACGTTAGACATAAATGTGCCTGCACCAGCCTTGATCAATTGTGGATCAGACTGCCGGGATGGGTTTGCCACTGGCTTATCTTCAGAATTAGGTTATCAGACCTTTTCTTCGTAGTCTGTCTTAGTCTTGAAGCTTTGCTAAAACCTGGTGAGAATCAGACAAGCCTCCACTGACTGGAAGTGGCAACACATGAGGCATTGTCCAAAAATCAAACTCTGGTCTCCTGTATGTTTTTATGTGCTGTCGAGTCTACAAGAGATTGTGCGCAATAGCTCTGCCTCCTGCTCTGTCCTGAGCCAATCTCACTGTCTCTGACACACCCACCTTCATTATCCCAGTCACTGTATCAATCCTTCTCATTCAGGGTCTTCCTCTCCTGCACTGTCCCTTCATCCTTCCATGCATGATGTCCTTCTCCAAAGCCTAGGCCTTCCTGGCTACATGTCCAAAGTATATGAGACAGAGTCTTAAAATCCTTGCCTCCAAGTAGCTGCCTGGTTTAACCCTCTTTTGGTTTTCATCCAGACCTGTTAGTTCTCTTGGAAGTCCATGTTGTGTTCAGTACTCTTCTCCAGCACCACAACTTAAAGGCATCAATTCTTCTGTCAACCTTGGTCATTCTCCAGCTTTTTGATGCATATTGTGAAGACTATGGCCTGAATCATGAGCACTTTAGTCTCTAGAGTGATGTGATTGCTCTTCATGCAATCTAGAGAGATCCCTGGCAGCAGATTTTTTTTAAATTTTTTAAAAAATTTTTATTATTTTTGTGTGAGTGTACCGTCAAATCAGATCTGACTGGTACAGGAGGAGATTGTCCCTCCTTCCCCGGCAGAGCATCTGGTGAATTCAAACCGTGTGCCTCTGGAATTGTAGTTGCAGCTCTTTACCACTAGGCCACCAGAGTTCCCCTGTCAGCAGATTTTTGTAATGTAATTTGTCTTTTGATTTCCTGACTACTGGTGCCAAGAGTGTTGATTGTGGAACCAAGCAAGCTGAAATTGTTAACATCTTGACCTCTTCCCCATCTTTCACAATGCTGCCAGTTGGCCCAGTGGTGAGAATCTTCATTTTCTTGATGTTGAGCTTCAAACCATATTGCAGACTACAGTCCTTGACCCTCTGCAGCAGATGCTTCAGGCCCTCCTCTGTTTAAGCAAATGTTGTTGTTGTTGTTATGTGCTGTCGAGTCGCTTGCGACTCATAGCGACCCTATGTACAACAGTCCTAAACTCCGCTCTGTCCTGTGCCAATCGCACTGTCTCTGACACTCCCATCCC
>NW_006399787.1:17069147-17180853 GCF_000299155.1 Elephantulus edwardii
GGTTTGAATTTGTTCTTCAGTTCCTTGAGCTTAAGATATGGTGAGCGAGTTCGGCCCTTTTGATTTTCTGACTTCAACTCCTTGCACATTTCATTGTAATATTTTGCTTTGTCATCCTGTGCTGCCTTTTGAAATCTTCTGTTCAACTCTTTAGTATCTTGAATTCTTCCCTGTGCTTTGGCTTCTCTGCACCCCAGTTTAAGCAAATAGGTTTTGTTATCTGCATAGTGCAGGTTCTTGATGGCCTTCCTCCAATCCTGATGCCACACACTCCTTCTCATGAAGTCCAATCTCTCAAATGATCTGTTCTGCATACAGTTGAAAAGGTATGGATATAAGACACATCCCTTTTGGTACACTACTTTTCTGATTTTGAACCATACAATGTTTCCTTGCTCTGTTCTGACAACTGCCTCCTGGTCCAGGTATAAGTTTCACATGAGTGTTCTGGGATTCCCATTCTTCTCAAGGTTTGCCACAGTTTGTTATGATCCACCCAGTCAAATGCCTTTGCATAATCATTGAAACAGATAGACATTCTTCTGGTACTCTTTCCTTTTGGCCAAGATCCCATTTAACATTGGCAATGATGTCCCTAGAGTCACAACCTCTTCTAAACCCAGCTTGTATTTCTGGTTGTTTTCTCTGTCAATGTACTGTTCCAGTTGCTTTTGAATTATCTTCAGCAGGATTTTGCTTGCATGTGATATTAGTGATATTGTTTGATACTTTACACACTGTTGGATCACTTTTTTTTTGCTATGGAATAAATTGTGGATCTTTTGTAGTCAGTTGGCTAGGTAGTTGTCCCTGAGATTTCTTGGCACCACCTGGTGAGCGCTTTCAGGGCTGCATCTGTTTGTTGAAATATGCCAACTGGTATTCCATCATTTCCTGGGGCTTTGATTTTTCCCAACTCCTTCAGAGCAGTTTGGACTTCTTCCTTCATCACCATTGCCTCTTGAATATAAGTTGTTTCATGAAATACTTCTGTGGCTGCCAGTTCTTTTTGGTACAGTGACTCTGTACTTTTTCCATCTTCTTTTGGTGCTTCCTAGATCATTCAATATTCTGCCCAAAACATCCTTACATATTGAAACTTGAAGCACACATTTGTTCTTTAGTTTCTTCAGTTAAGAAATGCCAAGTTAGTACAACCTTTTTGAATTTTCTGACTCTAGCTCTTTGTGCATTTCATTATAATACTTTGCTTTGTGTTCCTGAGCTGCCTTTTAAAATCTTCTGTTCAGCTCCTTAACTTCCTGATTTCTTCCCTTTGCTTTGAAGTCTAGGTGCTCTAGTGCAATATTCAGAGTCTCTTCCAACATCTATCTCGATCTTTTCTTCATCCTTTGTCTTTTTAATAACCTTTTTAATTTTTCATGGATAATATCAAAGCCTCAAATCTGTTCCTAAGGTGTTTTTTTTAATTCATGTGGGATAGACTCAAGGTCAAATTTTGATTCTTGTGGATTTGATTTCATTTCTTTAGCTTCACTTTGAACTTGCGAAGGAGTAGTTAGTGGTCTGTTCCACAGTCAGCACCTTGCCTAGTTTTCACAGCTAATAGTGAGCTTCTCCAATGATTCTTCCTACAGATGTAGTCAGTCTGATTCCTGTGTAGACCATCAGGTGAGGTCCATGTATATAGTAACTGTTTTCTTCTTATAAAAGGTATTTACAATGAATAAACCATTGAGTGTACAAAATTCTATCTTTTTATCCCCAGCCTCATTTCTGTCACCATGCCCAAGTTTTCTCACTACTGATCCTTCTCCATTCCCAACTTTTGCTTTCCAGTCACTCATTATTAGTGCATCCTGGTTGCATGTTTGATCAGTTTCTGGCTGCAAAAGTTGATAGAGATCATCTCTTTCCTCCTCTTTGGCTGTGGTTGTTGGTGTATACATTTGAATGATGGTGGTATTGACAGTTCTTCCTTGTAGCATGTGGATATTATCCTGTCCCTCACAACATTGTATTTCAAGATGGATCTGGAAATGGTCTTTTTAACTATGAATGCAGCCCTGTTTTGTCGTTACGTGCTGTCAAGCCGACTATGACTCATAGCAACCCTATGGGTAATAGGTAGAAGGACAACAGGTGAGAGACTTTGTCCTGTCCTGTGTCATTCTCCCAATTTCTTCCATGTTTAAATCATTGTTGTAATCACTGTGTCAATCCATCTCATTTAGGTTCTTCCTTTCTCTTGGTGATGCTCTACTTTTCTAAGTGTGATGTCCGTTTCCAAGCACTAGACCCTACTGACAAACATGGCTGAAGAATGTGAGAAAAAATTTAACCTTCCTTCCCTCTAAGGAGCACCTTGGTTGCATTTCCTCTGAGACAGATTTGTTTGTTCTTTTGGAAGTCTGTGGGATATTCAGTGCTCTTCACCAGCATCGTAATTCAAAGGCATCAATTTTTCTTTGTTGTTATTTCGTGCCGCTGAGTTGCCTGCTACCCATAGCGACTCTATGTACAGCAGCTCTGAAGCCTGCCCTGTCCTGAGCCAGTCTGACGGATACACTGGCCCCCGTAGCTTGTATCAGGTGCACTTTAGTCTTTAAAGTGCCATCTCTGCTTTAGCAATTCAGTCTCTTATATAGAAGACTTTAGTTTAGCACTTTGAAAGTCTCCTGTATGGAAGGTGAGCATTTTACATGGAGCTACCACTGCTGTCGTAAAAGGGTCCTACGCAGCCTCCTAGGTTCCTAAGTGGTACAAGTGATTTGCACTCAGCTACTAATTGGTAGTTCAGATCCAGCCAGTGGTGCCGTTGATTAAACCTTATGGAGTGTAGTGTTACTCACAACACACAAAGTCACCATGACTGGAATAAATGGACCAACAATGAGCTTTTTAAACATAGCTTCTAAAATCAAGCCAGCTGTAATTCTATATTATTGTTGTTGTTGTTATTGTTAGGTGCTGTCGAGTTGTAGACAACTCATAGTGACCCTGTGAACAAAAAGACTGAACACTGTTCATACATAGAGTTTCCAGAGGCAAGCCATTTCAGAAGTGGATGCCACTCCTGCTTCCAGCCTTTCTGATTTAGTTTTAGTCGGGAAGCTCCAGCAAACATTGTCCACCATGGGTAACCACATTTGGCACATCAGTGTCACAGTGTTCAGCATCACACCAACCACGAGTTACCTCTGTACAGCAATCCACAGACCAGTGCTATACCACCTAGAAGAATGTTTGACAGGAAAACAATTTGAACCTGGCCTGAGGGCTGCAGATTAAAATCACCCACCTTTGGCTTGGTAGCATAACTTTCTGTCCGCTAGGCCAACATAGCTCTCTCTATGTCGTTGTCATTATTGTTGTTAGGGCCGTTGAGTTGTAGACGACTCATAGTGACCCTATGAATGAAAGGCCTGAGCACTGTTCCTACATAGAGTTTCTGGAGGCAAGCCATTTTGGAAGTGGATGCCATTCCTGCATCCAGGCTTATTTTAGTCGGGAAGCTCCAGCAAACACTGTCCACCATGGGTATCCATTACCACGTTTGACTATAATTAAGTCGTAAGATGGCTTTCGTAAGACTATTGTCTTAAGAAGCTTCCTTGGTGGCTACATTTATAAAAAATAATCACTAAAAACCTACTACAAACTTCTTAGGCTACCTTGGTAAACAGAATGCCAAGTCCCTGATCTTATGCCATACATCGTTTAATGAATGAGCTCGCGATTAAATGTATCATTCCACATGCAAACATGTGATTTCAAAATTGCAAAAGTTCCATGAAGGAAGATTTAAGGGTGTGGAAAGAGGGACAAAGAAACGGAGTTGTTCCATTTTTAGAGGTGAGGGAAAGTTTTCCCAAGAAAATTTCAGTTAAGCTGAGAACTGAAAGCATGGAGTATAAGAAGGAACACCCATTTCAGATATAGCTAATGGCACACACACATCCTGGGGCAGAATGTTATTTGATGTAAACCAGGAGCTGAAATGAAAGTCAATGCTGCTGGCATATGGTAAGAAAGAGAGTGGCAGTAGTTGAAGGGGCTGGTTCATGCGAAGTGTTAGTCATGACAGGAAATCTCATCCTCATATTACTACTAAGAGAAAACAGTGGAAGGGCTTCAAATCAGAAAGTGATACAGGTTGTGTGTGTGTGTATTTAATATGATTGAGGAGTTTTCCCTAGACAGCTAACTTAAAATTTGGTAGTTTGAACCCATGCAGTGATGCTATCTATATAAGAGAGCCCTAATGACTTGCTTCCATAAAGGTCACATCATAGAAAGCACTATAGGGTAGTTCTACTCTTAACACATGGTGCCATCATGAGTTAGAATCTGACTTGATGGCCGTGAAATAGTTCTTTCTTTTGGTGGCTACAAATGGAAAACATAGTAGAAGGTTGGAAGCTACCACAATCAGTTCCTCAAGTGAGGAATAATGGTGCCTTGAACTACGATGATGTTGGTAGAGTTTGTAGGCTTTAGAACTGGATTAGATGAGGGACAGCAGGGAAAGGGGAGTCTGCAGAGTAACACTCATTTTATAGCCAGAATAGCTAATTGGATGGAGGTGGTATTATCTGAGATGGGGGATGGTAGAGAAGAAGCAGATCCAGAGGTCAAGGATTGAATCCTTTAAGGAGCTGTGTCAGAATGGCTTTGTTAAAATAAAAATACCCCTTACATGATTGAACGAGAGAGAAGAAAAACAGGCAAGCTGACTTGCTTTAGCTCTTGTATGGCTGTGTGCCACCTTTTCCCTGTTTGAAGATGCATCAGTAGTTTCAGCTGAGTTGCTTCCTGTTCTTCTGAACTCATGCTCACCTTTACATGGTTTAAAACCAGCAGGTGAGGCCACTTTTTTTTTTTATCCCCAAATCTTGTCTACAGTGAAAATAAAAAAAATTTAAAAATGTATTTGTAGAGCCACTTACATGTTTTATTAGTAGTAATTTCTACAAGAAGCCCATTCATTATTGGGATTTGGAATTTGAGTGGTTGGTTGATCATCCTTCTGCCAAATGCCTGCCTGAATTGTTTCATAAGCATGCTCTAGGAGGGTTGAAGGAGGCTGTGGTCTGGGAGTTGGGCCGTCTATTTGGTCTCAGTTCAGGTCCAGTGCCTTCACAATGGTGTCAAAGCACTTGACTCTCCTGGCAATTTCAGAGTTATAGCTTTCCTTATGATTTGGAGAAGGGTTTCTTGGCCCCCTGTTGATTCAGGTCCACATACAGCACCACGCTTTATTTTTGGGACTAGCTTGGGATGTAATTCCATTCACTATGCATTTTTGACCATCTATGTTATGCACCTATCTTGAGTCTAATGACAGTGGGAAAAGGAAGTCTGAAAACCCTAGAAACTGTGTAAGAGGGGTCAAAAGTCCAGTTTGTCTTCAGCCAATTTTAAGTTGATTCTTGAGAACGCCCAGCAATGGTGGAATTGGGAGCGAGGACTAGAAGGGTATTGCCTACATTTCCATGAGTGATATTCCCAGCTATTTTCAGCTACTCGGCAACTCAGTCTCCACCAGATGGTCTTGAGGACAGAGCAGCTATTTTGTGCCTCCCTTTGACATGTATTTTTCCAAGTGAGAGACTGCCCCATATGTTAGTGCAATATGTCACTCGAGGTGAAGCATCAGTTTGTCCTGGTGGGAACGTGCCATTTGCTGTCCCCCTGCCTCATGCCTCTTACTGCCTTTCTGGTCTCTTCTAGGTCTCTGGCCTGTCGGGAGGACCTCTGGTGCTGTGGTGGAAGCCAGCGGCTAAGTCTCGTGTATGGCGTGGTTACGGCTGCAGCCTCTCACCTCTGCCTTCCTCCATTTCGGCCTGGTTACTTTTGTCCTTTTCTTGAACGGTCTTCGAGCAGAGTCTGGTGGCGCAGGGGACGTGCCCAGTACGGGGCAGAACAATGAGTCTTGTTCAGGGTCATCAGACTGCAAGGAGGGTGTTATTTTGCCAATCTGGTACCCAGAGAACCCTTCCCTTGGGGACAAGATTGCCAGGGTCATTGTCTATTTTGTGGCCCTGATATACATGTTCCTTGGGGTGTCGATCATTGCCGATCGCTTCATGGCATCTATTGAAGTCATTACTTCTCAAGAAAGGGAGGTAACTATCAAAAAGCCCAATGGGGAAACCAGCACAACCACGATTCGGGTCTGGAATGAGACTGTCTCCAACCTGACCCTAATGGCCCTGGGTTCCTCTGCTCCCGAGATCCTCCTGTCTTTGATTGAAGTGTGCGGCCATGGGTTCATCGCTGGTGATCTGGGCCCTTCCACCATTGTCGGCAGTGCAGCCTTCAACATGTTCATCATCATCGGCATCTGTGTCTATGTGATCCCCGACGGAGAGACTCGAAAGATCAAGCACCCCCGAGTCTTCTTCGTCACCGCCGCGTGGAGCATCTTTGCCTACATCTGGCTGTATATGATCCTGGCAGTTTTCTCCCCTGGCGTGGTCCAGGTTTGGGAAGGCCTCCTCACTCTCTTCTTCTTTCCCGTGTGTGTCTGTCTTGCCTGGATCGCAGACAGGCGACTGCTGTTCTACAAGTACATGCATAAAAAATACCGCACAGATAAACACCGAGGAATTATCATAGAGACAGAGGGGGACCACCCCAAGGGAATCGAGATGGATGGGAAAATGATGAATTCTCACTTCCTCGACGGAAACCTGCTACCTCCAGAAGTGAAGGAGGTTGATGAATCCCGCAAGGAGATGATACGGATCCTCAAGGACCTGAAGCAGAAACACCCGGAGAAGGACTTAGATCAGCTGGTGGAGATGGCCAATTATTATGCCCTCTCCCATCAGCAGAAGAGCCGCGCCTTCTACCGGATCCAGGCCACTCGGATGATGACCGGTGCGGGTAACATCCTAAAGAAACATGTAGCCGAACAATCCAAGAAGGCCACTAACATAGGGGAGTTGCATGCCAGTGAGCCCGAGGACTTTGTCTGCAAGATCTTCTTTGATCCATGCTCTTACCAGTGTCTGGAGAACTGTGGGGCTGTGCTCCTGACAGTTGTGAGGAAAGGCGGGGACATGTCCAAGACCATGTACGTCGACTACAAAACAGAAGATGGTTCCGCCAACGCGGGGGCTGACTACGAGTTCACAGAGGGCACCATAGTTCTGAAGCCAGGAGAGACCCAGAAGGAATTCTCTGTGGGGATCATTGATGACGACATTTTCGAGGAGGATGAACATTTCTTTGTGAGGCTGAGTAACGTCCGCGTGGAGGAAGAGCAGCCGGAGGAGGCCATGCCCCCAGCAATGCTCAGCAGTTTCTCCCTACCTCGGGCTGTCATCGTATCCCCTTTTGTGGCCACCGTCACCATCTTGGATGACGACCACGCAGGCATCTTCACATTTGAATGTGACACTATTCACATCAGTGAGAGTATTGGTGTTATGGAGGTGAAGGTTCTGCGGACCTCAGGTGCCCGGGGCACGGTCATCGTCCCTTTTAGGACGGTGGAAGGGACAGCCAAGGGTGGTGGTGAGGACTTTGAAGATACATTCGGGGAGTTGGAATTCAAGAATGATGAAACTGTGTAAGTAACTTCTCCTTGTTCTAACCCCCTCCTCCCTCACTTTCCATCTTCCTCTGTTGTCCCACACCACTCCTTAAAAGCCTTTGTATTCATGTTGTCACAACTTTGGTTCCGTCATAGGTATGCAAGATGAGCAGACTCTACGGGCAGATTTTGCTTTCAGACATTTTCCCCCTTCCTTTTCCTCACTTTAAATTGTTTCCAGGCAAGGAATTCTGTGGCAGGACCCCAAAGCATAAAATGTTTTGTTTAGCAAAACCCAAAATGACAGCTAGTGAAGGCATATAAAGTGGTGGGGTAAGCATGACAGAAGCCGTTTGGCACCAGATTTTGGAGAGTATTAGTGACTAAGCACAGCGTGGGAGACTGCTTGGGGACTCGACTGTCTGTCCTCTTCGCATGCTAAGGGCATACGTGAGCCCTGAAGTCAAACCCTACTCTTTCTGGAGAAGGGCTAGTCTAATCAGAAGAGGAGATCTTAAAAAAAAGGCAAATGCCACCCCCTCCCTCCTCCTGATACCATACTAATGAATTATACAACCAGATTTCAGGTACGTCTCCTTCAACTTGGAAACTTCAACATTGATTGCAATTCGGCAGTCTCTTTAAATGCCCATAGGCTATTTATGGCAAGAGACTTGTGCTGCCCATGGAGATGAGTCAAAATGACTGCGGTTCTGGAGATAACTTGGAGAAACAGAGATCCCAGGGCAGTGGCCATCTGTGTTTAGTCACAGTTCTGAACTCCAAGGTCTGGCTAACCAGGGAAGGAGAAGTTTCTTAGGGACTGTAGGATAGCCTGTGCCCTCAGTGTGGCTGGCTGGCTGCACATTCCTGGGTTCTCCTGAAGCAATCCCTCTCAAGTCACCCTCCCGTTTAGTCCTTTAGAAATTACGACTGTTGCATTTCTTTCACCAGTTGCCACCCTAGTGTCTCTGCCTACTGAATTGCCTTTCCTGATGGGGTGCTCTGTCAATTTCCAAGCTCTGGTAAAGAACGTAAGAGTGACTTAACTCCCGATTTTGCAGCTTATGCGTGACCTAATAGGACAGATTCTCTCTACCATGGTGGCCAAGGATGGAGATGAGAAAGAGAAACCTTGTCCTTGAATTCCTTGCTTATAATGGCACAAGCAGTAAGCAATTGCAGGAGGAGGTGTATAAAGAAATAAAGGGGACCCTGATGGCATAGTCGATAGCGAGTTGTGCTGATAAACCAAAGGCAGTGCTTCTCTGATGGTTCGAATCCACCAGCAGCTTTCTGAGAGGAAGATGGGCAGCTCCTCCCATGTACAGCCTCAGAAACTAATGGGGTGGGGAGGCAGCTATAAGGTGGCTCCAACTCAATGGCAGTGGGTTGAATGACAGTATAGGAAAGATCCCCGTGGGGTGCAAATGGGTTTGCACTTGACAACAAAGCTAAAAGTGATCAGGGAGAACTTCCCCAGCAATGGCTCAGAAGAAAGGCCTGGTGAACTGCTTGTGTCAAGATCATAGTCAGGAAAGCCCTCTGGGGACATTCATATGGGCCTGGGGCAGGGAGGTTGTCAAGAGTTAGAATTCATTCCATGGCAGTGGGTTTTATTTGGTTTTTGTACTATAGGAAGGGAGATGTCAGATTGTTCCAAGATGCTCGTAACAACACATTTCTGTGAGAAATGAAAACAAAACACCACTGAAAGCTTGAGGGGAGGAACTCCTGGAGAAAAGTGGCTGCAGAATGTAGGGAGAGGAATCCCAGAAGTATGTCTATCACATTCAGCCACAGGACAAAGGCCAAAGAAGGCTGGGCTCTGCTGTCAGTACAGAGCAGTGACCCAGAATCCACTGCTCTTGTCCTCCCTCAGCCTTCCTTCACCGTGTGACCTTGGGCAAACCATTCAGTGCCTCTGTGACCAAACCGTCTCATCTGCAAAGTGGGACTAATAATACTCTCCTTGCCTGGAGGCAGGGCCCTGTCTTTCACAGTTCCTGCCAGTTCAGAGATTTGTCTCAACCATAGATATAGGAGTTAGCTATCGGTCACAACTGCACTAACCAAAAAAAGGGTCAAGGATTTTATTTCTTGAAAGTGAAATAGCCATTGACAAATTGATTTATGAGGACTCTGTGTAGTCATTTTGCTGGGAAAGATAATAATTTGTTAGTGCAAATAAAAACTTGTGCCTTCTAGAGAATACTGACCATTTATATGTGCTCTAGAGAGAATGTTTATACATACAAATGAAGCCCTGGCTGGCTCTAGGAAATTTCACGGATGTTTACGGCAGTGTCAGTATTTAACAGGTTTATGGTCAGCTGTTAAATGGCATCAAGACTACAACGTTAGCTATAATTGGACAGATACATGGTTCCTCCAATCCAGTATCCTATCTACCAGGGTCATGGAAGAGTAGTTTTTGAGAAATCAGAACCTTGTTTCCCAAATGTCTCCTGCCATTAGTAATTGATTGTACACTTACACACTCAGAATATGCCTAAGCTTTTCTCAACTCCATTGGTGTTTTCAGTGTGAACAATACCTTGATGAAAATGAGCTTCAAGAATTCCTACTTCTGAGTGATACTGGTTCTATAAGTCGGTGAGCCACCAGAAGTTTGAGATTCCAAGATAGTCTAGGACCTTGAAGACTAGGTCTCAGTCCCCATCTGTCCCTTTGTATTGCGTTTTTAGACATCAGTGTATAGATCTACCTTTTTGGATTTCATCATTGCCGAAAAATGTCAGATAAGTGCTCGTCCAAACCTGAGTTAGAAGTCCTACGCTGGATACTTTAAATCTCAACTTTACAAGTAAAGGCAGAATGGTATAACAGAGAAACTGTGGGCTCTAACTAAATGGGATTAAAATTCTAACACAGCTGGTGACCTAAACTATGTGGTTTGAGGAAAATTTCTTAACCTATGAGATCATTTCCTCATGGGTAAAGTGGAGACAATAAGACCTCTCTTGCAGAGCTGGTAGGATAATTTGAAATACTGTATACCTCGTAGCTGATACATGGTATGTACTCAGTAAATGATGACCCTTATTAGTAATATTGATTAATTAACAATGTTCTTCTAAGACATACTTGAAGTGATCAGGTTATTGATGTTGCAAAGAGCACTCTCTGCTTGGCGCTAGCTAATGAGCATGGTAGTCGTTCTAATTACCATGGAGGGTCCCGACAGCCAGAAAAGACCTCAGACCACTTGCTAAAGGAGTGCTTCTCAGACTTTAGGGCCCAAATGCATCATCCAGGGATCTTGCTAAGATGCAGAATGTGATTCAAAAGGCCCATTGGAGATACTGATTTTCTGACAAGTTCCTGATGCTGCTAACCCAGACTTTGAGTAGAAAGACTCTAATAACTGGTTTTCCTCTTCTCTTTTTAAAATTGTGTCTTGAGTGAAATTTTAGAAAGCAAATTGGTTTTTCATTCAACCATTCATGCACACGTGAATTGTTTTAGAACATTAATGACAATATCCACAGCATAATCACTTTTCTACCTTCCTGCCTTCAGAGTTTTGTCAATAAATGCTGTCCTTTTCACCTGATATGGTTGGGCTAAGAACTGAGTGCGTCCCTGGTATAATTGGTCACCCTGGTGTTCTGTGGTCTTTTCATTTACTTGTTATGTGTTTGAGACCTGGACAGTTGATAAGGATGATAGAAGAAAAATTGATGTCTTTGAGTTGTGGTGTTGGAGAAGAGGACTGAACACCCCATGGCCTGCCAAAAGAAAAACAGATGTGTTTTGGGAAAAATGCAGCCACGGGGCTCGTTAGGGGCAAGGATGGTGAAGCTTCCTCTCACATACTTTGGGAATGTTGGTTGTTATGGGAGCCTTTTCCTTGGAAGGGACCTCATGCTTGGAAAGGTGGAGTGTCAGGGATGAAGAGGAGACTCGCCATGAGATGAACTGACACAATGACTGTGGCAATGGGCTCAAGTGTGATGATGATGATGAGAGTTGTACAGGATTCATAGGGTTGCTGTGAGTCATGTGCAACTTGACAGCACATACCATCATCAACATAGATCTGTCTATTGTTTGGACATACAGTCAACCCATATAGAGCTGAGTTTTATTGCAGGTTTGAAGGGTGATTAAGGGCCATAGTCTTGAGGAAGACTGTCGGTCTCTTTGGGATCAGTAAGCCTCGTCATTTTTGTATTTTTGAACTTGGTTCCATACTTCCTCCACTCCCTGCAAATTCCTCCACTAGGGCATGTTCACTACCAACTTTTATTAATAGCTGATATAGTTTACCCCAATTCCTAGCGACCTCATGCACAACAAAATTATTCTGGTCCTAGATCATTCCCCTGATTGGTTGCGTATTGAGTTGTTGAGATCCACAGGGTTCACTGGTTCAGTTTTGGAAGCAGCCTTTCATCCTAGTCTGACTTAGTCTGGAAGCGCCACTGAGACTTGTTCAGCATTTTGTTGTTGTTATGTGCAGTTGAGTCTTTTGCGACTCCTAGCGACCCTATGTTGTTATTGATTGTTTCGAGTCAAGCACAACTCATAGCGACCCTATGAACAAAAGGCCTTAAGCCCCTCTACAACTATCGACATTTAGCAAACTTCATAAAGTTTCTGAAGACATGTTGTTTAGGAAGTGGATGCCACTCCTGCTAAGCCAACCTTATTATCTCCAACACACCTACCCCTCTTACCCCAGTCACTGAGTCAATCCATCTCATCCAGGATCTTCCTCTCCTGTACTGTACCTTTCCAATCATGATGTCCCTCTCCAATGACTGGCCCCTCCTTGCAACATGCCCAAAGTATGTCACTTAGAGCTTCAGAATTTTCTTGCTAATGTACAAATCTCCACTGACAGACAATGGTGGCTGCACATGAGCTGTATTATCAAGGGAACCAGCCAGACCCGAGTCTTTCAAGTAGAAGGCAAGAATTATGCCACTAAACCACCAATGCCCTTGAAAATCTTTTTACTACTAGAAGTCTTTGAGTAGGCTCTGACTCATAGCACCCCTGGGTATAGCAAAAGGAAACTCTGCCTGGTCTTGTGTCCTCCGCACAATGTTTGAACCCATTGTTGCAATAATTGTGTCAATCCATATGCCTGACAAACCATATACTTGAGAACTATATCAAACCATGCTCAGTGACTTTATCACTGATTCTGTTTTACCAAGCATGATATTCTTCTCCAGGCACTGGTCCCTCCTGGTTATTCTGTGGTCACTATTAGAGTGGTCAGTGGTGGGAGCTGGGAATTCCCTAAAAATTCTTGATCAAGCCATGAGACTCAGAAAGGAAAATAGCTTCTCAAGAGAATTGTTTAATTGAATCATGAGTACTTTCTTTCCAACTTCAGCTTCCAACCCCAAAGTAACTAGCACCCAGCCTCTGAAGCTGACAGTTCTGAATGAGCTCCTTTCCAAAAGCCCTCTGCTTGCAATGATATTTAGAAACTGAAATTGAAACCTCTGAGTACTTACTTAGAAGCTGTGCGCTTTCTAACTCCCCATCTTTAAGTGGTTTTATTATTCATTATCTGTTTCCCCCCCTCCATGATTTGCAAAATCTGATACTGGTCTTATGACAAAACAATAATTTTGGGCCAATAAAGGCACTTATTGGTCTTAAGCTTTACTTTTTCAAAGATGCCAATGAAAAACTACCACTCCTCGTTGCTGTTGAGTTAAAACTGACTCATAGCTGACCCTCCCATAGATTTTCAGAAGCTGTAAGTTGTATAGGAGGAGATTGCCATTTTTCCTCCCTTGGAGAAGCTAGTGGGTTTGAACAGCCTACTTTTGGATTGGCAGTGAAACTCCCTGCTCACCAGGCCATGAGAGCTCCCTCATGACAGCATAGCAGGATGGAAAAAACATGACGTTTTCAGTGTGACAGATGCAAATCTCTCAGTGACTGTGTAACTTCAGACAAGTCTTTCCATCTGTCAGAGTTCCCAGATTTTTTTTGTTGGATGGCTAATCATAACATGCCACACTGTTAAGTGGAGGGTCAGTAATTTGAATCTACAAGCAGCTTCATGGGGAAAAAGATGGGCGGTCGCCTCTCATAAAGATATGCAGGCTTGGGAACCTGAAGGATGGTTACTATGAATTGGTAGTGGCTTTTTGAGGTGATTGTGGTGGTGGTAGAAGTTAAGGTCATAAGTGAAACGCAGATAACCAAAAATTTTGTACCATTGAGGTTGGTAGACAGTTCCAACTCCCAGTGTCCTCCCCTGTAGGACAGGGTAGAACTGCCCATGGGTTTCCAGGGCAGGAAGTCTTCACAGAAGAAGCTGCCTTCATCTGTCTCCCAAGGAGCAAACCACTGACCTTTTGGTTAATAGTAGAATGCTTTTACCTGCAGTGATACCACAGGTAAAATAATTGTTGTTATGTGCTGTGGAGTTAACTATGACTGACAGCAGTCCTATAGGACAATGGCTCTGAACCAACCTCAACATCTCCAGTACTCTTGACTCCATTACTACAATCAATCCATCTCATTGATGGTCTTCCTCCCTGCCTTTCCAAGCTTGATGTCCTTCTCCGAGGATCAGACTCTCCTGACAGTCTCTCCTTGGTTCCACTTTCCCCTTTGTTGTTGTTAGGTGCCATCGAGTCAAGTACGATTCATAAAGCAACAATAGACCTGTCCTATCCTGTGCCATCTTCATTATCTCCAGCACACTTGAGCCCATTGCTGCTATGTCAGTCAATGTCATTGAATGTCTTCCTCTTTTGCAGAAGGGTCACCCATGGTGGACAGATTTCAGCAGACCTCCCAGATTAAGAGCTCTCTGCTTACAGAACAAACAGATCCATTTTGAAGAGGGTGAAACTTGGAGGCAATGATTTTGAAGCTCTGTCTGACATACTTTGGACATGTTGAAAGGAGGGACCAGTCTTTGGAGAGGGACGTCATGCTTGGAAGGGTGGAGGGACAGCACAGGAGAGGAAGACCCTGGATGAGATGGATTGACTCAGTGCCTGGGATATTAGGGTAGGTGTGTCAGAGACAATAAGGTTGGCTCAGGATAGAAAAGGGTTCAGAGCTGTTGTACACAGGGTTGCTATGAGTCACAAGTGACTCAACATCACATAACAGCAACAACAAGGAAGCAGGATTGGCCATCCACTTCTGAAATAACAGGCTTCTGAAAACCCTGTAACAATAGAGGAATATAGTCTTAGACGTAGGGCCCAGGTTGAACGTCATTCAAATGAGAAGAAACAGCTGCAAGCACCCTTTGATAATTGGATAATTGGTACATGTGATGTACAAAGTGTGAATGTAGGAGAGCTGGAGAACGAGCTGGAACACGTGAACAGTGAGTGACGTTCGTGAATGTGGACGTTCGTGAGGTGGATGGGCATGGCATGAACCATTTTGAATCAGACAGTAATATGCCAGGAATGAGAAACTGAGGCAGAATGGTGTTGCATTCATAGTGAAACGGATAATTCCAAGATCCAGGCTTTGGTCTTTGCAATCACTTGCTGTGCATCAGAGAGCTGGACAGTGACTAGGGATGATAGAAAGAAAATTGATGCCTTTGAGCTGTGGTGCTAGAGAAGAGTGTGGAATATACCATAGACTGCTAGGAGAACAAACAGGTTTGTCCTGGGGATGATGAAGCCAGGCTGCTCCTTGGAGTCAAGGATTCTGAAGCTTCGTCTGACATACTTTGGGCATGTTGCAAGGAGGGATCAGTCCTTGAAGAAGGACATCAAGTTTGGGAGAGTGGAAGGACAGCACAGGAGAGGAAGACCTTCGATGAGATGGATCGATTTAGTGATTAGGGTGGTGGGAATGAGTGTGTCAGAGACAGTGAGGTTGGCACAGGATAGAGTAGGATTTAGGGCTCTTATACAGAGTGTTGCTATGAGTTTCAAGTGACCTGACTGCACATAACAACAACAACAATCCTAAATGGCAATGTTCGCCTTAATAGTAAGTGCTAAGTACAAATATGAAGAAAATATATCTAGAGTGCAGTGCATTCTCATAAATGTGCTCCCCCATTCAGTAATCGTCTACTAAGTATGTACTGTACACACTAGGTACACTAGGTACAGTTAAACAAATGGATTGTATTTCAGCTCTCCAGTATCTTACCCTTTGTTGGAAAAGGATACAAGGTATCCAAACAAAACACAGATGAAGAGGTAGGTGTTAGGGTTGAGATGACCCAATGTAAGAGGAATTAGAGTTTCCTTCTCTTAATTCCTTTTCTGTAATTCCTCTTACATTGGGTCATCTCAACCCTAACATTTCTTCATCTGTTTTGTGTGTAACATTATTACCACTGTGTGTTTGTCACTAAGGATATTGTGATGATTGGGGTGGAGGGAGATTGGAAGGATGTGGAGATATGATTAGTTTACACCCATGTTACAATAAACCCTTCACCTTTGAGAGGGATATACTTGAGGTCTTCATGATCCTGAAAAGTCTCCACCTTTTGACTGTTGTTGCTAGATGCCAACAAGTTGATTCCAGCTCATAGGGGCTCATGAGCAGCGGATCAAAACTTTGCCCTGTGAGGCACCACTCTTGTGATCTCTGCATGCCCGAGCCATGCTGCAGTCACTGTGTCAGCCCATCTCACTAAAGGCCTTACTCTCCTGCCACCTACCTGCACAGTCCTTAATGAGAATTACAGCTTTGCCTACTGCTTAAAAACAACAAAACCTCTCTGACATATGGGTCTTCACAGTACAATGTTGTTGTGTTGATCGCTGTGGAATCAAGCACGACTCACAGCGACCCTGTGAACAAAAGACCTAAAGCCTTTCATTTGATAAATGATTGTCATTTATCAAAGTTCATAGAGTTTCCAGGGGCATGTTGTTTAGAAAGTGGATGCCACTTCTGCTTCCAAATAGGCTCCCTTATTAAACAAGTGGCAGGCTCCTACATCCCAGACTCACAGCACACTGCTGCAAATGATCTTATTCTTGCCGCTCATGGACCTTTGGGGTCTCTAGGAATAGACATAGCTGCAAATGTCAGATAGGCCAGTGCTAAGAATGGCTGTTATTACATAACCCAGGCCTGCCTCTCAGGACCGTAGTGCTGACACTGCCCCACATTTGCCACCCAAATCAGAATCTTGAAGCTGGAAGGTGACTTACGTCTTCCTTTGACAAATTAGGAAACTTGAGATTCAAGGAGGGAAAGTGATTTGTCCGAGACCACACAGCTGGGCATGGTAGAAAGGTGGACTCGGAAAGGATGTTAGAGGCTGTTAATTTAGGAACTTGTTTTTTTATTTTAACTTATGGCAATTCTTGAGTGAAAGATATTCTAGAAGTGCAAGTTCAGGATTGCTAAATGGGCTAACCTTTCCTCGAAGGATAATAATATGGATTATTTTTAAATTTTTTACTCCTGCTGAGACTATTCAAGAGGATAAATATTGAGCCCTAGAAATATTTATGTAAACATTCTTTCTCTAGCCTAGTGACCTGTTACTTGATAGGCGGCAAGCATAGCTGGGTATATTTTGGGACGCTCTGGTGAATTGCACTCTAGGTCCTGTTCTATGAAATAATGATCCCCTCCCCACCAAACCAGCACTGGTGGGTGTGCCTTGTATTTAAAAGGCAGCTAGTGTTAATTGACTTTTGGATGAACATGCTTCTAAGTGGTAGAACTCTGTTCTGTCAATTTACTGTACTGAACTAACTTGGGATTGCTGTCATGCTGAACACTGTGCCACTGGAGTGTTAAATGCCATAATAGTTACCCATCGCGGACAGTGTTTGGTGGAGCTCCCAGACTGACTCAGGTTTGGAAGTAGAGTGGCATCCACTTTCTAAAGCACATGCCTCTGGAAACTCTATGAGCATAGAGAAATGATGATAGTTATAAAACAAGGTTTAGGTCTTTGGTTATAGGGTTGTTATGAGTCATACTTGACAGCACTTAACAACAACAAAATGATACAAGTCATTCTTTTCTCGGGGTGCTTTATCTGTAAATTTTCACCTCCCAAGGAACCTTTCCATCAAAATTTCCAAGATTTTGGAGTGCTCTAGGACACAATAGTCTCCACTTTGATGACAACGTTTTCTTTGGTTCAGCAAGGTGCTAGGATAGGGTCCTTCTCATTATGTAGGGAGATTACTTGTTATTAGAAGACCCCCTTTTTACTGGTTAAGGGTCACAAAAAGCAAGCGTGGCAAATAAGGATGGGAATGGGGTGTTTTCTGTGTTGAGGGAATTTTTATATTCAGCTTCTTCTCTACTTTACCTGAACAATTTCCCACTTGGGTACCTGTTCGATAAGAGAATGTACCAGTTCCTATATATGACTCTGTCACCCCTTGGAAATATTTATCTAGTGATTTCCTTCATGGCCATTTAATCAAATCCCCAAACCTTCTGTTAAAGGCTTTGGGACTATTCAAGATTTAAGTGTCAGGATTTTGTTCTCGGTGAAGATCAGAGTTCTCTCTCCCCCATTTACAAAACTGGGTTCTAAACGCATAGCTTAGTTTCTTTTTAGAAAACAATTCCTTGTTCTGACTGGAGCCTCCTCTGACAGCTAAGGACTTGATGGAAGGAACGAAGGAGTAGGGAAGGAATGATTAATAACACACCATCTAAATATTCCCTGGGAACTTGAGGAAGGAGTTTACACAAGGAAGAGCCCATCTTTTCCTCACCCTACTGTTTTGCCCAAATATCTCGTGCCTTCATTTTTGTGAGTAAAGAACTGCAAGTGTCAAGATAAAACAAGCAGGGCCTGTGGTAAGATCCTTGACTGTATCCTTAATTATTGCCTGAAGCAATAATGGCTACTGGCTCCCCACTGACCAAACTCCCCATTTAGATGACCTGTGATGAATCATCCCTTTCCTAGCCTTTGCCTCCTCTACCCCTTGGGCTCCATGAGGAAAGTAGTAGGGCTTTCCTGGCCTCTAACTCAGTTTCTCAAGAGCGAACTCTGATTGGTCCCTTTTTCTTGTTTATAACTTGGCCGTGTGAATGAATTGGTTATTCTCTGTGATGCACGCCTTTCCACCTCACCCCCCAGAGACTGTGTCAACACTAGGTGGGAGGTGGGCAGGCCAAATGAAGCTGCCAGTGGGATCTCATGGTAATAGCATGGTTGCTTAAAGAGAGGTCTCTAGATGGTGAGCACTGCCACTTAGAAAGGAGTCCCAGATGAGGCCTCAGAAGTGGCACAAGATACAAGGTTAGTGCGCCTTCAAGAGAGCCTCGATTTTGCAGGGGTTTGTGCTGAGGCAGCAGCAGGCCTGAAAAATGGAAGGAATAGCCACTTCCCGAGCTCTCTCTACCCTTTCACATGCGGCAAGCTGAGCAGAGTCAGTGGCTGAAAGCTGGACAATGACTAAGGATGACAGAAGAAGAATGGATGACTTTGAGTGGTGGTGCTGGAAAAGAAGACTGAACAACGTAACATGGACTGCCAAGAGAACAAACTGCTCTGTTTTGGAGAAGGTGAAGGAAGCTAAGCTGATCCTTGGAGGCTTGGATTTTGAAACTGTGTCTTACATACTCTGGGCATGTTGCCAGGAGGGACCAGTCCTTGGAGAAGAGCATCTTGCTGGGAAGGGTAGAGGCACAACCAGGAGAGGAAGACCCTGGTTGGGATGGATTGACACACAGTGACTGTGGCAGTGAGGGGCAGTTCTGTCAGAGACAGTGAGATTGCCTTAAGAGAGGGCAGTGTTCAGAGCTAGTGTTCGTAGGGTCGTTAGGAGATGCAGTTGACTTGAGGGCACATAAGAACAACTTCAGATCAACAGAAAGCATTCCTGGTGGGCCATGCCTGTACAGATCCCAAAGGACCATGTCATCAGAGCATGTGAGTGTAGCATAGGGTCAGGCAGGGTTTCCATGTCACTGTGACTCGGAGTTGACTTGATTGCATCTAACACCAACAACCCTGTCTTGGTCTGTTCTCTCCAAGAGACTAGCGTCAGCAGTTAATCTGCTGCCTTTTTCAGGTGTACTGTTTGGGTACTGAGTCATTTTCAAAGCCTCTTCCTGAGCTTGGGTTTCCAGAGCAGGACCGGAGGCTTCCCTGCCAGACCTGCCCACCAGGGATAGAATGACAGCTTTCCTTGAGCCATTCTGTCATCACCTGGACCCTGCCAGACAGCTGGTCAACTGGGTTGAGCTGGAGCCAGTAGGGATCCTCTTTTTACATCCTGTAACTTGATGCCTTCCCAGGAACTCCCCAGAAGCCACTGATGATGGCAGTGTATGACTGTGAGGGGTCCAGATCCCAGGACATGGGGAGAGGGGCTGGAAAAGAGGGCTCTCCTTTTCTGTCAACACCACTGCCCAAGGGAGCATTTTAGGGAGGAGTTTTGAAGCTTCAAGGATTTTGAAGGCTCACCTGTGGATGTGGTGGGCACTACCAAATACCTGCCAAACCCTTGTCCTGGGTCCAGAGATTCAAAGCACTTTCTGGAGTAAGCAAACTCAGAGTCCCCATTTCTTCAAGGTACACTAGTGTAATATTTCCACTATCTTTTCAGTACTGGGCCAGAGCTACTGTGAAAAACCTCTCTGAACTCCTTTCTTTGCCACCTAACATGACACACAAACTCCTTCTGTTCCCTGAATGAACTCAAAGGGACAGAAATTCCCCATTAAGGCATTTGAAGCAGATAATTTCCCTACCAGACCAGATCATCTAGAACCCCTGCTAACCAGGTGTATTGCATGAACTAGACCAGTGGTTCCCAACCAGCCAGCTGTCACAGGCACTTAATTATCTGGCCTCCCCATGGGACCTGCATTTTAGATGATTTTAGACAGTAATTAATTAGGCTTCTATTTTTTCATAAAAGAGAGCAAAAGGTAACTAATGTTGCCCGCACTGAGTTGATGAATTCTATCCAATGCGCAGAGAATGACATCTTAATTAACCTGTGCAGACTGTTGGAAGAATCTAGTATATATTTCCAATTTTGGGTGGGGGTAGTATAGGACTGACTGTCAGAAGCTTTAACAATAATAAGCACTGATTGTACAAATTTGTTTTGATGAGGACAACTTAGTGGGGAGAACAAATTATTTTGCAGAAAATAGACAAAGTAATGACTACTTGATTTTTGGTGTTCAGATCTTGAAAGTTACTAACTTTTTAAAAAACAATTTTATTGTGAAGTGAGTGTAGGGTTTACAGGGGAGATGTTCCATTCAACAACTCATTATACACTTTGAGTGGACGTTTACAGAACAAATTGGTTTTCCATTTCACATTTCATACACATTTTGTTTCATGATACATGATCACAATCCCTACAATGTACTATCGCTTCTTCTGTGTGCTACCCACTTCCATCCCTCCTCCTTTCTTAATCGTTTCTGTCTTCAGAGCTTTGTTCTGACATAACACCACTGTTACAAAGCAGGACTGATGTGGAGGGTTGGAAGGAAACTAGGAAAAAAGGAGCTAGCTAATGAACACGGCATTGGAACAGATGAAGGAAAGAACTATTTAAAAGAAATGATTAGGCATTAATTGTATGACAACAGTCCAGGATAAGAGTTGCATTGCAAAGTGGACTAGGAGAGGGGTGAGAGGAAGGAGGGAGAAAATAGTGCACCAGTGAATATTTTTTTTTCTTTAAAGTGAACTGGACGAGTAGAGAGGCAAATGTGCAACAATGAATGAATGAAAATTCAACTATTCTGTAAGCTTTCATGAAAATAATAATTTAAAAAAAACAGGAATAGTCAACCAAAGGATTTTGTTCTAGGCCCAAAGGATGCCTAAAGGCCCTAGTTTCTGGGGTTCCGCTGGTCTCTCCTCTTGTGCTATTTACATCCGCTGAAAACCTGCTGGAGGGTCAGCTCTGAGTTGGTTCTGACTTGACTACAATGAGAAGCTGTTCATTTGGTAAGCCTGGTCTTTTTTGGATAATGGCTTGGACTTTCATTTTACATTTCCACCCAGCCCAGCCCCCACTCTATCCAGGACTTTTAAATGTGATCCCTTCAGAGTGGCTGATGGTGGTTACCAGGTGCCATCTAGTTCTGGTCTCTGGTCATCTGGTTCATGGTCCATTAGTTCCCTGGATAAATTATTTCCTTGCATCTTTAATTCTGTTCACTCATCTTTGCTCTAGATGGAGAGAGGCCAATAGTTGCACCTTAGATGGCTGCTCCCAAGCTTTTAAGACCCCCTTGTTACTCGCCAGTGTAGTATATAGAACATTTTATGAACCATGCTGTGCCAGTTGAACATACTATCCCTCAAGACTATGATTTTGAGTGAAGGAAGAAGATTACTATTGTTGTTATTGTTCTTATATCATAAATCTTGTAATTTGTGTGAAAATTCTAAAAGTGTAAGAATTTTGTTGTTCTTTTAGGGTATGTATTGTACTTTAGCACCAGCAGTCAGGAAATCAAAAGACTAATTGCCCTGGGAAAATCTGCTGTCAGGGACCTCTCCAGAATATTGAAAAGCAGCATTGTCAGTTTAGAGACTAAGGTGCACCTAATCCAGGCATGATCTTTGCAATTATTTGCTATGCATTAGTGAGCTGGACAATGACTAAGGATGACAGATGAAGAATTGATGCCTTTGAGTTGTAGTGCTGGAGAAGAGTCTTGAACATACCATGGACTTCCAAGAAAACAAATAGATCTGTCTTGTGGGGAGTGAAACCAACTTTTTTTCCTTGGAGGCTAGGATTTTGAAGCTCCATCTCACATACTTTGGACACTTGGCCAGGTGAGACCATTTCTTGGAGAGGGACATCATTCTTGGAAGAGTGGAGGGAAAGCACAGGGCAGGAAGACCCCTGATGAGATGGATTGATACAGTAACTGGGGCAATGGGAATTGGTGTATCAGAACTAGTGAAGACTGGCATAGGACAGAGCAGGGTTTAGAGCTGCAGTACATGGGGTCACTATGGGTCACAGATGACTCAACAACACAAAACAACAACAATCTTGGATTAGTTAATGGAATCCAAGGATTAGTATGTAATTTGCCCAAGATTGTAGAGGTTTTAAGTGGAAATTTCAAAACCTAGATCTTTCTATTTTAAACTATATATTCTTTTTATGATGTTGAAGTCCCTGAGTAGTGCAAATGGTTAATGTGCTTCATTGACAACTAGAAAGCTGGGGTTGGGAAAGGACTTTGGAAGAAAGGCTTGGAGTTCTATTTCAGAAAAATCAACCACTGAAAATGTTGGTTTTGGGTGCTGTTGAGTCTGGTACCACCCGTAACAACCCTATGAACAGCAGCTCTTCACCCTGTCCTATCCTGTGCCATCCTCCCATGTCGTAACACACTTGAGTGACTTGGCAGTCACTGTTTCAATCCACAAGGTTGAGGATCTTCTTCTCTTTTGTTGACGCTCCACTTTTCCAAACATAGGAAATGTTGTAGAGCACAGTTACTCTCTAACTCCTGTGGTATCACCATGAGTTATCATTAACTTGATGGCACTGGAAGCTTAATATTTTTTTTACTAATATATATATATTCTTTTCTTTTCTTTTCTTTTCTGGCAGTCCAAATACCCAAGCAACTCTGTAGGAGAAAGGTGGGCAGTCTCCCCCCCATGGGATTTACAGCGTTAGAACCCAATGGAGGGTCAGCTTGAGTTGGGTCCAACTCTATGCCAATGAGAGAGAAAGATTTTAGTATCAAAATAAGGTCATCAGACTGAAACTCAAGCTTTCTCCTCCTTATATGAAAGAGCTGAATGTGAAACTCACACTTACTCCTTAGCAGCAAGAATTAGCTTCTTTCCTATTAATTCAGGGACAGTGGACCCTGAAAAGAAGTGGGTCTTCTTGCAGCCCACAGAAACGTGACAGAGGCCAGTTAAAATACTTAATGCTCAACTAGGAAATCTAGATTTGTTAACCTGGCCTGAGTAAAGCTGGCTCAAACCCGGCTCTTGTCCAAGGTGAGGCACAGAAGAGCCTTCTTTGTGTCCTTTCATTATGAAGGGCTCATTACAGATGTTGCTTTGGCCTGCTGCCTGAAGAACAAGACAGTGCTGGCCCAGGACCACCTGTTCTGGTCCAGGGAGCTTTCTTTAATGGAGAGTCTATGATATCCAGTGGCAGGCAAGACTAAGGGTTGCTAACGGGTGGTAGGTAGATCACAAGGGAGAGAAGGTAGGTTTCATGGCAGTCCTCTTGAGAACCTCTGTTAAGGTTCAAATAAAGAAGACTGCAAGCAACAGGAGAGGGGCAGTGGTAAGAGGGTGTCAGTCACTCTGTGTACGGTCAGCTCGGACTGTGAGCTGAGCACAAGAGGAAAGACACAACATCTGTTGTCAGGGAGCTCCATGTCTAGAGGGAAAGAGGACTGCATGACAGTTGTGATAATTGCTTTAGTAGAAGGAATGCCCCAGGCTGTGACACAGAAGCATTCCTTCCTGCTTTTGGCCAAGATTCAAACTGGAGCTTTCAGGGTAGCTTACACATACCTTCTCCTCCCTAAAATCAATATCACTAGAGGTTTCAGAGGACTTGTTAAGTTCAAGGTTCCTGGCTGGTGGCCTGGTGGGTAAGGAGGTGCACTGTCAACCCAAAGTCAGACGATTTGAATCTACCAGAGGCTCCATGCAGGAAAGATGGGCAGTCTCCTCCTGTGTGATTTTCTGCCTCTGAAAACAGACTAGAGGGTCAGCAATGGTTCAGTTTGACTGGATGGTACATAACAACGACAACAACACTATCCTAAAGGTTGGCAGTTTGAAAGCACTCAGAAGAAATGCCTGGTACTCTGCTTCCTTAAAGATTACAGCCAAGAAAACCCTGAGCAGCAGTTCTGTCACTCATGAGCTCGCCAGGAGTCAGTATCGACTTGAGGAATCAGGTTTACGGTGGTTGTTAAGAAGCTAGGCCGTTGGCTTATAAAGTGCGCATAGATACGATGAGAGCATCTACCGCAGGGAACTGGTGCCTGTAAAGATCTTCGCAGACCACTGCAGTATCTGACTCTTCCCTGATGGCTAACATGATGCCTCAGACATTGGAGGGACCCAGGATGTGTCTGCAGAGAAGGAATGAACAAATGAGCAAAGATCTGGTATTCTCTGGTTCTGACAACTTGGCAGGCCACAGCAACTCAGAGAGACAAGGGTTGGGAACACGTGTCTCTTTGGCATGAGGGCCAGGGAGGGTCTCACAATGTCTATAGCCATTCTTTATCCCTCCAAGTTTTAGCAAGACCCAGAGTCATCTAGGCACTGGTACCCTGAGCCCCTCTCCAGGCTGACCCCCCCCCCCATCACCCTCTCCTCAGAGTGTCTGCTCTTGTGCTGCTTGGCTTCCTCACCTTGGAGCATAGGCTGCCTCTGATGCTCAGGAGACACCCTGTAATTCAATTAGAAGTCCCCTCCAGGGAGTGTGTAATTATGTCCTATCTGGGCCTTGTAATGACAGCCCCCTGCCACTGCACAGGAAGGTGCCCTGCCCGGCTGCCCAGAACCTTTCCCTGAGAGGGAGCTAATCTGCTTATCCCAGATTGGATGCAGTCTGTGTAGCACTTTCCCAAGTGCTCAGGGATGAGTGCTAGGGAGAGGGCCCAATAGATTTGCCTAGGGTGTGGCGGATGGGAGGGATAGGCCTGTCTCAAGGACCCAGGGGTCACTCTGCCTGGCTCTGACCTTTGCCACAGTCCCTCTGCCCAGGACGGTTGGGTGTGTGTGTGTTTAGTGGGGATGATTGTGTTACCTTGGACATTTCCCCTAGACTGTGGAAATGCTGATGGAGCTGTGGGGGAGACCCTGCCCTGCTTTGAGCTGTGGAGCAGCTTTTGCCTCACTTCTCTGCTTTGCTTGGAGCCCTTCAGCTAGACTTGTGTGAAAATTTTCACTGCATAAGGCAGTGCTTCAGTCTGGCCTGAGTGCCCCTCAGAGTGATCCTCTCCTGAGCCACAGTGAGCCATTAGCCCCAGTGGACATTGTGGCTTGAGTCCTCTTTCTTGAGGACCCCAAATACATCCTTTGCCTGAGAACTAATTGCATCTGAGAATGATTGCAAATGCCTGGCCAGTGCCCTCTCCAGATGGCAGTGTGCACACTAGGAACCACACTACCAGGTCAGCGAACAGTCCTGCTCATGGGGTTCACTGTGCCATAGCATCCAGTTCCCAAGAGGCTGGTTGCTATGTGCCGCCTAATCAGAAGTAAGTCATAGTTGACTACCCAGCAGTGTTTTGGAGGCAGTATTTTGCACGGGAGGAGACTGCCCATCTTCCTCCGGTGCAGGAGCTGGTGGATTAGAACCACATGTCTTTGGTTTGGCAGTGCAATTCCTTACCCACTAGGCCGCCAGAACTCCCATCTAGAAAGGAGGCAGGGCTAATTAAGATGCCTTTCCGTATGTGAGCTCTTATTAGAAGCCCCTCTGTTCCTGTTTGTAAGTATGTTGTTAAGTTGCGTAGAGTTAATTTCATCTCACAGTAACCCAATGCAAATGAGTAGAACTGCTCTCTGGTGTTTTCCAGGCAGGAAGGTGGGTTTTTTAAAAATTTTTATTAAATTTTGTTAATTTTAATGAACATTTACAGAGATTTTGGTCATCAGATCTTTCTCCCCAATGGCCACTGGATGTGGCTCCCATAAAGCACTGAAATGCTCCCCCAGCATGACTCCTTGTGTTGTTGTTGCTGTGTACCGCCGAGTTGGAACCAATCCAGAGTTGACCCTCTAGCAGGTTTTCAGAGGCAATTAATCAATCAATCAATCATCCTTCTCCCACGGAGCAGCTGGTGGATTTGAACCGTGTGCCTTTGGGATTGCAGCACAGCTTCTTGCCATGAGGCCACCTTGTATATGGGATCTGGATAATAAAGGCTAACTTAGACCTGTACATGGGACCTGCTGTTGTGTATTGTAGAGTCTGAACCAACCCATAGCAGACCCTCTAGCAAGTTTTCAGAGGCACTTTATCACATGGGAGGAGGAGGTTGTCCATCCTTCTCCCGCAGAGCAGTTGGTGAATTAGAATTGTTTGCCTTTGGAATTGCAACACCTGCTTTTTGGTTGGGTTTTTTGTTTTGTTTTGTTGTGTTTTTTTTTTTATCACTAGGCCACCAGAGCTCCCTAAATGGGACCTAGAAAATGAAGATGGCCACTTTCTCTAGGACATATATCAAATTACTTTGTTACAACTGTTATACTGGTTTCCAATTGCTTTAGCCCTGGTCCTTTGATAGTTCTTCAGCATTGCCCAAAGGCTTCAGCTGATGCTCCATGTACTTTATGCCTATTTCTCCTTTTTTCTACCCCAACCATGGCTAAACTCATTGGCTATTAATAACAATACCAAGTGTGTAGTTGAAGGTCTTTCATCTTGTATGTGGGGAGGCAAAAATAGGGGCATTTTCTAAAGCCTCTCTCCCTTTGGGATTCCCTGGCGCCCTGAAGCTGGTCCTCAAATGCAGGCATGCTATCTATTTTTCTCTGCAAAGCCGGGCAGTCCTGGCCTGGGGCACCGCTGAAAGTGCTAGGAGAAGCCAGACTAGACCATGAATGTCTGTAACAAAAGGAGGCTAGTCCTGATTGCTGGGAAGGGGGCAAGTCATGAATGTTGGGGAGCCGGGAGACTGAATTTTGCTTTATCACAATGGAATTTCTGTTAGCAGAAGTGTGAAAACAACTATGTGTGCAGGAGTACATACACATATCAAAAGCCCACTGGCTTGAAAGGTAAGTTCCACTCGTAAGAAGACTAGAGGATGGATGGGACTGCCCCCCCCCAGGGTTACTGAGGCTGTAAATCTTGACATGGGCAGAGGGCCTTATCTTTCTCCAGTGGCTGATGAAGTCAACACTTTTGGTTAGCAGCTCCACACTTCATCCACAGTGCCACTAGAAAACTCATTCTACACATATATACAGCAGGCAAGGTCGCATTGAGATGAAATGTGTGAGCCCGCACAAGACAGTTTTAGAGCCCCAGCTTGGTTATCGATTGGAAGTGTGATTTAGAGAAAGTTATTTCATCTTCTACTTTCTCATCTATAAAATGGAGATAACAATAGCAGTCATCTCCCAGCTTTATTTTGAAGATAAAATGGGTTTTAATGTCATTTTAAATCCTTGGCTTAGTACCTGATTACTCAGCAGGTGAATTAGGTTCCAGTTATTAGTTAGTTAAGTAATCAACTAGTCCTTGCCATCCTATTCAAGGTGGACTAGCTTTTGACCTATACCTTTCTGGACAGGTCCTCCACCAGTAATTATATTCTTTCCTTGTGCCCAAGGTGAGCTTTCAGGAAGAGAGAAAGTGAGTTGATCTAAAGATAGAAAGTCAAAGACTATTGTCTGGAGGAAGGTGGAGGGAAATATCATTATCTAGGCTTTCTTTGACGATGTCAAGAAACATGACAGGCTTCGGAAAGAGCAGCCCCAGGCCAGGGTAGAAGGTGACTTTGGGAACACTCGTCTGCATCCCAATGTGGACTCTGTGGGACATGTCTGGAAGATGGAGAGGAAAGAAGGAAGGAAGTAGAATGACAGCGAAGGGAGGAAGAAGATCTGGAGGAGGATGGGCAAAGCCTTTCTTGTCTCGAGGATAATTACATGTGAAATCACCTGCCAGTGGGACTCTGGGGCTGGCACAACTACAGGAATGACAATAGAGATGCCAGAGAGTTCTCAGGCGTATCTCTGAACAGCATATAGACAGTGCAGAGGCCTCTTCACTTGACCCACTTCCCAGCCTTTTAGGTCCCATCCACCTGGGGCCTGGTCCTGATCAGGAAGCTTTAACAGGATGTTTATGGTTTCAAAGTGGAGTCTTACCCATGGGCTTATGGGCTGAAAACCACAAGGCTGATGAGATCAAATCTTTTTCCGTGGAAAACCCACTCTTTTTTTTTTTTTTTAACCTTTTATTGTGGCAGGTCAGAATTCTACCACTAAATTACTACTATCCCTTACAGCTCTCGGAGGCACTGTTAAAAGAGGAAACTGAGGTCACTACTGCTAAAATGTCCCTTATTGTTATGAAGCCTCTCAAAGGGGAACTCAACCCCCATGGCCCTTTACGCACCCTGATCCCCTCCCACGATAGGTCAGCTCAAACTTTCTGGCCAGGGCCTTGTTGACATCATGGAACTTTTACTGCTCTGAGTGGGAAGGCACCCTCAGCAGCCTTTCTATTTAGCAGACATGCTAAATGAGTAATTCGCAAGTGACTAGAGTTTGATGTGGATAGGATGAGCAGATGCCTTTTTCTGTCTCCTATTGCAACCAGCTCAGCTGGCTGCAGCTTTGAGACACACTAACCGTTCTCTAAAGGACACCTTCCAGTGGGCCTCTAATTCGGACACTAAGATAAGCCGTCTTTCTTCGCTGCCTGCCTTCCTTCCATCCATCTACTTTAAATCTAGTTTCCTTGAGCTCCTGTTTTTTCTGCCTCCTCTGCAGTGACATTGGGGTCCATCCCTTCTTCTAATCCTACTCACCACAGCTAGAATTCAGTGTCAGTCATTGTACGTGCTGAGAGATTGCATCTGTGGGGCCAAAAGTGGCGCCGGGGGACAGGGGTGTGGGAATGGCTTGCTAGGGCTGGTGAGTTCATGTGTTTGTTTTAGTGCAACCCAGCCCCCTACTTCTACTGCAGCAAAGGAAAACAGAACACAGTGATCTATTTGGCAACATGGCTATCTTTGGGTACCAAACCTGCCATCTGTGGGGAACCCTCCTGTATAATCAGTCAGCAAAACAGCAGAACTCTTGTGTTTTTGTAGCTGATACAGTCGAGCAGCTTCTCTAGTGAGGGGGCCGGAGCATCTCTTTCCTTCATTAAAAAAGTAAATAGCAGATCTGAGCCTATATTTGGAATTTGCACGTAGGTGTAAGTGTGGGTGTTCAGGCACCCCCCCCAAAAACCAGGCAGGCACCACTGTCTTTTTCTCTGCAGTGACATACTGAATTTTATAATGGAAGCATATGAAACTGAGAATGTTTTGAAATGAAAGTTTTGGGGCTTTGTGTGAAATTGATATATGAAGCATCTGGGAGCAGATGACAAATTCTTTAATTTGGGGCCCTTTGTCCCCCTTGTACTTATTCATTTTTTTTTTTTTATTCAAACAATTAAGCATTTCTAAAAGGCAGAGATGAAATTGAAATAGGGCTTTAGCTTGGAATTTCCATGCTTTCCTGAACCATACCTTATAATATGAATTATGCTTTCTCATTTCATAGCAAATATGATTTGGCAGGACCTAGTAAGTTCAGTTTCATGCATCAGTCAATACCAGTAAAAGCAGTCAAGAGATCAAAATGTGTGCTGCATTGGGAAAATCTGTCAAGGACTTCTCCAAAGTCTTAACGAGCAACAATGTTAATTTACAAGCTAAGGTACACCAGGTCCAGGTTTTTTTCGGTTGCTTTTTGTACATGTGAAGAAAGTAGGACAATGTGTAAGGATGACAGAAGAAGAATTGATGCCTTTGAATTGCGATGTTGGAGAAGAGCACTGAATAGCCCATGAACTGCTAAAAGAACAAACAAGTCTGTCTTGAAGGAAGTGTATCCAGTGTGCTCTTTAGAGGCAAGGATATCATTGTCCAGCTTTTAGATGCATAGCAAGTAATTGGAAAGACTGTGGCCCAAATCAGATACACCTTAGTCCTCAAACTGAAATCATTACTCCTCAGTAATTTGGAGAGGTCCCTAACTGCTGATTTTCCCAATGCAATGTGTCTCCTTATTTCCTGACTGCGTGTATCAACAGTGTTAACAACATGAACTGAAGGTAATCCAAAGTTCTTCTGGAGGTGGGTTTCAAGACTAGTATTTAAGGATGAATTCTTTTTGTTTTCATTTCCTATAAAATACCTTTGTGTCATCAAATGCAAGAAGAAGAGGCTATGGCAACACATGGAGAACAATTTCTCTGAAGATTTTCTGGTCTCAAAATCCAACTCTTCAGACCTGAATTCCTTTTTTTTCAACCAACATTTCTTGAGTCCATTCGAGGTACGGGGTGTTATGCCACACACTGGTGATAGGGAGATGCAGCCCTGGTCCCTGTGCCGCTCACAGGCCCGTGGGGGAGGACAGGCATGTGAGCAGATAATGACACCGCAATGAGAAGTACTGTTTGAGACTGACGATCATGGTGGTGTGGATGAGCCCAGAGGGGTGAGGGACCACGAGGGAGGAAAGTGAGAGGCCTGAGTGCAGGGAAGTGTCCGCAGAGGATAAGTAAGCAATTAACCAGTTGATGTTAAGATGATTCTCACTCATGGTGACCCCCACCCTGTGTATTAGAGTGGAACGTATTTCATAGCGTTCTCATGGTCATGGCCCTTTAAAAGCTGGGTACTTTTCTTTTGAGGCATTTCTGTTTGGACTTGAACGACCAACTCTCCAATTAGTCAACCACTTAACCACTTTCACCTGTCAAGGACTCCATAAACAGCTGGGTGTTTTGAAATATGATAAATCTGGAAACCTTGTATGTTGCTGGAGAGAAGGAAAGAAATGCTAACCTTGGATTCTCTAGAGGCAAAGGGAGGTATGGGACTCGAGACCAGCAGCATTGATACCATTGAAAGCCTGGAAGTGCGAGAGGTCATATCAGCTCTGAGAGAGAGAATCTGAACACTGTCCAACTTCAGTTCCTTCCTGGAGATGAGTGATTCTTAGCCTGACTGTGCATAAGTGTGAGATAATACTGATGCTTGGGTCCTACATCCAGAATTTCTGATTTAATTGAGTAGAGGTGTGGACCAGTGTTAAAAGTACCTCATCTGAGGCTGATATGTTGCAGGAGTGGACTGTAGATTTAGGGTGGCTTTGGGTTATTTCTTTAGGGACTTGCCCTGCTAACTCAGAGGCCAAGCCTCTGTGCTGGTTCAAATTCACCAGCAGCTCTGTGGTATAAAAATGGGCAATCTCCTCTCATACAATTTATAAGCAATGAAGGAAGGTCAACTGTGAGTCAATTCTGACTCCACAGCAAGGAAGTTTGTTTGGGTGTTTTGTTTTGGATTATCTAGCTGCATTTCAGGCAGAAAGGCTTGTAGAATCCTTCCCTTTGTGAGTGGAGAGCCCTCTTGCAGTGATGAATGGTGAGAATTCTGTACCAAGGCTTTGGCACCAAATTCACCTGAACTTTAGACCTAAGAGTTGGTTCCAACAGTATGTATAACAATATATGACAACAACCACTCAAAAAGTCTTGTGTAAAATGAAGGTGAATAGAAGGAAAGACCATGGCAGCAGATGGAGAAAGATCTCCCTGAAGATTTTTTTACTGATTTCAAAATCCAGCTCTTCAGGCCTGATTTCTCTTTTTCAGCCAATATTTTTTTAGTTCATCCTGGGTTCACGGTGCTCCAACTCAGAGGATCCTATGTACCAGACAATGAATACTTGCCCAATCCTGCACCAACCTCACAATCTTTGCTGTGTATAAGCCCATTTTTGAAGTCACTGTGTTGCTGTGGGGTCTTACTGAGGGTCTTTCCGTCCTTCAGTGACCCTTCACTTTCAGAGCATGATCTAGTTTTCCAGGCCTGGCCCCACCTGATAATATATTCACAGTATGTGAGATGAAGTCTCAACATCCTTGTCTCTGGGGAGCACTCCATTTGTACTTTTTCCAAGATAGATTTGTTATCTTGGGTACAATAGTATATTCAGTAACACTTTCCAACATCATAATTCTAAGACAACAGTTTTTCTTTAGTCATGAAGCACTGTCCAATGTTCACATCGCCTGAAGCAATTTGCAAGACCATGACTTGGGTCAGCCATGCCTTAGACTTTAAAAATATAGTTATATAGCATATACAGAATATAGGATATGTGTATGGACACTGAATTACAATCCAGAGCTCCCTATGGTTAAACAATCCTTCAGATAAAGTAGAGATCTCCTGCCTTCCCTACCCCTCACAGCCACCCTGTTTGGCATGAATCTTAGCAGTTTTAGTCTGGGTGCCTGCAAGTCACCGAACTCCTTTTCTGAGCTCTTCTAACAAGGTACAACGTCTCCTGAGAGAGCCTTGGACAGATTGTCTAGGAGAGATTGGGAGCCTGTCTGACCCGTGGCAGTAACATGAGTCTGTTGAAATCTCACCCTACAGAACAGCTTTACTTCTCCTGTGCTGCTGTTTCTGAGTCAGCCTGTCTCTAGTTACTGCCCCTACTGATTTCCTTCTTCAACCTTGCTCTATGCCTTGCTGGCCATGTGACTGAACTGACTTTGTGGAGCTGGGTTCTGATGGCAGGACTCTCATCCCTGGCAAGAGGGAGGGAGACCACTGCCGTGGAGATTCAGAGCCCTGGGCTAGTAGTTAGGTAGGAAGCATTTTCAGAGGGGAAATTAGATTCTAGAAAGTCTCACTGTAATATCAGCGAGAAAGAGAGGGAGATAGGATCTGAGAGCTCTGATAGCCTAGTGGCAATCCCAAAGGCACACAGTTCAAATCTACCAGTTGTTATGCAGAAGAATGAGCAGTCTTCTTCCATGCGATTTACTGCCTCTGAAAACCTTCTGAAGGGTCAGCTATGGGTTGGTTCCGACTTGATAGTACACAACAACAACAACAACAGTATCTACAACATACTTTGGATATGTTGTTAGGAACATTATTCTTGGAAAGGTAGAGAGGGTCAGTGAATGAGAAGGAATCCTCAACAAGGTGAATCGACATAGTGACCATAGCAGTGGGCTGAACTCTGTCAGAGATGATGAAGATGACGCAGAATAGGACTGGGTTCAGATACGCTGTTCATAGGTTCTCTAGAACTTGTACTCAATCTGATGGCACCTAACAACTACAAAGCCAATAACTGTTTCTAGTGGTATAGTCCAAAAGGCATTGTACTGGTAACCTCAATGCGTGGCCTCTATGGCAGTGAAAATCTATCAGGAGTCTTAGGAGAGGGATTGACAATCGCCTCTCATGAGTTACAGCTTGAGAAACCCAATGGATAGCCACCCATGAGGTGGTTCCAACCGGACAGAAATGACATCGACTTTTTTATTTTTAGTGTCCATTACATAATTTTTCAGTAAGATCTAAAAATATGTCAAAAATCTTATATATTTGATAGTCGTGCTAATGCGAAACCTATACTTGGACCAAGAGGCTGTCGTCAGAACAGAGCAGGGCAACACTGCATGGTTCAAAATTGGGAAGGGTGTATGCCAGGGATGTGTTCTGTCTCCATACCTTTTCAACCTGTATGCAGAGCAGATTATCCGAGAGGCTGGGCTCTATGAGGAGAAGCCTGGCGTTAAGATTGGTGGATGATCTATCAACAATCTGTGTTATGCAGATGACACAACCCTGCTCACTGAAACTGAGGAGGACCTGAAGCACTTACTGCAGAGGGTCAAGGACTGCAGCCTTCAATATGGACTGAGGCTCAATGTCAAGAAGACAAAAATTCTCACCACTGGACCAATCGCTAGCATCAGGATGGATGGCGAAGAGATTGAGATTGTACACAGCTTCAGTTTGCTCTGCTCCATGGTCAACACTCTTGGCACCCAGGAAATAAAAAACATATTGCGATGGGAAAGTCTGTGGTTAGGGACCTCTCTAAAGTAGTCAAGAGCAACAGTGTCTCTCTGGAGACTAAGGTCCACCTGATACAGGCCATGGTTTTTGCAATCACTTGTTATGCATCAGAGTTGGACAATGACTAGGGAGGATAGAAGGAGAATTGACGCCTTTGAGCTGTGGTGCTGGAGAAGAGTATTGAATGTACAATGGACTGCCAAGAAAACAACTAGATTCATCCTAGAGAGGGTTAAACCAGGCTGCTCTCTGGAGGCAAGGATTCTGGGGCTTCGCCTGACATACCTTGGACATGTTGTAAGGAGAGACAGGTCTTTAGAGAGGGACATCATGCTGGGCAGAGTGGAGGGACAGCACAGGAGGTGAAGACCCTCTATGAGGTGGATTGATTCAGTGACTGGGGTAATTGGAATGGGTATGTCAGAGGCAATGAGATTGGCACAGGATAGAGCAGGGTTTAGGGCTGTTGTACATAGGGTCTCTATGAGTCGCAAAAGACTTGATGGCACATAACAACAACAACAACAACATTAAGATATTGTATCTTATCTATGTCAAATACATTTTGAACTGTACACAGGGTAAGACCTTGATAAACATGAAAACTAATCAGTTAATCAACAAACAAGGCCACTTAGGGTTGATGGAAGGAGTCTATGAGAGAATTCTTGTCAAACAGACAGTAGCATCAGGCTTGCTCAGAGAGTAAGTGCACAATGTTAGTTATGGGTGCTGACAGCTAGTGTTCTACCTAAGGGTCATTGCTATCACTGTCTTTCTCCTATGTTCCAGTTGCTGTCCTGTTGATTCTGACTCATGACAACCCCATAAATATCACAGTAGACCTGTGTCAGAATAGACTGGTGCTCCAGAAGGGTATTTCCCTCCTTTTTTTTTTAAAAAAAAAAATTATTTTCTCCCCATTGTTCAACATTTTATCGCCCCAGTGCATCCCTTGTTCCAGAAACTCCACAAGATTTTCAATGACTGCTTTTTTTTTAGGAAGTAAATCACAAGATTTTTCTTCTGAGGTACGTCTAGTTGGGCTTAGGTCTCCGAGAGTGTTAGCCAAGCTGTTTAACAAAGCTACATCTCAGCAGAATCTTTGACTTAACTGAACCTCTGTTTTGTGTGTGGTTCCATGCTGTAGTGCATATGCAGAAATATGAATTTGACCTTGTCCTTAAGTAGCTTGGTGGTGTAATGGGTTAAGTGTTGGCCTGCTAACCAGAAGATTGGCAGTTCAAACCCATCCACTGCTTCTGAGGAGAAAGATGAGGCAATCTGCTCCTGTTAAGATTTATCATCTCTTGAACCCAGTGGGGAGGCTTGCTGTGAGTTGGAATTGACTAGACGGCAGTGAGTTTGGGTTTTATTTTGTTTGTTTGTTTATTTTAATTAGCTTAACTTATAATTGGGAAAATGAAAGTGGATTGAACAAACACCAAGTCTGCCTTGGAAGAAATGCATCCAGGGTGGTTCTGAGAGGCAGGGATGATGGAACTTGGCCATCCTTAGGGCCTGTTGTCAGGAGAGGTCAGTCTTTGGAAAAGGACATCATGCTGGGAGGGCTGAAGGGTCAGAGAAAGAGAAGAATCGGTGGATCGATACCGTGAATGTGACAATGGGCTTGAGCATATTAGAGATCGTGGGGATGGTGCAGGATGAGCAAGGCTCAGATCTACTTGTTCATAGGGTCATTGTGTGTGTAATTGACTTAAACACACCTAACAGCAACAACAAGATGGAAATGAAATGGGAAAAATACAAAACTCTGTAGAAAGTGCCAGCAAAGTGCTATAGGAAAAAAGGGAGAGAGAGAGAGAGAACTTCTAACTGATGAGATTAAGAGGAGGAGCTGGCATTTACACTAGGCTTTAATGAAAAAAACCCTACAAACCCCAACCTCACAGCAAGTCAATTCTAACTTTTAGGAACCCCCTATCATGTTCCTGAGACTGTAAATCTTTGGAGGAGACTCTGCATCTTGCTCCCTTGTAGTGATTGGTAGATTTAACAACTGGAGACATGTCTTCTGTTAGCTGTGCAGCACTCTACAAACTAGGCCCCCAGAGCTCCTTACTGAAAAAAAAAAAATAGTCATTAGGAGTTAGTAACTAATGTGCACCTAGGAGGTGTGCCTACCATTCCTCTTTCAGTCTGTCACACTGTAGGGGTTTGCGTGTTGCTGTGATGTTAGAAGCTGTGATGTAGGGATTTCAAATACCAGTAAGGTCACACATGGCGGATAGCTTTCAATGAGGCTCCTAGACTAAGACTAGGAAAAAAGGCCAGGGAATCTATTACTGACAACCAGCACATGGAAACCCCGTAGATCACAATGATGTTGTTCGATATACTGCAGAAATATGAGCTCCCTAAGTTAGAAGGTGTTCAGAATACATAGTGGGTACATCAGTGGACTCAGGCATACCAGTGATCCTGGAGATGATGCATCAGGTGGACACATTTCCTTCTAAGTATGAGTGGCGTTCCTATAGACTGATCTGACTCAAAGGGCCATGAAGAACAACCAGATGACCAGATGCCCGTGACCTGCTAGGCCCCGTGCCAAGCGTCTTCACCTCGTCATCTTGACAGTGCTATTCCTGTTTTATCCAAGAGGAGCGTGAGGCTCGGAAACAGGAAATTATTCACTCAGGACCCAAGTTGGGAGGTGGTGTTTGGACTCAACTCTGTTGCTGCCTGCCCCCTAATTTATGCTGCAAATCCCCTGTTATACCTGCTTTTAAATACATCTGGGACTGAGTGCCCAGAAATGGACGGGGAGGCGGAGTTCTGCAAGGGAATTCACCTACTCTTATCTGGCTTTGGGTGAGGTATTTCACCTCTTCAGATCTCAGTTTCCACACTATTTAGTGAGGATTGGGCATGCACACTGTATGTAGGGTTGTTGTAAGTATGCAATGTATGTGTAATTAATTTATTCACTCACTACTCAGTGGCATCCAATTCTTAAACAGCATGCCTCCAGAAACTCTATGAACTTTGACAAATGGCGATAGTTCTAGACAGGCTTCAGCCCTTTTGTTCATAGGGTCGCTATGAGTCGTGCTCGACTTAATGGCCATCAACAGTAACAACATCAGCTCACTCAACTGCTCTTAAGCCAGAACTGACTCATAGCTGACCCTCAGTTGGGTTTCTAAGGTTGTATATTACAGGGGAGGAGATTGTCCATCTCTCTCTGTTGGAATGGCTGGTAGATTCAGACTTTTTTAAAATTTTAATTTATTTTAATGATAGTTTACAGAGACTTTGGATTTCCATTCATTCATTGTTGCACTTTTCTCCCTGCTCCTCCCTCCCCCCCCCAGTTAGCTGTTCTTTCTGAAAAGTAAAAGAAAAAAATTCTTTCATTGTTATTCAATCCCTCCCCCCAAGTCCACTTCACTATGCTACCTTCGTTTTGGACTCCTATTATAACAATAATATCTAATAACATATCTCTTTTGAACAGTTCTCTCCTTTCGACTATGCCACCACAGCTCCCTATAATTAACTTAATAGGCAGTCTGATTATTTGGGGATGGTGTTCAGCTTCCCTTAAAGCCCTTGGGTGGTGCAAATGTTTTGTGCTTGAATACTAACCTAAAGGTTGGAAGTTTGAACCCACCCAGAAGCATTAAGGAAAAAAGGCCTGGTAAGCTGTTTCCTCAAAGAGTCCAACCAAGCAGATCCTGTGGGGCGGTTCTGCTCTGTAACACACAGGCTGTTGCCATGAGGTGGGGTTGCCTTGACAATAATGAGTGTGGCGTTTTGGATTTAGTTCTGCTTCCCCATAGTCCCTCAGCCACCATGTGCCCTTTCAGAGGAGGAAACTAGGCCATGCCCCGCCCTCCAGTCTTTCCTGGAGGGGAAATCATCTGGCTGGATCCAGCAGCCACATACTCTCTCTCTCAAGGCTCCTTTCCACCTCTCACCTTTATATTCTGCTTCCTATAGCCGTAGGAACCTCTAGGCTCCTCTCCCAAACCTTTATGAGCCAAAAATGATGGTAGGGGCATTATTCATCCCTTTTCTTCAGGCACATCAGAGTACTGTCTCTCCACGTCTGATTGATTTGACCTCCCCAGCATATCTTATGCAGGACAGAAAGCAGCAGAGACAAATCCCCACGTGCTTTTGTGTCCCTGGAAGCTCGGGCTAGCGTGCCCTCTCTTACAACTCTCTCACCATTCTGCTCTGCTCAGTTTGAAGGCAGCACCAAAGATGGTATACCAGTTCCCAGCAGCCAGTGCCCCTTCTCAGAGGGGCCCCTAATGTGTCTGAATAATTTTCCTGGCACCCCCTCATTTGACTTGGCAGGAGTGAGAGGAAGCACTCCTCTCTCTCCTGAAAGGAAAAGAAGAAGCCAGAAGCCCATTCACTAGTCAACAGCTCAGTCAGCCCTCCCCTTCTTCCCAGATCTGTCAGAGGCCTTAAAGGAAGGGGTTTGGTGGGATGATGGTTGTAGGTGGTAGATCCATCTCCATTGCTTTTCTCCCCCTAACTCCAAAGGGAGGTGTCTGGCCTCAATTGTTGGCTGTTCTTTTGAGTCCATGAAGTCTTAAGGCCTCTGAATTTTAATTACTAATGTTAGCACAGCAGGAAAAGTTCCATCCAACATTGTGAGGAATATGCTTAGCATAGTGCTTGGCACTTTGGAGGTGTTTCCTGAGGGATCACCCATAGCAATAGACCTATTATGTTCCTCTTTGCTTAACTTCTGAGGTAGCTAAGACCATTTTGTTTGTCCCTACATAGAAAGATAAACTGTCCTGAGACTGCAAGACTCTGCTCTGTGTCCTGATTCCACCTGGAGTCTGGAAGGCCAAGCCTGGATGTGGTCATTACACAAATGTTTATTGAAGCCTGCTCTGTACAAAGACTCTCCTAGACCATGGAGACTGTTTTCTCAACTCAGATGAGGGCAAGTGACTGGATAGTGTTAAGTTCAGGGACCAAGGAAAGAAATAGTTGTTTTTAACAGAGGCCCTAGTCACCACTCTTCTGGAGCTTATGATTGTGCCATGGTGGGAGATGCTGGGACTAGGCTTCAGTCTGCTTAATGCAGGTCAGTCACAAGAGCTCAGAACAGGAAGAAAGCATTGGTTCAAGGCAGGAGTTATTAGATCTAATTGCTTTGAATGCCTCACTGGACACTCTTATTTTTTCAGCCTACCAAGAGGTCTTACACTGCTGCTGTGTGGTAGGTTCTATTCTAGGTACTGAAGACACAGCAAGGAACCAAAAACCAAACCAGGAGCTGAAGAATTGATTCCCGCTCCTGGCACCTCCAGCGTGGGTCGGAGTAGAGCTTCATGAGACTTCCAGTGGCTGTGATCTTTCCGATGTAGATCTCAGTGTCCTTCTGAGGAGCCTCTAGATAAACTTGAGCTGTCAGCCTTTAGGTCAGTAGCCCATTAGATAGCCATTTGCGTTGCCAAGGGACTCTTGGAGCAGTGAAAACCGTACCAGAAGCCATCACGTCTATTCCAACTCACAGCCCTTCTGTAGGAGGGGGCAGAGCTGCCTTTGCAGAAGCTCGTTGCCCCATCTTTCTCTCATGGCGAGGCTGGCCTTTTGGTTGATGGCTAAGTGCTTTTAAGCACCGTGCCACCAGGGCTCTTTGCAGAAATGAAGATAAAGCAAATAAATTCCTCCCAAGGAGCTTGCTTTCTGGTAATCGGAAGTCAGTTTTTCAGAGACTGCTCTCTTTTATTTGAGACACTACAGGCTGTTCTCCCATCCTGGACTAAGCACACATGCCACCAAGATACTCAGCCAGCTGCCCATCCCCTCAAGGTCAGAGCTGCAGTCAGAGCCACTGAGCGCAGGACCACCCTCTCCTGAAAACAAGGTCTTGGAACAGCTAATGTCCATTTCCTCTCTCCAAAGAGGGACAGGAAAGATGTGTGGAGGAGATGGAGAGGGGTGATGGATTGAGGCATTGACAATGAATCATTGCCCAACATGGACAGTAAGGAGACTTGCTTTAAGGACAGGCCAGGTTCTGGTATCCATTATCTCCCTGGGAAGGTGAGCTGAAGATACCATTTCCCAGAGAATCAAACGAATGAGGTACTGGGAGATTGCCAAATTGAGAAGAGAAAGCAAAAAAACCGAAAAACCAAACCAAACAAACACCTCACCACCAGTTCTCAAATTAGACAGACTGCTAGTGAGTTGGGTTTTTTTGAGTGATCATTGTATTTGGCATCTAACCTGCAAAAGGAATGAGGCATGGAGTTTGTATTGAAAATTCATCCGCCTCCAGCTGGTGGTACAAATAAGCATCTTTGTGTTTTCAGTGCCAGAAATCACAGTTGTGCCTTGATACCAACCACCTCAATAACTACAAAGCTAAAGTTTTACAAATTACGAGTTAGGAAATTGTTACTCATTTTGCAAATTGGTTTACCTCAGGATTCCTTTTAAGTGGCCAGCTCCTGGAGTACTTTTAAAATATGACTTGATTTATGAAATTTTGATATATAAACAAATTTTCATGATCTTCTCAGCATGATGTTTTAGAAAAGCAGGAATTTTGAGTCATACAGACTGGGTTTCAAACTCTAAGTACAACAAACTGTGAGCTTACTTATATTTTTTTAATTCTTCATGCATCATATTTTTTATTTTATTTTGATTTGCATACAAAATTCGTATGCATTGTGTTTCATTCATATACCTTGGATTTCACACATTCTTCATTCATATTGTTTCATAGGATCATTCCCATACACTGTGTTTTATAAAATTAATCACCATTGATCTATACCCAAAATCACCCCATCTTTTCAGGTCCCCTCTAGATTGCTTCTAATTCCTTCACCCCTTTCCTCCACCCACCAAACTCTGCGACCCTGTGATTTAACTCCTCAGTGTACCCTCAGCTTCTCAGCCCCCCCTTTCCTTCCTCCTTTGGACTGTTATCCACATCGTACTAGTTATCTTTCCATTTTTACAGTTATGATATTATGTAGTATTTGCCTTTAGAATACTGAGTTAATTCACTCAACATAGTACTCTCTAGCCTCTCCCATATTATATAGTATTGTATTAAATCATTGCTCCTGCATGCTGCATCGTATTCCATTGTATGAATGTACCAGAATTTCTCATTCTGTTTATTTGTTGATGGATTATTGGATTGTTTCTATGTTCTTGCTGTTGTGAATAACACTGCTATGAATATCAGTGTACAAATCTCTGTTTGTGTCTCAGTTCTGTTTATCTTGGACTATATTCCTAGCAGTTCAATAGCTGGGTCATATGGCATTTCTGTGTTCAGCTTTATGGCCTTCCAGAGTGTTTGTACCATTTTGTAATCCCAACAGTAGGTGAGAGTTCCAATCTCTCCACATCCTCTCCAACATTTATTGCTTACTGTCCTGTTAAACTTTGCTACTGGTACTGGGGTGAGAGTCTATCTCATTGTGATTTTTATTTGTATCTCTTTTATTACTAGTGATTTGGAACATTTCTTCAGGTGTCTTTTGGCTGTCTGCACAGCTTCCTTTGTGAAAAGCCTTTACATGTCTTTTGCCCATTTTGTGATTAAGTTATCAGTCTTTTCCTTGTGGAGGCCCTGTAGTATTCTGTAAACTTTTGTTATGAGACCCTTGTCTAAGATGCCATTACCAATGGTTTTTTCCCCATTCAGTAGGGTTTTTTCCATCCTATTGGGAAAAGTCTTTGATGCACACAGGGGCTTAATATTTAGAAGATCCCACTTGTCGATATCATCCTCTCCTGGTTGTGCACATGCTTTGTCTTTTAAATGGGAGTTATAGTCCTCACACACAGTAACTATGTCCATTTTGACTCATAGTGACTCCATGTGTGTCACAGGATAGTGCTATAGGGGTCTCAAGGGCTAATTTTTCTGAAGGGAACTTCCAGGCCATTCTTCAGGGTACCTCTGGGTAGATTCAATCTTTTGGTTAGCAACTGCCTTAATTGTCTAGTACTGCTATAATCAAAATAAAGTGAATGGTTTTAGCAAACAGTAGTTTATTCTATCTCAATTTAGAAGGCTGGAAGTTAGAATTCACAGGAGCAGCTTGAGGTGAAGACTTTTTCTTTTTGTTGGCCCTGGAGGAATATTCTTGTTTCCTTTTAATCTCTGTGGGCCTTGACATCAATCTTCCCTGGGTCTAGGAAGTTCTCAGCACAGGGACCCAAGGTCTAAATAATATTCTCTGTTTCACCTCTTCTTTCTTTGATGATAGGTCCCTCTTTCCTTTTATCTCTAAAAAGATGAAATTATATAGGCCACATTCTCTTACACTGATCATGCCTGTGGCCTGGCCTGAGCTTATTATTTCACTCTCCAGTGTCCTTAAAACTAGCTGGCTGATCACGCCCTGAGGGATGATTGCTTTAATATGTAACTGCCAAATCATTTATAATCATGATCCAGCTAAGTTGACACAAATTTTTGAAGGATGTAATTTCAGTCTATGACAATGGTCAAGCATTTAGCTATTTACTCCACCCAGGGACACCTTGCATTTAGTTTTGTTGTTGTTATGTGCCATCAAGTCAGAACCAACGCATAGCTGACCCTCCAGAAGGTTTTCACATGACAGAAAATTGCACAGGAGGAGATTGCCTCTTTTCCTCCTGTGGAGCAGCTGGGGGACTCAAACCATGTGCTTTTGGGTTGTCAATGCAACTCCTTACCAGTAGCTTCCTTCCTTTAAGAACTTTGGTCCAGGTTGTGCCTTAAATGTAGCACTCATTCATTCATATGTTTAAAACATATTTATTGGGTACTTTGTGTGTGCCAGGGACTGAAAGCAGTGCCAAGGATGATCAGATCAGGACAGTGATTATGAACTTGGCCAAAGTACAACAATCTATGTTGGTTTGCAGATTATATTCTTGTGGCAGAGTAAACAAATGCCTGAAATGAAACTGTTTTAGGTGGAGATGGCTATTTTGAGGAACTTAACAGGGTGCTTTGGACCTAGGTAGGCAGAATGCTCTGGAAAGCCCTCTTAGAGATGGCAATATTTCCAGCAAAACTGAAAGAATAAGAGGATGTCAATTACATGAGAAGATGGAAGAATAATATCCTGTGGAAAAGAAAATCCCCCAAAGGGGATATGAGGTTATTGTGTTCTAGAACCTGAGTGAAAAGTCAGTCAGTGTGTGTGGAGTAAATGGTGAAACAGCATAAAAGCAATCCAGCAGCCCCATGATGCAGGCTCTTAGAAGCCATTGTACGAAGCTTGAACTTTGTTCTTTGTCTTGAATGGTCCTGATCATGCTGTGATTACCTTTAAAGGCTCAGACCGGCTGCTGTGTGAGGACGGACTTAGGGTGATGAGCCTGGGTGTGAGTGACTAATAAATGACTAGCAATGAGGCAGCTCCAGCAAGAAACAGTAAAAACCTGGAGTGAAGTGGCAGCAATGGAGATTAGAGAAGTTGATGCGGTTGAAATAGACTCTAGAGGAAGAAAGTTAGGACGTGCAGGGGAATGACTTAGGCATGATCTCCATGTTTTGTGTTGTAATATGGGGGGATGATGGATAAACTTGAAGAGGATGGGATTTAGGGCTAGAGTGGAGAAGGAATCAAGGCCTGGGAAAAATGCAGGCGTAAAAACACTTCCAAATCGCCACCATCTTGCTTTTGTCTAAAATATCATAAGTAAAACTAAATCATGATAATATATATGTGTATTTCATTCAGTTTATTGAAAGAGCAGAAGCCTATTAAAGAGTGCGCAAAGCTCTCTTTTTCTGCTGGTAGCATGCCAGAAGATTTGGGTCCACCCATGCCCTCCCAGGGGATGTCCCCCCACTTTCGTCTTTCCTTTTCTTCTTAATTCTTTGGCACAGCTATCTTATTCTTTCACCAGCCATGCCTCCATTGCATTCTCTTAATAAATCTTTTTCACTTGTTTTGCTAAGTTAAAGAAAATTGCAAATGTCTCTGAGGGAAGAAACACAGACCCCTGAGCATGTGAACACCTTTTCCCAAAGTAGCTGTTGACTGGGAGGTGAGACAAAGCAGCAAACAAGACCACAGAGAGAACACACTCCGGAAAGAAAGAACAATGAAAGTTCAAGGTTAAGTTTCCTGACTTTACCATTTCCCCTTACTGTTGGTGGATGTGCTTAATTTTATTTCATATCCATGCTGGAGCAGGCCTAGCCCAAAAGCAGGTAGACAAAAAATACCGGCATAATGGGATTAAGAGTCAGCAAATTACTCCTTAAAGTGGCTAGCAGAAGTTAGACAGGGAAACTTGAGAGAAATGTAGAAGAACACATAAACTGAGGAAAAGAGATGGAATGAACTGTGAGCTACACACTTAGTTTTTAAGACAGGGAAAACGCCCTAAACTTGATTCACAATCACCAGGGCTAGCTCTTAACTAGATATTTCCCCCCCCCACCCCAGTTAATTTTACTATGGTTATTGATATTTTAAGGGGGCAAGAAGCTGCAATTAAATCTCAAAGGCACCTGGTTCGAATCTACCAGCTTCTCCAAGGGAGAAGGATGGGAAGTCTCCTCCCATGCGATGAACTGCCTCTGAAAACCCTCTGTAGGGTCAGCTATGGGTCGGTCCCAACTCCGTGGTACACAACAATAGACAACAACATTGGTATTTTAAGCATACAGTTTAGAGATGTTAATTGCATTCACTAGGTTGTGTAACCTTCACCACTATTTGCAAGTTTGGTTTTTTGGGTTTTTTTTATTGTTTTTTTCCCCACCCTACCCAGAACTGCAGTACTCCTTAAATAATAAATTCCCATTTCCTGTACCTCTCTGTTTCTGGTAACCACTAATAAACCTTGATCTTTATGCATTTGCCTGTTTTGGATGTCTTGTATAACTGGAATAATACAAGATTTGCCTTCGTGAAACTCACTTATTTGTCATAGTATTACATTTTCAAGATTCATCCATGTCATAACATCTATCAGACTTTTATTTAGCTTTATGGCTGAGGACCCATTGTATGTATGTATGTATGTTGTGGTAGCTTTATCCCACTGACAGCAAGTTTTCAGAGACAGTAAATTACACAGGAGGAGATTGCCCCTCTTTCTCCTGGAGAGAAGTTGGTGGATTTGAACTATGTGCCTTTGGATTGGCATTGCAACTCCTTACCACTAAGCCACCAGCGTTGCCTATATGTATATATCCAGTGTGTTTAACCGTTCCTCTGGTGATGATCACTTGGGTTCATTCCACCTTATAGTGGAATGATATGAATGTGTCCATGGACATTGGTGTATATGGTGATTTGATAATTTTTGACACTCTAAAATAATAGACTGCCAAAGAACAAACAAAAATTTGTCTTAAAGGAAGTGCAACCAGGGTGCTCTTCAGAGGCTACGAGAGTGAAACTTTGCCTCCCACTCTTTGAACGTGTTGTTAAGAGGGACCAGTCCTTGATAAAAAGACATCACCCTGGGAAGGGTAAAGAGTCAGCAAAAGAGAGGAAGATCCTCAACAAGATGGACTGACAGTGATGGTGGCGATGATGGGCTTGAGCAGAGGAGACCATGATGGAGGGCAAGGCGTTAGTCTTCTGTTTGTGGGGTTACCGTGAGTTGTAGTCAACTCGACAGCATCTAACAACAACACAAGAATAGCGGTGAAGTTGAGAGAGTATGCATTGCTTTTCTGAGACCTAGAATTTTTCTTCTATTGGAAATGAGTTTTTGTCACAGCACCTCCATTAACCTGGATCTCCCTTGTTCCCCCTGTTTTTCTCTGTGTTTGACTCTTATCGTATTATCTGAGTTAGGACATTTGCGATAACCCTCTTTTTCTTCGTGTTTGACTCCTATCATATTATCTGAGTCTGGGCATTTGCAATAACCATCTTTTTTCTGTATGTTTGACTCATATCATATTATCTGTGTTGGGGAATTTGAGAGAACCATCAAGGATGGCATCTAGATTTGATATTGGCACCACATCGATGCACTGTTGCGCCATCTTGGGTTCTGCCTCTCATGCATAGACCTTACCAAAAGTTGTACCTAGTGGCAACTTCCCTACAGCCCCAGTGCACTTTACTCTGAATTGAAGTATACAAGGGAAGAGCACATTAGGGCATTTACCTGGGCCAGAAATGTTGCTCAGCTTTCTAGTAGTCTCTTCAGACTGCAACAGTGAAGAAAGGAGTGGCCACAGTGGGCTAGCAATTTAGGATTACCACCTTTGAGTCTGGAATGAAGACTTTACTGAGTGCAGGCTGTTCTGCCTTTACTGAAGCATCAGAGGGAACATTTTCATCCTGTTTTATTGCTTCTCTTTTTTTGCCACCCTCCAAGGCCTCATTATTTGACTTGATCAAATGGTAAAGGTCATTTAAGGATGCCAAGCCAATATTGAGGGAGCTATGGTGGCCTAGTTTTCAGAAGCTGCCCTGCAGTCTCAAAGGCATGCGATTCAAATCTACCAGCTGCTTCATGAGAAAAGGATGCGAAATCTCCTCCCATGCAGTTTACTGCCTCTGAAAATCCACTGGAGTGTCAACTGGGGGTCAATTCCAACTTGACGGCACACAACAAAAAGAACAAGCCAATTTGGGGGAGCTCTGGTAATATAGTCTGTAGAAGTGAGTAGAATTGCTAACTTAAAGTCTATGCTTCTTTGGCAGTTTGAATCCACCAGTGGCTTCCCAGGAGAAAGAGCAGTCTTCTCCCATTGCATTTTATAGACTCTATGAGGGTCACTATGAGTTGGGACCTGGTCAGGAGCTTAAGCTTGACCTTGAGTTTGAGCTCAATCTTGGGCTTGACCACAGTGGAGATTGTGAAGATGATGCAGGAGTGGGCATTGCTTAGATCTGTTGTACATAGGGTTGCTATGCATCAGGGTCACCTTGATGTCATGCAACAAAGCCACCATTACTTTATTTCATTGCTAATCCAGAGGAGAAGAAAGTTCCCCTTTCCAGTGTATAACTTACGTCGTTAAGTCGCTGTTAATGTGTCATCATGTCGGAACGGACTCTTAGCTGACACTCAGCAGATTTTCAGAGTCTGTAAGTTGCATGGGGGGAGATTGCCTGTCTTCCTCCCTTGGAGCAACTGGCAGATTCAAGCCCCCTGCCTTTGGATTGGCCACACAACTCCTCACTTACTAGGCCACCAGACCACCAGAGCTCTCCAACTACAAGAGACGTGGCTGTAGTTTGGGAGACCGAAGGAGGGGGCTGTTGCTGGAGGAAGGAAAGATTCTCTACCTCATGTTTTCTTGGCTTGTATTGAGTGTCAAATCTGGCAGTAAATTAGAATTCAAAGACAGCAGTTACTGATAAGCAGAGCAGCTGAGGGTGTTGCCAAGGGCAGGCCGTGGAGAGAGGTGGATTGCTGGCTGGCAGCACAATAGGGATTTGAAGGCCTTATTCTGTCACATATTGAATCCCCAGGTGCCTGAGGGTGGACTGTGATTACCTGAGTTTCTGCATCCACTCTCTCCGTTGGGACAGACAAACAACACGTGTTTGCTTACAAAGCAAAGAGCTGAATTTATCGGGGTAATCTAGATGCTCTTCTTGGAACCCCAGGCTGCCAGTATCCTTGCCTCAGAGGACTGCCCTCAGATTCACTTGGAGAACATGACAAAAGGCTTCCTGTCTCCTCCTTGTTTGCTGTCTGAGTAGCTTACAACAGTAAGTGGAAGTAGCCAGAGCCCCATTTGGGGCCCACACTGCATGCACACTGTAACGTTCCAGTGCCTGGCAGTCAGAACACCTCAGTTCACATCCCAGCTTGACCTCATATTCCCTGTGCGCTTGGCAGATCGAGCACTTCATTTATAAAACTAGTGAGCTGTTTCATAACTTTCTGTCACTCTTATTGTTAGGTGCTTTTGAGTCGAGTTCACCTCATAGTGACCCTGTGAACAACAGATCTGAACCCTGTCTTATCCTGTGCTATCCTCATCATCTCTGAGACAGTTGAGCCCATTGCTACTGTCACTGTGTCAGTCCATCTTGTTGAGGGTCTTCCTCTCCTTTACTGACCCTCCGCCTTTCCTAACATGATTTCCCTCTCCAAGGAATAACCTCTCCTAGCAACATGCCCATAGTATGTGGGATGGAACTTTGCCATCTGTGCTTCCAGAGAGCACTCTGTCTGCACTGTTTCCAAGACATCTGTTCTCTTGGTCTTCCATGGGATATTCAGCATTCTTCTCAAACACCATAGCTCAAAGGCATTAATTCTTCTTCTGTCATCCTTATTCATTGTTCAATTCTCAGATGCCTGGCAAGTGATTGAAAAGACCAGGGCCTGAATCAGGTGTACCTTAGTTTTCAAACTGACATCATTGCTCCTCAGTAATTTAGAGAGGTCCCTGCCAGTAGACTTGCCCAATGTAATATGTCTCCTGATATCCTAATTTGCTGATAACAAGGAAATTGTGGATCCAAGTAAGAGTTGTCCAGTGGTGAGGATTTTTATCTTTTTGATGTGGCGATGTAATCCATATTGAGGGCTATAGCCCTTGATCTTCTGCAAGAGTTTAAGTCTTCATCACTTTCAGCAAGCAAGGTCGTTTTGTCAGTATAACACAGGTTGTTGATGAGTCTCTATCCTGATGCCACATTCTTCTTCATAAAGTGCAACAAGTATGGAGAAAGGCTACAACCCCGATGCACCCCTTTCTTCATTTTAAACCATGAAGTGTTCCCTTGCTCTGTTCAAACAACAAACTCTTAGTCTAGGTCAAGGTTTCATACGAGCATAATTGTTTTGAGATTGCCATTCTTCTCAATGTTAACATGCTAGGATTCTCAATAATATACTCACCTCCTATATACTACATAGGCTGTGGCTAAATATTACTAGAAGTTAACATTTCCAGTCATTGCTGATTTCCCCCATTCCAGTCTAGCATGAAGTGATCAGGAACAGGGAAAATCACTCAACAGGACAGTCCACTTACTTCATTTGTAAATCATTTCAGCAAGACAAGGTACTATGGAAAGAGCCAGGTGATCCTGAAGCTACAGTAACATGTGTTGTCATTGTTTCTAGCTACAGTTGAGTTGGCCTCCAATTCATGATCCCTCATGTGCAATGAGGGAGTTCTAATAGCCTTGTGAGTAAAGAGTTGTGCTGCCAGAACAAAAGGCAGGTGGTTTGAATCCACTAGCAGCTGCCCTGAGGGAGACAGATGGGCAGTCTCTTCTCATGTGATTTACAGCCTCTGAAAACCCACTGAAGGTCAGCTCTGAGTTGGTTCTGACTCAACAACTATAAGTTTGAGATTTACTCCCCCCCCCACGTACAATGAGATTAGATTGTTATGTTCTCTAGGGTTTTCATTGTCATAGTCTTTGGAAGTATATCTTGTGTCCATCTCGGTCTGGTAGCTCTACTGAAACCTGCTTAGCCTGATAACAGCACAGAAGCCTCTCCTGACAGATGGGTGGGTGGTTATGTAGAAGTGTATTGACAGGGGATTGAACTCAGGTTTTCAGTATCAAAGATGAGAATTCTACCACAGAACCACATCTCCTGTTGCCCTTGAGTCAAGTCTGAGTTATAGCCACCCTTTGGAACCAAGGAGAACTGTTCCACAGTATTTGAAGGCTGTAATCTTTATGGAAGCAGACTGCCACATCATCTCCCCTGCCACAGCATGTGCCTGGTGAGCTTAAAGCAGTGACTTTTCAGTGGGTAGCTGAGAGCTTAGACACTGCAGCACTAGGGCTCTGGAACCCGCCCTACCCACTCCTTCCAGCTCCAAATGCTGTATAAGACCATTGTTGTAGAAAGAGATAACTAGTAAACAATGTATGAGGATCCAAGCAGGGGGTCAGAGGGTAAAGGGGTAATCATGGGGTCACATGGTTTCATGGGTGAAGGGTGTGATTGATGTGAGGGGCAATGTATATGAATTTTGTAGGTAAACCAGTGTAAAATTAAACAACAACAAAAAAAGGAATTTAGTAGTTACTTTGTGCCAAGTACTTTTATAAGCATATTGTTGTTGTTGATTGCTGTCGAGTTGAGCATGACTCATAGTGACCCTATGAACAAAAGACCTGAAGCCTTTAGCCCAAATGTCCAACCACAAATGAATGGATTGAGAAATTATGATACATACAATGAAATACTATGCAGCATGCAGGAGCAATGATTTTTTTTTGTAATTTTAAAAAAAAATTTTAATATTTTTAATGAACATTTACAGAGACCTTGGCTTTCCATTCATTCATTGCTGGGAAAACTCCCTCCCTGGTACACAATCCCCCTGCACCCCTCCCACCACCCCAAATACATTCCACTATGCAACCTTAATTGTGGACTCTTGTGATAACCTAATACTCTATCATACTTCACTTTTAAATTATTTTCTCCCTCATCTGTTTCAGTGCAGTATACACAATTTATCCAGTTTTCTCAATCTTACCCCAACCTTAATATCAGTCCCATTTTATAGTAGTGGCACCATGCAGTATTTGTCCTTTTGCGACTGAGATATTTCACTCAGCATAATGTCCTCCAGGGTCACCTATTTTGAATAATATTGCATGAGTTCCTTGTTTTTCAATGCAGTATAGTATTCCATTGTGTGAATATACCACAGCTTCTCTATCCATTTGTTTGTTGATGGGCACCTGGGTTGTTTCCAACTCCTTGCTAATATGAACAAAGCTGCAATAAACATGGGTGTGTATATATCTGCTTGGATGTCAGTTATGATCTCTTTGGGACATATTCCCAGTAGAGGAATTGCTGGGTCAAATGCTATCTCTAATTACAACTTTTTGAGAAAGCACCATACCACCTTCCACAGTGGTTTCACCATTTTACACTCCCACCAACAGTGAATAAAGGTTCCAGTCTCTCCACAACCTCACCAGCATTTGTTGCTTGCTGTTCTGTTAAATTTTGCTATTCTGACTGGGGTGAGATGGTATCTCATAGTTGTTAGCAATGATTTTTTTAAGGTTATTACCTAACTTGGGAGGGACTGGAGAGCATTATGCTGAGTGAACTAACTCAGTCACACAAGGACAAATATTGTATAAAACCGTTATTGTAGAATAAGGAATGAGTATAAGGATCCAAGAGGAGTGGGAGAAGTTTGAAGCAGAGGAATGAGGATGTGCAGGGGGAAGGGGATTAATCATAGGGTTGTTCAATTTGTTGGGTGGGAGTATGAGGGAAATTGAAAGAATTTGTTCTTGAAAGTAATATATTCGATTTTTGTAAATAAACTAGTAGAAAATGGAAAAAAAAACCCACAACAAACTATCATAGTTTATCAAAGTTCATAGAGTTTCCAGAGGCATGTTGTTTAGGAAGTGGATGCGACTCCTGCTTCCAAATGTAATATTAATACATTCAGTGCTTGGAACAGTTCAGTAAATGGGATCCTTTTAGTCTCCTGTTTTACAGATGAGGAAACTAAGGCATAAAGACAGTTTGTAACTTGTAAACATGATCAATAAGTGGCATACCGAGATACGAAAATATTAACAAGGTATGAAGTGCTAATGAGATCCATTCAGCAGACTGAGTTCCTGACTTAGACATGAGACTGCTCTGTGGTCTCATGTCCTTGACCAAGGTTCAAGTGTCATTTCACAACCTGTCTCCCCTCAGCCCTCCTTGAACTGACTTATTTATGGATATTGATGGCAGCATCCACAGCCCCAGCCCAACACCCAGTCCTGAACTATCTAGTTGTCATTTTGTTGTTGCCCATGAGTTGAAAGTGATTCATAGCAGACCCTTCACCAGGTTTTTAGTGGCAGTAAGTTGTACAGGAAGAGATTGTCCTTAACTTTTCTGTGGAGCATCTGGTGGATTCGAACTGCATGCCTTTGGGGTTGCAGCACAGCTTCTTAACACTAGGCTATCAGAACTATCCAGAGGAGTCTAAGTTTGACTTGATGGCTGTAGGTTTCATCTTATTTGATGTAATAAACTACCTGAACAGTGTTTCACAAAAAATTGCCTTACTTAATTCTGAAAAGTGGGAGTTCCAGTAGCATAATGTCTAGGAAGTTGCACTGCCAACTCCTAGGTGCATGGTTTGAATCCACCAACTGATTCACAGGAGAAAGATGGGCAACGTTTCCTGTGAAAACTCTCTGGAGGGTCAGCTATAAGTCAGTTAGTTGTCATAATTGTAAGAACATCCCAAAAGAGTAGCTATCCTTGTTTTATAGAAGGAGAAACTGAGGCCCAGAGAGGGTAGGTGACCTGTTTGATCTCAAGGCAGAGAGGGCTATTGCCTGGAAACAGGACAGAAAACATACCACCTAGTACCAAGAAACACAATTCCAGGTACAAGCATTAGAGATGGTGGGTCTGTAGGCCAGCATAGACATAGTTGTACAGCAGTACAAATAAACCCTGAAATCTCACTTGTTTGAGGCTTGGAAGATTAAAATTTTTGTTCACAAGTTGTTCAGTGTAGGTTGTTGTTATGTGCCATCAAGTCACTTGTGACTCATAGTGACCCTATGTTCAACAGCTCTGAACTCTGCTCTCTCCTGAGCCAACCTCACTGGCTATCGCACACATACTCCCATTACTCCTGAGTCAATCCATCTCGTTTGATTTCCAGTGTAGGTTACAATACAGTATTTTCTTTCATCTTATGGCTATAGCATCTGGAACTGGTGGCTTTCACAATCACCATTGAGGGTAAGAGAGATAGAGGAGCTGTAATGATTCTTAACTGCTTTGACGTCGAAATGATTTATCATTTCATTTATCGTCCATTCACCCAAACTGGTAACATAGTTCATCCAACTGCAAGGAAGACTGGGGAATTTACTGGGAGGCATGCATATTTGGGGGATACCAACTCAGTGCCTTAGTAGCACCCACATCTCACTCAAGCATTTTATTTTGTTAAAAGGTATTGGCAGAGTGAGCTTGGGGATCTCCTGGTGTCCCTTCAGATCTTTCCAGCTCAGTTCCCAGAGAGCCCTCCCCTTCTGATGGTTAATTCCGTGTAACGGAGAGATCAGGAAGATCTCCTCTCAGGGCAGGATAGTAACCCTTTGTTTGACCCCTGTGCCCTCTTAGGAGAGAAAATACACCGCCACAGGCCTATCTAGTCAGGCTTTTACTGACCAAGAAGCAGGAAGGAGAGGCCTGGAGATGGAATGGGGTAGGTATGTTGGAAAGGAGGTGGTAGTGGGAATGAAGGGATTCCATGGCTGAGTCCGGCCTCTGCAGCAGAGAGCAGCCCTCTTTTTCAGTTAAGGCGTAGTGCCTCTTTCAAAATAATTTACAGCACACAACCAAGCCTGCTGCGCAGCATTACAATTTGTCATTAAAACTCTGTCCCTCTTGCCAGAGTAAATGAGCCATTTACAGCCAGGGCGCCAAGATGGACTGTTGTTATTTTTCCCCCTTGCCTTTGTGTTAAGAGTACTCAGGGCTCTTCTTAGAGTTAGCCCCTGGGAATTCCCAGAAGAGGCACCTTGTCATTCAGGTCAATTAGCCTGGTTTGAGGGTGGTTTTCTGGCTATAGGTATTACACTTGCAGAGGACTCCAGGAAGCCTGAGCTGGGTTTCCCCAGCATGATGGATGCTCAAATGAGAAGTGTACTTGTACATGCATGACTGATTTCTCTCTCTCACTCTTCCTCTGTCTTAAACACACGCACGTCCATACCCTGGGGGGAACCCTTCATATCTGCCTCCCTAACTATTAGCATTATTGTGTCTCTATTAAGCATGGGGGAATGTACATCAAGAGGTGAACTTCAGGTGGGTTGAATCTCATTAAGGCAGGTCATTCAGTCTCCTTTAAAATATGTAGAGAGTCTGGTTCAGTAATTGGCACTCAATTTTTTTTTAAGCGTGTAAAGCCCTTTCTCACAATCTTTTGGTTCCAGAATTCTAGCCTCTGGTACTGTTTAGATTGTCTGAGCCAGAGAAATAAGAGCACAGGAAAATAAATAAGACAGTCAAGTATTCATTGAGAGAAAGAGGGTCAGAATATTTCCTAGGAGAGGAAATATTGCTAGTGAGTAAGAAAGAATTCTGCCTTGTGGCCTGAGGACAAACGCTTTGTCTGATTGGTCTTTATATCCCACCCACTCTCTTAGCACGGGTACTTCTCAGCACAGGTACCTAAAGCTAAAACAAAGCAAACACACACAGAAATCCAAACCCCATTGCTTTTCATTTGATTCTTCACAGGGACAAAGCAGAACTACTCATGTTGTTGTATACCGTAGAGTCATAATCAACCCACAGCTGACCGTCAGGTGGGTTTTCTGAGGCACTTAACCCCACAGAAGGAGACAGTGCAGCCTTCTCCTGCAGAGAGCCGCTGGTGACCTCTAACCTTCTGCCTTTGGGACTGCAATGCAGCTTCTTACCACTAGGCCCTCAGAACATTTCCGACATTGTAAACCTTCACAGAAGCACAACTGCTTCATCTGTCTTCTGTGGAGTGACTGGTGGATTCAAACCAGCAACCTTTTGGTTAGCACCCAAATTCTTTCACCTTTGCTCCACCAGGACTTCTTTACAGGTTCATAAAAGGTGCTTGATGAGTCTCTCTTGAGTTGAATGCAAAATAGGTGATTCTGCTCTCAGAGTTTACAGAGTCATTTCACCACAAGCAAATGCCCTTTTGTCCCTTTATCCTCACCTACTGTGGAAAGGGAGTTCTGGTGGTTTCTTGGTAAGAAGCTGCGCTGCAACCCTGAAGGCACAAGGTTTGAATCCAGTAGCTGCTCTGTGGGAGAAAGATGGGCAGTCTCTTCCTACCTTAGAAAACCCACCAGAGGATCAGAGAGGGTTGGTTCCAGCTTGATGACACACATCAACAACGGCTGTGGAAAGCAGACTACAAGAACTGAAATGGAGAGGTAAAGTTCAATGGCAGAATTGAAGAGTGTCAACTGCCTCTTGATATGTGACCTTTCTTGTGAGGTCACTGGTCCCAAGCCATTTTATCTAAGTAAGGCCAGGAATCACTGCCAACCTTTCCCTCTCCTTAAACAAAATTAGATTTACTTAACTGGCTGCCCCACTGGCTTGGCAATTTCTGGACTTAGGGAGCATGCCTGACTTGTCTTTGAACTGCCCTCGAGTGACTAGCACAGTGCCTGGTGTCAAATGCTCAGTGAATGCACTGAGACATTAATAAAGCTTACTAAATGTTCTGCTTTGTGAGTCACAAACCCCAGGCTTCTCTAAATATTGCTTTCCCTGTAAAGTAAGGATAATGATAATACCCACATAGGTTTAATCATAAGGGTTCAGTGAGATAATGTATATGAGGTTCTTAGCACAGGCTCTTGCTCACTGCTGTCATGGTAGTCTCTATGGCATATTTCCTCCCACATCACTTGCCCTTCTTTTGCTTGGAGTCCATTAGTTCAGATAAGAGCAGTCAGATTCCAGGACAGCGTGTTCTGTGGGTACACCCCTAGGAGAATAAAGAAAGTTATTTTTGGCTCACCCCATGCTCCGTACTCTACTCATAGGGAGTGACTGTGGCCTTTCCGTGCTTGAGAAGGTATGGCATGAAAATACTCAATAAGAATTGGACATAGAAGAGAATTCTCTTTAGGCCTGCCTTACATAAGAAAAGGAACCAGCTTGTCTGACCCTGTGTGCAGGAGTTATGCACTGGTATTAAGGCTCAGAGCCCATGCTAATGATGAGACCCCTATGTACTTATCGCACTTCTCACCACGACAAGAAGATATTCAGCATGGTGATAACACTGAAATTTGTGGGAAAGGTCATCTGCCGTGACCCCTGTGCCTTCCATTCAGGCCACCAAATCAGAGGCCTTCGGCTTGGAACATTATCTAAGAGTAGAGATTGGGAGGTGATTTTCTTCTCCTGTCCGGGATGCACAGTGTCTGCTCATACACATGCACCATATGGCACCTGGCTGACCTCATTCTTATATCTATTCCTGCTGGGGAGGGAATGGAGTCCTTCACCTACAGCAAAGGAAGTACCTGCAGAACATCTTGGTATAGGCTGTGAAGAACAACTGTCTGCAGGGTCAGTGCAGGAGAGGAAGACTCTGGATGAGATGCATGGATTTAACACTGTAACTGTGGCAATGGGGACAGGAATGACAGAGAGAGAGAGAATGGTTCGAAATAAGGCAGGGTTCAGAGCTATTGTTCATCAGGTCACTATGAGTCATAGGTGACTCGACAGCACATGACAACAACAACAATGAGGCCAACATTGTTCTCTTTCCTCTCTATGTGACTAAAGTGTCACTTCATGAACTGCATGCAGGTGATTCATGTCTTTCATTGGTGATCTTGGACCTTGCCACTTTGACAGTGCTGGCTAAGGCATCCTTGGTTCAGAAACTATGTTCAGCTGATGCTTTTCATCTGATAGGAAAGGGAAAGGAAACGTTTAATTCCACATCTATGTACTGGAAGACTGTACAAGGACTAGGGATGAAGGAGAATTGATGCCTTTGAGCTGTGGTGTTGGAAAAGAGTATTGAATATACTATGGACTGCTAAGAGAATGAACAGGTTAGTCCTGAAGAAGGTGAAACCAGACTGCTCCTTGTAGGCAAGGATTCTAAAGCTTTCTCTCACATACTTTGGACATGTTACAAGAAGGGACCTGTCCTTGAAGAGGGACGTCATGCTTGGGAGGGTGGAAGGACAGCACAGGAGGGGAAGAACCTTGATGAGATCGATTGATTCCATGACTGGGGGAATGGGGATAGGTGTGCTGGAGGTCGCTGTGAGTCATAGGTGACTTGACAGCACATAACAATAACAACATCATGCAGTGGAAGGCACCAAGAGCTAAAGTAGTGATATAAAGTGCAAAATACAAACCCCAAACTAACCCACCACCATCAAGTTGATTCCATCTGATATGGACCATGTGTGTTGTGTTAGGTGGCTAACAAAAAAGATCAGTAGTTTGAATCTCAAAGGAGAAAGATGAAGAGTCTCCTCCTGATAAGATTTACAATCTTGGAATGCCAGTGGGGCTGTTCTTTACTGTCCAGTAGGGTCACTATGAGTCAATGGTAGTACAGAACGGTCTTAACAGCCCGAGGTCTGGCATTTTGACTGGTGGAGAGAAAACTTGTTAAAAGGGGCCACCATACCTTTTTTGAGGTTTTTCCATCATTTTCCTTTTGTACTCCATCTAACATCTTATCACAGTCTTAATAACCATTCTGACATTGGAATAATTTGCAAATGTTAAAAGAAGAGGTACTTTTTTAGTGGAATGTTTGTTATGAGGAGAAGGCTTCATGAAGAAGTGGATTGTGAAGGGAAATTGGAACTTTGTCAAAGTGAAATGGATGGAAGGACAGTTCTTCCCAAGAGAAAGTTCTGTGAGAAAGGACTAGAAGTGAAATGTGACTGGAACAAGGTGTACAGAGAAAGAACATGGCATGTGGAACAGGAGGAGGGTATGAGCAGTTTATAGAGATCCTTGATTTTTAGGCTAAGGACTTGGACATTACTCTATAGGCCACAATATGACCTGTGGTGAAGTTGTTGAGCAAGAGAATAACATGGCATCTCTGTATTTTGAAAAGATTCTTCTGGCAGCAATAACAAGATAATGTAAGGAGGATGCAAGGTGAAAACCCACAAAGAGGGCCACCAGTTAGGGAACTTTCTGGGTTGTGGGTCTGAGGTTTGGATTGTGTCTGTTGAAATGGACAAGAGGAGATGGGTGACAAGGCATTCCATGATTTAGAGACCAGGTGGCAATACAGAACGGGAATGAGAAGAGTCAAAGATGACTGCCTGATTTCAATCCATCATGATAGAAAGAATGGAATTTTCAGTAAGGTGAGGGATCCAAGTGGGGTAACATGTTTGTGAGATATTATTTCATGCTTCTGATGTGTTCTACTTGACAAGTTACTTTGACACAATAGAACATGGTAAAATATTTCTAGGCACTTGTAAATCTGTATGTATCGGAAGTCAGGATAAGATTAGGAAAAGGGACCCAGAGTGGAGAGTCATCAGAGTGGGTGAGATATTGGAAACATGGGCATACATGAGATAGAAGAGAATCCAGTAAAAGCAGAAGATGAAGGTTGATCCTGTGAGATCTTTTCTCCTCATGGACTCCTTCAAATCTGAGCACAAGCTACCTAAATGGCTTATTATGCTAATACCATCTGGTGTGTAGGCATGAGTAAGTTTCTTCTCTAGAATGTCTTGAAAAGTCAGATGTTGGGTACATTCTGTGGTAGTGGTTATGTGCTGTCGAGTCACTTTTGACTTATATTGACCCTATGTACAATAACCCTGAAACTGCTCTATCCTGTGCCAACTTTAGCTGTCTCTGACACACCTACCCTTTATACACAAAGTCACTGAATTAATCCATCTCATCGATGACCTTCCAAGCATGATGTCCCTCTCCAAGGACTGGTTTCTCATTGCAATATGCCAAAGTATGTCAGAAGAAGCCTCAGAATCCTTGTCTCCAAGGAGTTGCCTGGTCTCACCATCTCTAGAATGAACCTGTTTTTCCTCCTGGCAGTCCATATTATAGAAAACACTCCAGCACCACAGTTCCAAGATATCAATTCTCTTTCTGTCATCCCTAGTCACTGTCCAGCTCTCTGAGGCATAGCAAGCAATTGTGAAGACTATAGCCTGGATCAGGTGCACCTTAGTCTCCAGACTAACATCGTTATTCTTCAGTACTCTGGAGAGGTCCCTGACAGCTGACTTTCTTAATGCAATTCGTCTTTTGTTTTCCTGGCTGCTGGTACCAAGAGTGTTGATTGTAGAGCCAAACAAGCTAAAGCTGTTAATAATCTCAATCTCTTCACCATCTATCATGATGTTGTCAAGTGGCCCAGTGGCGAGAATCTTTGTTTTCTTGCTGTTGAGCGTCAATCCATGGTGCTGTTTGGAAAGAACAAATTAGTCTTCTCAGAAGGCATTCTGAAGCAGATGTAAGCGATGGAAGTCTAGTACGGGAAAACTGTTTCTGGTGGGTGCCCCAGGTAGGCAGGACTCAACCTATTACTGTCCACTGATTAAAATCAGAAAAAGAACTACAACTCAGAGAGAACTCTATGGATGTGGCCAAAGAACACTGACTTGTAGGCTATCAGGAGCTCAGAGCCATTAGGCAGGGCAGGTGTGATAAGCCTGCCTGCTCAGCACACACGTCTGGCCTTTACCAAAGCTCACTCTCACTACATCCTCTGAGGGGCTCGTCTCTGGATCATTAGACTGCAGGGAACAGAACATTTGGTCCTCCATTGGAGGTGTCTAGGATACAACTTTCTGTCTCCCACCCCTACTTCCCAGCCTTTTCTGCCTGTTTCTAGTCTAATTTGCATGTAAATTGCTTGGGGATGAATTTGGGAGCCATTACACAGGAATGGGAAGGAGAGCTGATGAGAAGGGTGAAAGATATTTTTTCCCTACTTCCCCTTGTGCTTAGCAACTAGGAGACATCTTAGGGAACCCCTCCAGACCAGGAATTGGTGATGGTATGAGTAAAATTGATAGACTTGGGGTAATAGCAGCGCTCCAAGGCCAGAAAGGTGTAAAATAGTGATGGAATGTGCATCTCTCCATCACTCTCAAACTGCCAGGATCCTATATTTAGTTCCAAATTGTATGCTTCATGCTAATTTTCTTTTCTCATTTAGATTCTAAGCTCCCGAGGACAAAATGTTTGGGTATATTTATGTCTTGTACACAACCCTTTCCATAGTTCCAAGCAGTAATTGGGTTTCAATAAGTGTTTTATTTCAGGACTCTACAGTTTTTTTGTTGGAGTAACCTCAGAAGCAATAATATCATTAGAAGAGGGAATGTTTAGCAGCTTAGTCTAAACTACATTTTACAGTTATAAGAAAATAATAAAGGAGGTGGTGGATGTTAAGGAACCCTGGTGGTATAGTGTGTGGTGTGTTAGGCTGCTTACTGAAAGGTTGGTGGTCCAGTCCTTCAGCTACTGAGAAGAAAGATGGGCAGTCTTCTCCTCTGAAGCATCCTCTGACATCCAATAGAGGGTCACCATGAATTTGAAGAGACTTGATAGCCGTGCCATTTAAAGAAAATTGGTCTCTCAGACCACCCCTTATTAGCATCAATTTATCAGCTGATTATTTTGAGAAACAGCATTTCCAATGGCTAAGGCAAGCCAGGTGGAGGGGTGAGGGAGGAAAGAACAAACATTAGGCTTTCCATTTCTTCTAATTCTGGTAATATCTCATGAAAGCCTTTAAATTCTCCAACCTAAGAGCTGGGCCCTGCTGATAGAGACACTCATTAGTCAATGGAATAGATAAGTACTAGAACTTGAATGCACCTTAGAAATAAATACAGAAGAACCACTTTATTTCGTTTTCTAAAAGGTGAAATGGAGACCCAGAGAAGGAAAGTGATTTGTTTGGGTTAATAAAGCTGTTCAGTAAAACCAGGACATCTGAGATCTACCGCCTTTTTCTTAAACCACTGGTTCTCAACCATGGGGAGCCTTAAAAAACTGCTAGTGCTGGATCCATCCCAGAATAATTAAATCAGAACCTATGGAGATGAGGCCCAGACATCAGTACTTTTAAAAAGCTCCCCAGGGTTGAGAACTACTAGTCTTTCCTATGGGGTCTCAGTTTTATTACAGCTCAAAATGAGCTTAGAAGAATTTATGGATCAATTTAAAAATATTTACCAAGTATCTGCTGTGTGCAAGGCAGTATGTTAAGTGACTGTAGGGAAATTAGATTTGGGATGGAGGGAGTCAAGGTCAGGGCCTCGATGAGCTTTCAAATGAATTGAAACTGCAGAAGATAATAGGAATGCCATGTTTTCCCTCCCTGCTCCCATCCCTTTGCCAGTGGTCACTTGCTCACTCAATTTCATTGCCGTTGAGTCAGAACCAATTCATAGCTGAGCCTCCGGTGGGTTTTCCGAGACTGTAAATCACATGACAGGAGACTGCCGATCTTTCTCTCACAGAATCACTAGTGGGTTTGAACTGACAGAGAAGCTTGGTTTCTGGGTTAGTTCCCTACAGACTACACCACCAGAGCTGATGGTAGATATTGCCAGTGGTGGTGGCGGTTATGTGCTGTTGAGTCAACTACAACCAAAGCGACTCTCTGAGCCCTGCTTTATCTTGAGCTAATCTCATTGTCTCTGACACTTTTGCCCCCATTGCCACAGTCACTGTGTCAGTCCACCTCATCCGGGGTTTCCTCTTCAGCACAGATTCTTCTACCCTTCCAACCACGATGTCCTTCTCCAAGGACTGATTCCTCCTGACAACATGCACAAAGTATGTGAGATGGATCATTAAAATCCTTGCCTCCAAGGAGTAACCCAGTTTCACCCTCTCCAGGACAGACGTATTTGTTCTCTTGGCAGTCTATGGCATATTCAGTACTCTTCTCCAACACCACAACCCAAAGGCATCGATTCTCCTACCAGTGGTAGATACTGCTAATTGGTTTTAGCACCTTATTCTGAACCCAAATATGGTCTCATAAACTTTTAACCTGAAGTTCTAGGCAGGTATCACCTTTTGATTCCTTGGTATCTGATAAGAAATCTTTTTGCTGTTCTTGGATAGATCACATAAGGCTAGAGTTGAGTGACCGAGTAAAGAAAACCAGTCAGAGTTAAAATAAGAAATACAGGTTGGCAGGAGGTAGAGAAGGATTTTATTTGTCAAGCCATAATTTTGAACTGTATTTAAAATGGCAGTCAAGAGGCATTCATGTTTTTTCATGAGACTGTAAATCAGATAAACACAGTTACTGTCCAGGACAAAGTTATTGCATTCATGAGACCAGTTAGAAGACTGTCGGGTGGTTATGACATCGGATGGGAGATGGCAAGGGCCTGACTGTCAGGAACCACGGTGAAAATGGAGGAAAAGGGCAAATTTGAGAGACATTGAAAGAATTGGCAGGACTTCATGACTGATCGTGCAAAGTGGTGGAGAAGGAAGAGAGTGAAGTCAGGAGGATACCAGGCTTCGTGTCTGAGTGAGTGTGGAAACAGTGATACCATCACGGAAAAGACAGAGGCAGGAGGAGCAACTAGATTTAGTAGAGAGATAATCAAGTTTCAGTATCCAGACATTTTGACCTTGGAGATTTCTTTTCTTAGTGGCATCAACATTTTAAAAAAACAAAATGAATGTCTAGTCAGTTCCAACTCATGACAAACCCATACGTGTCAAGTAGACTTGTGGTCCAGCGGCCTTTCAGTGAATGTGACCTTTCAGAAGCAAATTGCCTGGGCTTGCTCTTAGGGCACCTCTGGGTGGATTTGAACCTGTAACCTTTCTGTAGTTGGCTGCGTAAGCATTTGCACCACACCAGATTCTGTTTTATCTGTCGACGTAAGTGGGAATGGAATAAGCAAATATTTTCTTTTGTCTCAATTGTCCCATCTGTAAAATGGGGCAGTGCTATTAATAGTCACATCACAGATTAAACAAATGCCTCAGTCACTTATTTTGATGATTAAACAGGAAAGTATGTCAGAGCTGTAAAGCAGCCTCTCACTATGTACAGTTGGTTAATTACGGGCTCTCCTGGCTTACCCACTTAGAAGTATGCTGGAAGCTGCTGGCCCTGCGGGATCAGAACTTGAAAGAGTCCAGTCTTAGCCATGGTGACTTGAAAATACTCTGTAGAAACGATAATTAAAGTTAGAATCTCTTACAGTTATCTGGAAAAAACACCCCCCCAAAAAATGAGTGAGTGAGAATGGAGATTGAAGACATAAACATGGGATAATGCCAAGTCTTAAATACTTTATTTTCATCATAAAATAAAAATACCGCTCCACGAATTTGCTCACCACCAAAACCAATTGTTATTAATATTTAATTGTATTTCTCTTTCTACACTCTGTTTTTAACATACACACTTATTTTTAAGAGAGAGAAAGAAAACCAAAGTGAACAAGACATTAAAAAACAAAACCAGTTTAAAGAAGTTTAACTAAAAGGTTTTGGAGAACCTGAAAAGCCATTCTAGTCTCGACTTTCGTGCTTGTCATAGTTTGTTGTTGTTTTTAAACTTACTTTAATTAAATATGCTTTGTGTTTCCAGCCCTTTGAACAGGCAGTATATCATATAATACTTCTAGAAATCCTCTGAGGAAGATATTATTACTATCCATTTTACAGATAAGAAGACCAGGACATTAAATATGATCAAGGTCACAAAACCAGGAAGTGGTAGAGCTAGGCAAAGCCAGGTTTGCCTGACATAAAAATTCATGCTTTTAACCACAGTGCCCCCTGCGTCCTCCTTAGTTTTCTTGGCACAGACATTGGAGCTCTTTCAAGGGGCTCTCTCTCCCAGAGACGTGCCCCCTGGAGGATGTGTCTGCGTCAGAAACAGCTGGGAGTGGACTGAGAAATGAGTCTTCTGTGAAACAGAGCAAGAGGGAAAAAAACAGGTCATGGACAATAAACATTGTTAGTCTCTCTGTGTAGGTGTATATGCGAGTGAAAGGTGCAAGAGTAGGGCAGTTAGGCCTTCCAAAGTCACATAGGGAGCTCTGGTGGCCTCGTGGTAAGAAGCTGTGCTGCAATCCCAAAAGCACTTGATTCAAGTCCACCAGCTGCTCCTGGGAGAAGCATGGGCAATCTCCCATGGAACTCACTGCTTCTCAAAGCCTGCTGGAGGGTCAGCTGTGGGTCAGTTCCAACTCAATTGTACACAACAGCAACAGCAAATCACACAGAAGAGATATGGCTGCTCTCACTATTTTCTATTAACCTCTTGCATCCCCCCGTCTCTACCCCTCAATGTCCCACCCAATCAACAAACGTTCTCTGATCTAGCTTTCTTCCTGGTTATATCTTTGGCTTCTTCAAACTAGGGGGTGTCCATTTCTCTTTCTTTGGTGGGAGAGGGGTAAGCTTTCTTAGTACAGATGAGGAAACCTCTCCTTGAGTCCTTAAACAGACAAGCTATCCCATAATCATTTGGAGTGAGCCTTGGGCCATGACCTCTTTTCTTGGCAGTTGGGCAATGCTATGAAAAAATGCCCTAGACTAGAGGCTGGAGGAAGGTTCCCAGCTCCTGCAGAACTCTGGAGAACTGATGGAGAGGTTTCTCGCCAAGAGCCTTCCACCTTTGAGAAGAAAGCCCTCTCCTCAGATCCTCTCTCAGGCAGCCTCCTGCAGAGTATCCTTAGTGGTGTTGTTCCCATGGCAACAGAGTAAGGGGCTTTTGACTCTTCCTCACAATTCACTCTTTACTCCCTCCTTTGTCTGACTGCATGGCCAGTTTTGCAGTTAAGGGTTTTTATTTTATTTTTTTAATTTGTTTAGCTTTCCATTATATGTTTGTTTGTTTGTACTTTTAGTTTTTTTTATTGGAGTGAAAGTTTGCAAATAATACTGGGTTTGCATTCAATTATTCATAGACATTTTGTTTTCTAACATTAATCATTATTGGCTAATGTGATTAATTTGTTACAATGTCTGATTTAATCAGTTGTGAGTTGACTTTGAGTTGAATTAAATCCTTAATAGTAGCTTCTTTCTCTTCACCTAGTTTCTATTTATTAATTTCTGCTCCCTTCTCCTTGCTGTTTACCCTCTAAGGTTAATTCGTTCTATGCATTAATTTTTCCTTAGCTTTTAATTTTAGTGGTCTGTTCCGTAATTGCCCTTTTGACTAACTTACGTTGTGCGGCATGATGTTTTTGAGATTCATCCATATTGTTCAGTATTTCAGGAATTCTCGCTCTTTTGAAGTGATTTATGATACTCTTATGTGAATGTATCATAGTTCATTTAGCCTTTCATATGCCAATGAACAATTGGGATTTTTTTTTCCTTTAAACTCTTTGCTATTGTAAATGTTGCTGTAACAAACATAGGTGTATTTCAATAAACATAGTTTAAGTTCTTATTTCTTTGGGATATACACTTAATTTTGGAGGAAATGCAACCAGGGTGCTTCTTTGAAGCATGACAGCATACTTGGGTTATGTTGTCAGGCGGAGCCAGGAATCATGCTGGGGGGAAAAACAAGAGGATTTGTGAAAGATTAGGAAGTCTCTAAACAAGATGAACTGATACAGTGACTGCAACATTGGACTTGAGCATGGCACAGATCATAAGGACGGCGTAGATAGGACAGGGTTCCGGTGTGTTAAGGCAGGGTCCCTTTGAGTGGTAGTCAGCTTGAAGACACCTAACAACAACAGGGGGCTTAGTAGTGGGATTGCTGAATCAAATAGTATTTCTGTTCCATTATGGGGTGGGATTTTTTCCTTTTTTATATTTTTAAAATTAATTTTAATGAAAGTTTACAGAGACTTAGGGTTTCCATTCAATGTTACACATTTTTCTTGCCCATCCCATCGCCCCCAAGTCACTCTTCTCCTTGATGAGTAAAAATAAACTCTTTCATTGTTATGCAATCCTTCCCCCCATCATTCATCCCCTCCTTCACTGTCTTCCCTTAAACTAAATGTCAGTCCCGTTTTACAACAGTGGCCCTATGCAATATTTGTCCTTTTGTGACTGGGATATTTAACTCATCATAATGTCCTCCAGGGTCACCCATTTTGAATAATATTTCATGAGTTCCTTGTTTTTCAATACTGCATAGTATTCCATTGTGTGAATATACCAGAGCTGCTTTATCCATTCGTTTGTTGATGGACACTTGGGTTGTTTCCAGCTCTTTGCTATTGCGAACAAAGCTGCACTAAACATAGGTGTGCATATGTTTGCTTGGGTGGTGCTTATGGTTTCTTGTGTGGAAACAAGCTGAAACTGAAGGTTAATAAAATTGAGAATTAAGATAAGACAGCATAGCCAGAGATTTCATAGTAACAACACAGAGACTTGATAAAGCAAGACTCATTGGGATTTCTAGGGGAAACACTAGAGGCTTCCAGCTCAGTGTTGTTGTTGTTGTTGTCGTCGTTGATAGCTGACCCTCCAGCAGGTTTTCAGAGGCTGTAAATCACGTGGGAGGAGATTGCCCATCTTTCTCCTGTGGAGCATCTAGTCAGTCGATTTGAACCATGTGCCTTTGGGTTGGCAACACAGCTCCTTACCTGCTAATTCACTAGTGCTCACTTTCCAGTCCAGTAATGTCCATACATTACATACAGATGTTTTTGAGGTGAAAAGTCAGGGTGATGTTTGCCAAGTCAATTCAGACTTGTGGCAATGCCAGGAGTGTCATAATAGAACTGTGCGGCGCCATATGGTTTTCAGTGACCACATTTTCAGAAGCAGATTGCCAGACCTTTCTTCCACATTGCCTCTGAGTGGACTCAAACTTCCAATCTTTCAGTTCTCAGCACAACATGTTAACTTTTACACTATCCTGGGATTCCTAGATTGGAGATAAGTTTTAAATTTCTCTTCATTTCCAAAACCATAATTCAGGATGACTGGCATAGAGAGGTGGTTCTGCTACTCTCATCTTCAGGTAAATGACCTTAGATGAGCTCGTTAATTTCTTTGGAGTGTAGTTTAACTTGTAAGATGAGGCAGTCTGAAATCATAGGCTTATTTTCAGGTCTAAAATACAGTCTTTGGGGGTTGCAAGGAGGAAATGGAGAAACTTTTCTGAGTGTTGTCAGGTTGCAGAATCTAAATCTGTTGCAGGATGAACACTTTTTCTTAGAGTACTTGGTCTTATAAAGTGACCCTTCTTCCTGTCTTCTACATCAAGGTACATGAATGTGTCTAAGTGACATTAACTGGTAGTAAGCACAACACAGAGACTACCTCAGTCATACCTGACACCAGGAGAAGCAAAATCTGAGCATCTTGAGGTCGGTCAGTGACCACATTTTAATGAACTTTGTACCTTCAACATCCAGCACTGAACCCAGTAAATATTTGCTGAATGCAAGAACCCATGGAAATAATAAATTATTAGAGCTGAAAGATTCCTGTAAGATCTACCATGCTCTAATTCTACAGATACAGAAAAACTAAGGATTAAGACCCTGCGCAGCTCAGCCAAGGTCATACAGCAAGCTTACGACAGAGAGAGGCCCCGGGCCAGCTGTCTCAGTTCCCCCTGCTGCCACCCTTCTCACATTCCCAATTCCTTCACCATTCTCAAGAGGGATTTTATAGGAGAGGAGTGTACTGCCAGAGCTGAAATCATTCAGAATCCTCTTACCATTCATCAGGAAAGCTCTGCCAGCCCCTGGGAAAGAAGAGCTAGCCTGGCCTCTACTCCTTTGACCTCGGCTAGTTAATGACAGGAGAATTAATCACGGGCCTTTAAAGCTGAGGATGCAGGTAAGTTGAGGAGGTACAAAAGGGACGTGGTGGCACAGTAGTTAAAAACTCATCTACTAACTGAGAGGTCAGTTCAAGTCCACCAGTCATTCTACAGGAGAAATAGACGGCAGTATTCTAGAAAAGTTTATAGCCTTGGATACCCTGTGGGACAGTTCTTCTGTTCTGGCCTCATATGAAAGCAAATGTCCTGGTCAGGTAGGTCTATATTCTAAGCCGTAATGCATCTTGTGGCCCCTCAGTTTTGAGGCTGTTGTTTTGCTCTGGCATGATTTCAGGAAATCAAGACTATGCAATTGTCATTGAATCACTGGGCCGCTTAGTAGTAACATATCTTACTTCTACTGCACTCCTCTGGTGATTATTGAATCTCACAATCCTAGATGCAAGGAAACCTGGGAAAGGCTGTCCCTAGGTGACCAGCAAATTCCTAGTGACAACTCTGCATTATGCAGTCATCACTATTTATATAATACTTATTTGCAAGTCAGTGCACCAAGTATTTGTGTGTGTATTTTTAATTTTTCTTTTATATTGGTTTGCTTACAAAATTCATACACATTGTGTTTAACACTATTCTTCAGGCTGTGTCTCATAGAATCATTCCCATTTACTATGTTTTATAAAATTAATTACCATTGGTCTGCCCATATATGCCCACATTACCTGGTCTTTTCAGGTCCCCTCTGGATCTTTCCCATTTTCTTTACCCCCTCCACCCGCCAAATTGTGAAACCCTGTGATTTCATCCCTACCTGTCTTCACCTCTCTGCTCCTACCCCTTCCCCTCCTTTTACTAGTTATGCTTCTATTTTCATAATAATCATCTTGTGCTATATTTGTCCTTATAAAACTGAGCTAGTTCACCCAGCATAAAGCTCTCCAGTCTTTCCCAAATTATGTAGTATTTTTTTTTATCATTGCTCCTGAGTGCTGCACAGTCCATCATATGAATATACCGCATTTTCTAAGTTCATTTAATTGTGATTGGACATTTGGGTTGTTTCCATGTTCTTGTGATGGCAAATAAATGCTGCTATGAATATTGGTGTACAAATCTCCATTTGTATCTGAGTTGCAAATTTCTCGGGGTATATTCCTAATATTGGAATAGCTGGGTCATACAGAGTTTCTATCCTCAGTTTTTTGAGGAATGCCAAACTGCCTTCCAGAGGACTTGTACCATTTTCATAATCCCATCAACAGTGTATTAGAATTCCTACCTCTCCACATCCTCTCTAACATTTATTACTTGCTGCCCTGCTTAAACTTTGCCACTACTACTGAGGTAAGATGGTATCTCACTGTGATTTTTATTTACATCTCTCTTATTGCTAGCGATTTTGAGTGGTTTTTTTTCCATGTCTGTTGGCCATCCAAATGTCTTCCTCTGTGAAAAGTGTTTCCGTGTCTTTTACTCTCATAATGGTGTTATTAGTCTTTTTCTTCTGGAAGGCCCAGTAGTAGTAGTCTGTAAACTTTTATTACGAGAGCCTTGTCTGAGATGGTATTGCCAAATGTTTTTTTCTGAGTTGGCAGATTTTCTTTTCACGCTATTAGAAGAAGTTTTTGATGTGCTCAAGGTCTTTAGAAAGATCTTTAGAAAGTCCCATTTATCAATTTTATCATCTCCAGATTGTGACTTTCTGGCTATATTTGTTAGCCATTTTAACCATAGACTAGGCCTTCTAAACATGGTCTCAGTTTGTCTCTTATGAACTTTATGGTTTTAGGCTTTACTCTCAGATCTCTGATACACCTTAAGTTGATTTTTGTGTATGGTGTGAGATGTGGATCCTGTTTCAACTTCTGCAGGTAGCAGTTCAGTTTTGCCAGCATTGTTTGTCCAAGGGGTTGCCATTTCTCCATTGACGGGTTTTATTTCTTTGTCAAGTATCAGTTGGCCAGAGATAGTTGTACAGAGGTAGTAGGTTTTGAGGTCAGGGAGTGCTAGGCCTCGTACTTCATTTTTGTTTTACAGAAATGCTTTGCTTTGGACAATTAAAACAGACATTCGGATGGCGGGGAAGAAGAACAAACTGGGGAGGAGGGTAGAGAGAATGGTGCAGCAATGAAGGAATGAAAACCCAAAATCCCTGTAAATGTTCATTAAAACTAATAAAATTAAATTAAAAAAAAAGTTAAGTTTCACAACAGCAAAAAAAAGAAAAATGCTTTGCTTATTCGGAGTCTCTTTCATCTCCAAATAAACTTGACAATTTCTTTTTTATTTTATCTCCTTGGAAAATGAATTTGGTTTCTGTATTGGGATTGTGTTGAACGTGTAGGTTGCTTTTGGTAAGATTTTCATTTTCACCATTATTGAACATTTTCCCATTTATATAAGTCTTTTTTTTGTTTCTCACAAAAATGTTCTGTAGTTTTCTTTATCCAGGTCTTTTGTGTCTCTAGTTAGCTTCACTCCCAAATATCTCAATTTGTGGCTGGCTAGAGTAAATAATAGTGCTTTCTAGGTTTCCTTCTCTGAGTTCTTGTTACTGTAGAGGAATCCCACTGACTTTTGGATATTGACCTTGCATCCTGCCACCCTACTAAACTGGTACACTAGCTCTAACAGTTTTTGTTGTTGTCCTTGGGGTTCTCTGTGTACACTATCATATCATCTGTATATAGTGACAGTTTCACCATCTCTTTGCTGATTTGGATGTCTTCTCTTGTCACACTGTCCTACCAAGTACTTCCAGTACAGTAATGCACCAGGTATTATTTAATGACCACAGCAAACCTAGGAGGCTATTGTCATCCCTAATTTACAGAAGCAAAAACGGATTGTAAATAAGTCAGATAACTAACTGCAGATTGCTTATGTCATTAGGTGCCACGAGTCCACTACAACTGACAGCATCCCTGTGAACAACAGACTGAAACCTTGACCTGTCTTGCTCCATCCTCAAAGCCCGCCCCAGGTTCAAGGCCATTGTTGTAGCCACAGTGTCAATCCATCTTGGTTAGGATCTCTGACCTTCCACGTTTTTCAACGTGCTATCGTTTTCCAAAGACTGGTGCCTCCTAACAACATGCCCAAAGAGTGTGAGATGACGTTTCACCATCTTCGCCTTTAACAAGCACCCTGATGGCACTTCCTCCAAGACACATTTGTGTGTGTGTGTGTGTGTGTGTGTGTGTGTGTGTTTTGTTTTTGTTTTTGGCAGTCTGTGGGATACACAGTCCTGTTTGCCAACACCACAATTTGAAAGCATCAGCTCTTCTTTGGTCTTCAGTATTTATCCAACTTTTACATGCATATGAAGCACTTTGGCTTAGGTGAGTCACACGTTAGTCTTTAAACTGACAGTTTTGCTCTTTAGCACTTTACAAAAAGTCCCTAACAGTGGATTTTCCCAATGCAGCTCAGTGGGTGGTAAATTCCAAAGCCCTAACTGTAGACCCCTAGGCTTTTAGCTGCTACATTCTACTATTTTGAGCTTCTGGCCTGAGAAATTGTACCAGCCACTAAGTAGTCTCTGTGATTTTTCAGAAATTGATTTCGTCCTCTGTAAAAGGTGGCTGTCTAACTGAATGAATTAGGAAGTAGCCCTTTAGTTGGGATAAATGATTCTCAGAGTGAAAGGTCCAATGAATTGGAGTTCCCGAGGATGCTTGACCAGAGCAAGGCCCTATAAAAGGTTTTCTAAGTCCCATGGAAGTATTTCTGTAAGAGACAAAAGTAAAAATATCCCCATTTGCTTAATAAAGAAATAAATATATAGGAAAAGGGGCTTCCAAGTTGGGATAATCTTGCAAAGAGGTCTCTTTTTCCACTAGCACTGTATGTGTGTTGGAGGGGAGGAGGCAAAGAAGAATGCTTGCTTCTATTCCCAAAATGTTGGTTCACTGACAGAGAAAGTGGTCACACCCTTCCCAACAACATCACCAACAAAAATACTTGCATTCAAATGAAAGAGCAGACAGCAGACTTTTAATGAACAGTGTTTTATAGGTCTCTGAATCTCTGCATTGATAAACCATGCCCTTAAGTGCCTAAGACATTTTATTAATTACCGAACATGCTTATCCTCAGATATTTCAAACGGCAGCTCGGTGAACTTCAAATGGAGCCATTCTTGGTTCACATCTTTAATGAAAGAACAATCCTCAGATGACCTTTTCTATTAAGGTTGTACTTCTCTCTGAGTGGATATGTGTGTCCTTTCCATCTGTGTCCTCCTGGTGCTCCTATCCACAACCTCTCCAAGCCCCAACAGTCTCCTCTTGAGAGTCTTGGGAATGAATGGCTCCTATAAGCAGGATGTTACCCCACAAAAGCCAAGGAGGCCAAATAAAGCCTTGAGCTGAGATCAGAAAATCCCAAGCAGAGATTTGAGAATAACTTCCCAAGACTGAGAGCTGTTTTGGGTCAGATCCTATGGGGCTCAACTGTTCTTGTTCATACTTTCCCCAGAAGATACGAATGTGAGGACTCACCAAATGAGTGGATGTAGAGTAGGAATTATGGAGCTTTTGGAATCCGCCAGTTGTAGTCTGGTCTAGAAAGTGTCTGGCCTTGCCTGGTTACCTTGGCATCAGAAATGAAGTGGGTGATGCATCTGTGCACCTGTAAAGACCTAGGTCAGGTGATCTTCCTACAAAGATGTCCCAGAACACAGCTTCCTAATTTCTGCTTCATCTGGGCAGCATCACGTTTCCTGTGTTGAAGACCCCACCCTGTCCTTCTGTTGAGCTCAGCAGATTCTGCCCTCTTCCTAAACAAACGTATGTGCGTACATACACACATGGTCTGGGTTTTTCCATATACTTAATACACGCAATCCCTCTCACACAAGCTCACACATTTATACACAGTCACATTCCTAACCCTTTCATGCACACACCCCTTCTCTTTCACATGCATATGCTTTCTTTCACACATATAGTTACTCACTCTCTTGCACACACATGTTAAATGCTCACCGTTTTTTCTTTAGGAACCAAGTGCTATGTGCCACTAGATTTCACACCTCTGAGAAAAGTATTTTGGAAGCGTGGAGAAGGATCCAAAAAGATTGAAGCACTATATTTATAATCCTTCAAGTTCCGCTACCCAGGTTATGTTCAAAATTCCTAATTATTTTTTTAATAAATTTTAATGAAAGTTTACAGAGACTTAGGGTTTCCATTCACTGTCACACTTTTCTCCCTGCCCACCTCTCCTCCCCACAAAATTCCTAATTGTTACAGTCCCCTTGCTGACACTTAAGCACTATCTCCCTCTGAGTGTTCTTATCTTCCTTGTATGTGTGTGTGTGTAGCCATACCTAGTACAAAGTAAACATAAATGTCGACATTCTTTTGAGAAACTTTAGCTTGATGTTGAAAGATCATATGTTTAAAAGATGGTGAAGAGAAGCATCTGGGAAATCTTTGTTCAGATGTCACGGAACTTCTCTTTCCATGTAAGTGGCAGAAAGGAAGATCTTTACTAGGGTTGGAAGGTACCATAAACATCCCCTCAGAAATGAGGCTTAATGCCCTCATTTTGCAGCTCTTAGGCCCAAAGTGATGAGGTGATTCACCCAGTTCCACCAAATTGCTAAACAAAAGCCAAGAGTAAACTACTTGAGCCCTTTGGACCAACTGTGTTCAGCAGTCGCATCACACACCTCTGCATTTGCCACCCTCTTTTGCTTCCCCTCCTACTGCTGGCCGCTGCTTTTCCAATATCCCTTTCACATACATGCCGAGTCGCAAGAATAGCCACTTACCTTGATCATCCATAATATGTGCAGAAACTATGCTAAGTGCTTTACAGAATTAACATATTTATTCCTTTTAACAACTCTGTAAAGAAGGAACCCATTTTGCAGAAAGGAAAGCCAAGGACTTGGAATTCAAATCCAAGGAATCCTTGCTTTTAACCACCACACTTGATGAAGCAAGAAGCTAGCAATGAAAATGCTGGAATGTGGATTGATGTAGCAGCAACAGAGAAAGGAGCTCCTTTCTCAAATTTTAGAGGAAGCAAAAAAGATGACTGAACCCAAAGCTTGCTTTGACACAAGCCTGTTGGACTTGGAGCTAAGAACCCTGGTACTAAGTCAGGGTCTGCTGCTGTCTTGCTGAGTGTCTCCTGTGTGCCACTTCTGTGCTTAGTTCTGTGCTAGTCCTTAATAGAAAAGGGGGAAATGAAAGGAGAAGAATCCACAGACAAGATGACTTCTGAAATATCCTCCTATCATCAACGTTCTTAGAAACTATAATTCTATACCCTTTAAGTCATCTCTGTGCACAGAATTCCTGGGGTTTCTCACAGAGACTCAGATCTCCATAAGCCTCAACTAGGGGCTCCCCAGTCCGCACACATTCCCGTCTCTGGCCACTCATAGCAAGATGCTGAGACAAGGAAGCACTGCTTGATGGTCTCTTTGGAGTGTCCTCAATCTTCTCCCCTAACCTCACCAATAAAGCTAGTTGCCCCTGAATAACAGTTTAGCTTAGAAACAGATATGTCTTGGAGATGGTGCATCTGGAGTGCTCTTTGGAGGCAAAAATGATGAGGCTTTGCCTCATATACTTTGTGCATGTTGCTTGAAGGGGCTATTCCTTGGAGAAGGACATGATGCTGGGAAGGGTGACTAGGTGGATTGACACTGTGACAGCTGCAATGGGCTCTTGTGTATCAGGAAATGTGAAGATGGCGCAGGATAGAACAGGGTTCAGATCTTTTGTTCATAGTGTCACTATGAGTCGTACTCGACTCAACAGCAACTAACAGAATATGCTCTACAAATTTCCCAGATCATCAGGCTTTCCTCCCCAGGTTCCCCTGAGTGAACTCAGGCCACTAGTCTTTTGTTTAGCAGCCTAACATGCTGACCACACCACCCAGGGATGCCCCTACCCCCTGCTGCTCTGTCTGGTTGAGGATTTCTGCAGAGTCTGAGTTCTCCTCTTAGCATCTGCAGCCTCCCAGCAGGGATCTGGCGCTCCTCTCCGGTGGCAGCAGCAAAGCCGCCATAGACATTTGGATTTTGCTTGGTATGATAATGCATTCCATTGAGGGGTTATATAATTGCAGAGTCGATGATGGTCCTCAGGCCAATTTCTAGTCAAAGTTATTTTTAATGGAATTGCCACAGGGTAGTAGGGACGGGGGCAGGGAGGAGAGATGTTTAGAGAGTAGGTAGGGGTGGGTTTTTTTTTTTTAAGCCAAAAAATATTTCAGCCTTTGCATTTCTGAATCTGAATCTTCCAGGAAGAAATTGGAGAATACTAACAAATTCCTAACAGGCAGATGTGAGGGCTGGGTTCACAGTGCAGAGCACCTACATTTTCCCCTTGGATGCTGCTTCAAACAGCAAAAAAGAGGACCAGGCTAAGCCAGAAGGCCAGAGTCCACTCCCAGCTTTGCTAAAAGCCCTTAGTGTGTCCTTGAGCAATTGGCGTCCCCTCTCAGTTTCTTCATCTGTAAAATGAGAAGGTTGAACCAAATGTCTCCAGTGTCCCTTCCAGCTCCAAAATCCTAGATGATCCTCAGATGTCAACAGTGCCACAGCTCCAGAACTGTGCGGTGTCATGTGAACCACAAAGAGTTAGGCTTTGCCCATTTCACTCCTTTCCCTCCTCAAGACTTCCGATACCCTTGTTGATAACAACCTTGCTCACCCTCCCAAGTTCAGAGAACCTAGGGCTTTACTTTACATACTTTCTCAGAGAAGAAGCTAAAAATGAAACTCCCATCTGGGAAAGATACGGTTTGAGTTATCCCGAGCACTCGAAGTTCATGAGTCTTATTCTTGGATTTTTTGAAGACTGAAATCTCAGCACCTGGGAAAGAAAGGAAGGAAGGAGGGAGGGAGGGAGGGAGGGAGGAAGGAAGGAAGGAAGGAAGGAAGGAAGGAAGGAAGGAAGGAAGGAAGGAAGGAAGGAAGGAAAGGGCCCCTCTGCATGGTGATATAAAGTTAGGCTTCTGAAGTCTGATTTGATCTTGATGTTGTTGTAACTAGACAAAATAGACAAGTGAACTAATGAAATGCTTTAAAATGACTTGCTTCCTTCGGCACAGAGCTAGCTTTCCGAACCAATTTTGAGTAATCCTGGCTTTTTCTGTGGATGTTGGTTTGGCCCGTGGTTACAGTGTTAACAATTTAGTAATTCGCCTCATTTTTAATCTCCCTTCCCTTTTAGCAGGATCATTTTCTCTGTGTTGAGGGATTAACATTGGGGTAAGAATAGCTAAATAGCAGTCCTTTCTGGAATACAAATGACTTTATAAACAGAGGAGGTGCAAGGAAAGCAGCAGGGAGATTTCGTAGCTTTCCTGCATATGGCCAATGCCATAAATGTTGTCCCATCCTGTCCTCTCATGCCTTGGTCTGGTCAGTCATGATGGTATGTGTTCATCTGGACCTTATATTTCAAGACCACCCCACAATGCGTTTCCTTTGTACACACACACACACAGGAACCACATGGAAACAAATGCAAAGAGGTAGAAATGCCTAGCATGACTTGGCCACAGCCCATTTTCTTCATCAGCATACTCTGGCTTGAAAATGACCAGAAATAGGGACCTCTGAATGTCCTTCCTGTGAGTCCCGCTCCCTAACCCCACTCAGACCATTGTCGTTAGGTGCCATGGAGTCCACAGTGACCCCTAGGGATCCTGGGAACAGCAGATCGAAACCTTGCCTTGTCTTATGTCATCCTCACAATCACCTCCATGTTCAAGCCCATCTGGTGGCCATGGTGTCTATCTATTTCATTCAGAGTCCTCCTCTCTCTGTCTCTCTACTCTTCTAAATGTGGTGCCTTTTACCAAAGGACTGATCACAGTGGCTATATAATCACTCCTTTTGTGGACAGCTTAGCTCAGTGACCTTATACCTGTTCCAGGCCTTCCTCCCTCCCTTTCTCATGCTCTGTCTCACTCCATCTAACTCATTAAGAGATCATTCTGTCTGAAGCACGTGGTAAGAGCTCTCCTGATTCCTCTCCTCACCTCAGAAGCCCCCTGCCTCCTCCATCTGAGTTCTGCCCCCCACTGCTCTCCTGTGTTCACTCTCTTGTTCAGGCTTCCCCGACACTCCTGGTGCTTTTCAGTCTTTATTCCTTGCCTCCAGCCACACCCTCTGTCATAGTGCTCACCCCGTCTCCTGCACCCCACCATTTAGAACTGCTTGTCAAAATCCAGGACGTTATGGTTTGTCCCAAATCTTTGTTTTCTTAACCACTGTCACCTCATCTTATGTTTGAATAGTGTTTCATGGTTTTCAAATGTACTTTCTCCACTGAGTCTCAGAAATCTTAGTTAAACTGGGAAGGACAACTATTGTTTGTAATTTCATAACTAATAATTTATTTATAAATTGTGAAAACTGACATTGGGAAAGATAAATGACTGGCCAGTATATTTTACAAAAAAGTAGCATCATAGACTTTTGGATTCCTTCTCATATTTCTATAGCCTCCTATTGTATACTGCTTTCTAGAATGGTTATTTTCATACTGGTCATATTTTCCTTCCATGTTGGACCTTATCAATAGTAAGAAGAATAGAGTACCTTTGTTTTGCACTAGTTGGTTTACAGGATTCTTTCCAATCAAACATGGCCTTTAAGTCTCAAAATATTCATCAGTGTCTCACTTTAATCTGCATAACGTAGGTTGTTCATGAGTCTTCCTCCAATCCTGATGCCACATTCCTCCTCATAAAGCCCAGCCTCCTAAATGATCTGTTCTGCATATAGATTGAAAAGGTAGAGAGGGACAAGATGCATCCCTGCCACGTTCCCTTCCTGATTTTGAACCATGCAGTATTTCCCTGCTTTGTTTTGCAAACAGGGTAAAGGGACACTCCATGGTTTAAAATTAAGAAAGGTGTGTGTCAGGGCTATATCCTTTCTCCATACCTATTCCGTCTATGCTGAGCAAATAATTTGAGAAGCCAGACTTTATAAAGAAAAATGATATCAGAGTTGGAGGAAGACTCATCAACAGCTTGAATTATGCAGATAACACAGTGTTGTTTGCTGAAAGTGAGGAAGACCTGAAGCATTTGTTGTAGAAGGGCAAAGGTAACAGCCTTCAGTATGGATTACGTATCAACATCAGGAAAACAAAATCCTTACCACTGGACCAAAAGGCAACATCGTAATAGATGGAGAAAAGATTGGAAGTATCAACAGTTGTTTTACAATCATCCACAATCAGCACCCTTGATATCAATAGTGAGGAAATCAAAAGATATATCACATTTGGGGAAAATCTGCTGTCAGGGACCTTTCTAAAGTGCTCAAGAGCAAAAACGTTAGTTTAGAGACTAAGGTGCAACTGATCCAAGCCATGGTCTTTTCTTTTACTTGCTACACATCTGAAAGTTGGACAATATCTAAAGATGGCAGAAGAATAAATGCCTTTAAGTTATGGTACTGGAGAAGAGTACTGAATACCCCTTGGATTGCCAAAAGAATAAGCAAGTCTGTCTTGGAAAATATATAGTCATGGTGCTCCTTGGAAGCAAAAATGGTGAAGCTTCATCTCATATGCTTTGGGCATGTTGTTATAAGAGGTCATTGCAGAAGGATGGCATGCTGGGAAAGGTGAAGGATTACCAAAAGCAAGGTAGACCTCCAGCAAGATAGATTGCCTCAGTCACTCTAACAGTGGGGTCGAGTATATCAGAGATGATGACATGGCACAGGGTAGGGTGAGGTTCCAATCTTTTGCTCATTGGGTTGCTGTGAGTCTCAGTCGACTCAATGGCACATACAACAGTAGGGTATTAATAATTGTTCTAGGTGATGAGGATGTGTAGTGGTAATAAAAAAAAAGTACTGAAACTTGAGGAGTTTTCAGCTTATCTGAGACACTGGTTTAAATAATAAATATAAAAACTTTAGTTTGTGAAGAGCGCTACAGAGAAAATAAAAGGTTGGGTGGAGCTCCAGTGGCCGAGTGCCTAGGGAGTTGTACTGCTAGCTCGGAGGCCTCTCTGGTGTTTGAATCCACTAACAACACCCTGGGATAAAGATGGGCAGTCTCCCTCCCATCTGATTCACAGCTTTGAAATTCTAATAGAGGGTTGATTCTGATGTGAGAGCAATGAGTGAGTGAGCGTGGGACAAATATTAATGAATCTATTTCAGATGGAGAAGACCTTTTGAGAAAGCAACATTTAAGGAAAAACCTGAAAGAGGAGTAGAAATGAAATAGATACTGAGCGCGGGGAGAGCCAGGAAGAGGAAGCCATTATATACAAAGGCTCTGAGGGGGTTCAAGAGCCTGAAAAAGTGAAGAAAGGAAGGCCACTGTGACTGGGCAGTAATAAGGGTGGAGAGGCGCAGGGACTGCCTCGTGCAGGGCCTCCTAGAACACAGCCAGTATTCTAAGTTAGTTTAGAACGTCTCCTCATGGGCATGTAAGGTGGTTTTGTTTTCTAAAAAAAAAATAAAATCTGATTAATACATAAAAGCGAATTTACTTATGAATGGCAGCTTCTTAAGCAAGCCCTTGTGTGTTTGGACTGCACCACGGTGAGCAGCAGCTCCGTGAATTTATGGAGTGAGTCCTCCTAATACATGCTGAGTGGTACCAGGCTTTGATTCACAGAGGGATGTGTTCTCAGGGAAGACCGCAGCCATCTGTCTGGAGAAGAACCTGAGTCTAGGAGGAGATGAGGAACAAGAACAAGTAGGCTGTTAGGGTAAGCATATTGTAAGGGTGGAAAGAGAAAGGGAGGGGGGAGGCTGGGCCCTGCGGGACCCTGCTCTGCCTTCAGTGAGTTCACATAGACGAGCCTGCAGTGTCTCAATGGCTGCGAAGAACTTGGGGAAAACTCTCAGAAATACCCTCAACTGCTCCCTCAGTCACACCGTGAATATTTATTGAGCCTCTACTATGTGCCAGGCTGTAACAGACACTGTGACTGTGGCAATAAGCCAGGCAGGCAAAGCCCTGGCCATCAGGGAGCATACATGGCATTGGACAGCAGGGATGGAAAGCAGCTCTGATAGGAAATCATTGTCAAGGTATCCAGGAGAAGAAAAGGTAAGGGCACATATATCCACTGATGCCAAACATCTATCAGAGACCAGGGAGAGAGGAATTTTAAGACCTGGCCAGAATGGTGAAAGGAGGCTTTTTGGAAAGGAACAGAGAAAAAGGACAAGGGAAATTGTCCAGGTGACAAAATTTATCTGCAATTGTACTTGACTCTCTCTCTCCAACTCCTTCTTACTCTGGCCTCAATTTGAAAAGATTGCAAAGAACCCCCGCCGGAGTCATTTCTGGGATAAATGAATATGCAGAAATTAAAGTTTTGCACTGCTCCATGGGGAGTTGTGCTGTAAACCCCAAAGACCACTTCTTTGGAGATCTGAATCCACAGAGAAAGAGGGTCAGTTTCCTCCTGGGCAGTTTATAGCTTTGCAAACCCACTGGAGGGTCAGTCTTAAGTCGTGACTCCACAGCAATGAATTTGAGGTTTTACGTTTGACTGAGTTGCACACATCCCTGTCTCTCTCATAGAAGGACAGCTTGTGTAAGATGATGGGCTACTAAGGTTGTGATTGGACCCCACTACATAGGAGCCATGATGGTGTAGGGAATAAAGTGCTCCAGTGCTAACCTGAAAGTCAGTAGTTTGAACCTACCAGCGGCTCTGTGAGAGAAAGAGTCAACTTTATGATTACAGCCTCAGAAACCCTATGGAGCAATTCTGCCCAGTCCTGTGGAGTCATCAGAGTAACAAGGAATCAGAATCACCATGTTGGCATTGGGTTTGAGGATTTGGATAGCATTTGTTTGAATTCATCTAGCACAGCATCTCTACAAATCAAGAGGCTATCGTTTGCTGGAAGTGTCCCAGGGCTGTCTGCACAGGGAAAGCCAAAGTCTTCCCACTAAATAGGCCTGCAGTGCCCTTGCTGATAAGATCTGACACAGATACACGTCTCCAAGCACAAGGTGTCTTCTGGTGACACTTATTACAACCCGAGTATGAAACGTGCTGTTCTATTCAAGGATTCTGATAAAATTTATCAGCCATGGTAGATGTAGAAGGAACCTTGTCTCACTGAGACTGACCAGAGTTATCTGGTTTTCTGTTTCTGTATTACTTTTAGCCAGGGGAGCAGGTAGGAGGCTGCGCATCACATACCATCCCTTCTCAGTGTGTGTTTATTTTGTTTTCTGTAGGAGGAGAGAGAAAACAATCAGATGTCTTCCATGTTTCAGTGGTTATGTCAGAGCCAGAGCGCCCACAGTCTAGCTCTCCCCCTCTTCTCAGCTTCTACCTGTTTTTTGCCCTTTCTTCAAATGACTGGTTGTACCCTGAGCTTCTCATCTTTCTCAGACAAGTCTTTCTGCTAGGAAAGCCCTTCTCTAGCATTAATTTCATCTGATCTTTGTGACCTGGCTAAAATCTCAATGCCTCTATAAATTATTTCAGCTCTTCCTTAAAGGTTTGTTGTTGTTGTTATTGTTGGGTTTTGGGTTGGGTTTTTTTTTTTTTTCGCCTTCTGGGTTCCCATGGTTCTTGGGGATCCAAAAATAAGTAACACAGTATCTGTGTCCTCAGATTGTTCACCATCTATTAAGGAGGCAGACAAATAAATTACACATGTAGCTTCCTACAGCAAAGGCATGAAAAGAGATGTGAAATAAAAATGGGATTGAATAAAAGAAAATCCAATACCAGCCTCAACTCTGAGATCTTTCACCACTGTGATGGGATCTTCCTCTGTCTCTGACGAGCCACTTTTCCCAGCATCATATCTTTTTCTGCGGACTTGCCCCTCCCTGACAACATGCCAAAAGTACGTGGGAAGTTTCAACATCCTTGCCTCTAAGGAGAGCTTTGGTTACACATCCTCCAGGACAGACGTGTTTGCTCTGATAGTCCGATGGGATGTTCAGTACTCTTCTCCAATATCACAGTTCAAAGGCATCTATTCTTTTTCCGTCATCCTTATTCATTTGTTGCTAGTTTGTAGAAATACTATTGAATTTGGTTTGTTATTGGCCTTGTATTGTGTGATCTTGCTAAATTTACTCATCAATTCTAGTAGTCACTTTTTATTTTCCTTTGAACTTTCTATATAGACAATAGGTTGTGAATAGAAAAATTTCACTTTTTTTTTTCTTAACCATGTGCTTTTTACTTTCTTTTTCAAGATTTATTGAACTATTTAGGACCCTGTGTTGCCAGGAGGGACCAGTCCTTGAAGAGGGACACCACGTTTGGAAGGGTGGAGGGACAATGCAGGAGAGGAAGACCCTGGATGAGGTGGATTGAGTCAGTGCCTGGGGTAACAAGGGCAGGTGTGACGGAAACAATGAGATTGGCTCAGGATAGGACAGGGCTATTGTGCATAGTGTTGTTTTGATTCACAGGCGACTTGACACCATGTAACAACAACAACAATTCAATGTTGAGTATAAGTAATGAGAATGGACGTCATTACTTTGTTTTCATTCTTATTTAGTATAAAGTTTGCTGTAAATTTTTCATTACTGTTACATGCTGGCAAGTAGGCTCTGATTCACACCATCCCTAAGTACAACATAAGGAAACCAGGGTGGTCCTGCAACATCGTTAATCTCTGATGTGCTTAAGCCCATCATTAAAGTCATTTTGCCAATCAGTCTCATTGAAGAGTCTTCCTTTATTAGATTAAAGGAACCCCTCTCTAGTCTTGTTTTCTGATAATTAAAAAATTATGCATGCATGTGAATTTTTTCCAGATGTTTCATTCCTGTTTCTATTGAGACAATCATACAGTTTTAGTTTTTAAAGCTGATAATATGATTTAATTACATTGTTCTTGTTTTCAAATGTAAACCGATCTGACGTTTCTGGGTAAAACCCTACTTGGAAATTGAGATATTAGTAATTCTAAATGCTGCTGAATTCAGTCAGATGCTGTTTTGTTAAGGACTTTTATGCCATTTTCATGATATTCGACTTATAAAGTCTTTGCAAGGGTTTAGGCTGTCAAGATATTGCAGGCCTCATAAAATGAATCAGAAAGTATTCTCTCCTCCTTAATTTTCTGTAACAACACTGGTATTTCTTTCTAGGTGATTGATAAAATAAGAACCAATGAAACCATTTGGGTTCCTTGAAAGAAAGATTTTGATAAAGAATTCAATTTCTTTAATATATATCATTTCTTGATTCTCTTTCATCTTATGTTAGTTTAGTAAGCTGTATTTTTCAATTAGTTTGTCCATACCATCTGAATTATCTGTGTCAATCCATCTTGTTGAGGGTCCTCTCTTTCTTAGTAGAGCTTTAGATGCAGCTTAGGGATTTTTTTCCCCTAGGCATGTCGTTACCAAATAATTTTCCCAGTCTGTGGCTTCCCTTTTTACCTTGTTGGAGAAGTTTTTGGATGTGCATAGGGATTTGATTCTTCGAAGGTCCCATTCATCTATTTTATCCTCTCCTGGTTGTAGGTTTTTCAGGAGGCTTGGAAGACTGTTCATGTTGTGGATTAGGACTACTAGAGTTCTTCCAAGCTTTTTTTCTTGAAAAAAGTTTATTTTATTTCATTATTTTTGGGTGTGTGTACCGTCAAATCAGATCTGACTGGTACGGGAGGAGATTGTTCCTCCTTCTCCAACAGAGCATTTGGTTGATTCGAACCGCATACCTCTGAGATTGCAGTGGAGCTTCTTGCCACTAGGCCGCCAGAGCTTACCATAAGCTTTTTTTAAATGAAGTTTATAGTTCTTGGTTTTAGTCCTAGGTCCATAATCCACTTTGAGTTGGTTTTTGTGTTTGGTATGAGTTGTGAATTTTGCTTGAGTTTTCTACAGATGATTTTCCAGTTTTACCAACACCATTTATTAAAAAGGTTGTCATTTCCCCACTTAACTGATTTCATATCCTTGTCAAAAATCAGTTGTCCATAGGTAAATAGGCTGATTTCTGGGTTCTCAAGTCTATTCCATTTACCTATGTGTCTGTCATTGTACAAGTAAAACACTGTCTTGACCACCATGGCAGTGTAGTAGGATTTGAAATCAGGGAGTGAGATGCCTCCTACTTTGTTTCTCTTTTAAGGAGTGCTTTGCTTATTCACGGCTTCTTTCCATTCCAAATGAAATTGGAGATTGCCTTTTTCATCTTGTTGAAGAATGGAACAGGGATTTGTATTGGGATTTTACAAGGAATATATGATTAGGTGTTATTTTCATGACAAGAGTCCAGAATAAGAGCTGCACAGTAAAGTGGACTTGGCGGGTGTGTGGGGAGAATTGTATAAAAATGAAAGAATGTTTTTTTTTCTTCAAAGAGAAAAGCGAACTTGGGGGAGGGGTGAGTAGGGAGGAAAGTGTGCAACAGTGTATGAATGGAAATCCAAAGTCTCTGTAAACTTGCATTAAAATTAACACATATATATATATATATATACTGAATGAATAGTGAGGGGGAAAAACCCACAAAACTTACAGGTGAAGATGACTTCAATAATCTATGTTTATCTGTAAGTGAAGATGACACAGTGACTACAACAGTAGCCTTTGGCATTAGTTTGTGAGGATAGGGCAAAGGCCCAGATCTATTGTTCACCAGGTCCTTATAAGTTACAGTCTACTTGACAGACATCTAACGACAACAATCTAAGTTGTTAAATTTGTTGGAATAGCCTTATTCTTAATTTTCCTATATTATTCTCAGAATATTTGTAGAATCTGAGAGAGAGATGTTCCCTCTCTAATTCTTGGGGTTTTTGTGAATATTTTATAGAGGATCATTGATTTTACTGATCTGGTCAAAGTACTTTTGTTTCTGTTTATTTTTTTCCTATTGTTTGCCTATGTTTCTTACAATGATTTCTGTTTTGGGGAGCTCTGGTGGCTTAGTGCAAGAAGCTGCACTGCAATCCCAGAGGTGTTCAGTTTGAATCCACCAGATGCTCTGCTGGAGAAGAAGGGGCAATCTCCTCCTGTACTAGTCAGATCTGATTTGACGGTACATGCACAAAAATAATAAAATTTAAAAAAAAACCCAACAAAACAATGATTTCTGTTTTTATCATTATTATCTCCTTTCTTCTGTTGTGGTGGTTAGGTGTTAGTAAGTTCATTCTAACTCATAGTGACCACATGTATGACAGAATGAACCCATACCCAATCCTGCATCACCACACAATCTTTGCTGTGCCTAAACCCATTTTTGCAGTTACTTGTCCATCTGTTTTATTGGGGCTTTTCCTGTTTTTCACTGACCTTGCACCTTTCCAAGTATGATGACCTTCTCCAAAGACTAGTCCCTCTCGATAACAGGGCCCCGGCTAGTGAGTTGAAGTTGTGCCATCTTTACCCCTCTAAGGAGGCACTGGCAGCAGTTATTCCAAAACAGACTTGTTTGTTCTTTTGGCAGTCCACGCCATATTCAGTTCTCTTCACAAACGCCATAATTCAAAGGCGTCAGTTCTTTTTTTGACCTTCCTTATTCATGATCTAACTTTCACAAGCTCATGAAGCAATTGGCAATGCCAAGACTGGCCAAGGTGTACCTTAGTCTTCAGTGTAACATCCTGACTTTTTAGCACTTTAAAGACATCCTTAACAGCACTTTTGCCCGAAGAAATATATCTTTTCTTTCTTTTTTTCTTTTTTAGATGTCATGAGACTCTTTATTTTCTGTAGTGTGCATATTAGCACTCATGGTCATTTGAACTCATTTTGTGGATTTAAAATAGAGCAATAAAATCCACAAAATTAGCAAATCTTTTCATTTAGGTTGCAAATACTTTCTTGTGACTTCTTTTTTCCCCCATTTAAAAAAAATATTTTTTGTTTAAACTTATTTAATTTTTTAAATTTTCTACTAGTTTACAGAATTTGAATATAAATTGGAACAAATTATTTCCATTTCCCTCACCGCCCCACCCGTCAGATTGTACAACCTGGTGATTAATCCCCCCTCCCCCTGCACATCCACATCCCTCTGCTTCCAGCTTCTCCTACTCTTCTTGGATCCTTATAGCCATTCTACAATGATGTTTTTATACAATATTTATCCTTGTGGGACTGAGTTAGTTCTCTCAGTATAATGCTCTCCAGTCCCTCCCAAGTTAGGTAATCATTTAAAAAAGTCATTGCTCCTGCATGCTGCATGGTATTCCATTGTGTGAATGTATCATAATTTCTCAGTCTGTTCATTTGTGGTTGGACATTTGGGCTGTTTCCATGTTCTTGTAATGGTGAATAATGTGGCTGTGAGCATTAGTGTACAAATCTCAGTTTGTGCCTCAGTTCTTATATACTCAGGGTATATTCCAAGTAGTGGAATAGCAGGGTCATATGGAATTTCTATGATCAGCTTTTTGAGGAAGCGCCAAACTGCCTTCTAGAGTGGTTGTACCATTTTACAATGCCACCCACAATGTGTAAGAGTTCCTTTCTCCTATGCACCATGCAGAACAATAACTTTGTAAATTATTACCTGACTTGGGAGGGACTGGGGAGCATTATGCTGAGTGAACTAACTCAGTCCCACAAGGATAAATATTGTCTATAAAACCATTATTGTAGAATGAGTATAAGGATCCAGGAGGGGTGGGAGAGGCTGGCAGCAGAGCGATGTGGATGGGAAGGGGAAAGGAGGAATTAATCATTATATTATACAATTTGATGGGTGGGTGGATGAGGGAAATGGAAAGAATTTGTTCAAATTTGTATTTGAATTTTGTAAATAAACTAATAAAGGGGGGGAAGTTACTTTCTCACCACATCCTCTCCAACATTTATTACTTGCTACCCTGTTTAACTTTGCCACTGTTACTGGAGTGAGATGGTACCTCATCGTGGTTTTGATATGCATCTCTTTTATTGTAAGTGATTTGGAGCATTTCTTCATGTGTCTGTTTACCATTCAAATATCTTCCTCTGTGAAGATTCTTTCCATGTCTTTTGCCCATTTAGTAATTGTGTTATTAGGGTTTTTTTCTTGTGGAAGCCAAGGAGTATTCTGTAAACTTTTGTTATAAGACTCTTGTCTGAGATGGTATTACCAAATGTTTGTTCCTAGTCTGTAGGTTTTCTTTTCACCCTGTTGGAAAAAGTTTTTTCATGTGCATGGGGATTTAATCTTTAGATGGACCCATGCATCAGTTTTATCCTCTTTAGATTGTGCATTTCTGGTTGTATTTGGCACTTTCTTTACACCTTGGTCTAGCACTTCTAAGCTTCACCCCAGTTTGTCTCTTATGAACGTTATTGTTTTGGGCTTTACTCCCAGATCTCTGATCCACCTTGAGACCTATACAAGGAAAACTACAGAGCATTTCTGCAAGACACAATAAAAGACCTAAAGAAATGGAAACATGGGCCCTGTTCATGGATAAGAGAACTCAATATGGTAAAAATGACTTCTACCAAAAGCAAGCTACATGTTCAATGCAATCCCAATCTAGATATCAAATTCCTTTTTCAAGGACATTGAACGGGAAATTATCAAATTTATTTGGAGAGGGAAGAGACTCTGAATAAGCAGAACATTTCTGAGAAACAAAAATGAGGTTGGAGGTATAGTACTCCTGGACCTCAAAACCTACTACACAGCAGTAGTAATCAAAAGAGCATGGTACTGGTACAATGACAGGCACATAGACCAATGGAACAGAATTAAGAACCCAGAAATAGACCCAGCTATCTATGGTCAACTGATATTTCAAGAAAATCAAAGCTATCAAATGGGGAAATGACAACCTCTTAAACAGATGGTGCTGGCAAAACTGGACTTCCACCTGCAGAAAGCTGAAACAGGATCCACATCTCACACCATACACCAAAATCAACTCAAGGTAGATCAGAGACCTGGGAATAAAGCCCAAAACCATAACATTCATAAGAGACAAACTGGGATTTATTTTCTTTCTTGACTACTAATTCCATGGGTGGTATTAAAATTAAATCCTTGACAATCTTTTTTTCTTTCCCCATTTATCATGTTGTTGCTTTGGTCCAGTCGTAAAGATTTTTGTTTTCTTATTGTTGAGATGTAACTAATACTGAAGGCACTAAGTGCTTTAAATCTCCCTCACTTTTATCGAGCAAAGTGGTGTTATCTGCATGTTGCAGCTTCCTCCGATCCCAATGCCACCTTCGTCTTCAGTAAGTGCTTTAAATCTTCATCACTTTTATCAAGCAAAATTGTGGTATCTGCATGTTGCAGGTTGTTGCAAGTCCTCTGATCTTAATGCCGCATTCTTCTTTATGTAATCTACCTTCTGGGGTTACTTGCTCTGCATATACATTGAATCATTTCCTCTCATTGCTGTTGAATCAGAACCAACTCAAACCTCCATTGTAAACCACACAAGATTGCCCATCTTTCCCCTAAGGAACCACTGGTGAATTAATACAGTCTGTCTTGGAAGAAGTAGAGTAAGAGCACTCCTTAGAAGGAAGGATTGAGAGACTTCATGTTTTGGGTGTGTATCAGGGGCAACCAGGCTGCGGGAGGGGACATCATGATTGAAAAGATCAGAAAAGGAGAGGAAGACCCTGAGCGAGATGGATTGACATAGTGACTTGCAATGATTGGTTTAGGCTCTGAGAACTTGTGAGGGTGAGGCCGGATCAGCAGCAGTTTATTCTGTTGTATGTAGGATTGCTGTGAGTCTGAGCCAGCTCAAAGCACCTAAGAGCAAAATTTTTATAAGTATGTTAAAAAAAACTTAAACAAAAGTGTTGTCATAGTGAATGAACTGATGAAGAATATTCCCAGGAAACAGTCTATAGCAAGAACCTTAAAGACACTCTGATGGGATGATCTTAATGACAAATTAGATATTATATAAGAAAGGATAAGTAGAACAACAACAACAAAAACCTCAAGCCATCAAGTCAAAACAAACCCAGAGGTGACCTTCCAATGAGTCTGTAAATACTTAAGAGCAGATCGCTTCTCTTTCTGCTGAGGAGCAGCTGGGGATTCAAACTGCCCCCATTGAATTGTCAGTATAACTCCTTACCCACTAGACCATCACCTCAAATGGAAAATGTTATTAAAATAGTCTTTAAACCAAACAATTATTGTTGTTTGTAGTTAGGTGCCATCAAGTCAAATACAACTCATAGTGGTCCTATGAATAACAGTTTGGTTTCATTAAAAAGCAGTGCCTGCCTTGAGAATTGTGCTGTTTTGAAAAACTGTTAGTCCTTTGAAAAGGACGTCATGCTTGGAAAGATGAAGGGTCGGCAAAAGAGAGAAAGACCCTCAACAAGATGGTCAACACAATGACTATAAAAATGGGCTGAAATATATCAGAAGTGATAAGGATGGCACAGGACAGGGCAAAGTTCAGATCTGTTGTTTATAGGGTTGCTATGACTTATAGTTGTTGTGTTCTCTTGACTCTGAACTGACTCATAGCTGGTCCTACAGCAGATTTTCAGAGGCAATGAATCCCATGGGAGAAGATTACCCACTATTATCCCATGGAACAATGGATGGATTCAGACGTGACTTTGAGATTGCAATGCAGCTTCTTGCTAATCCATCAGAGCTATGATCGCTTAATGGCAAGGACTTGTACTGCCAACCCAAAGGCATGCAGTTGGAATCGATCAGCTGCTCTGCAGGATAAAGATCGGAAATCTCCTGTGAAATTCACTGCCTCTGAAAACCTGCTGGAGGGTCAGCTATGGGTTAGTTCTGACTTGAGGTACACAACAGCTGTAACAACAGCAATGAGTTGTAATGGAGCTCTGGGGGCCTAGTGATGAGAAGCTGTGCTGCAATCTCAAAGGCAGGTGGTTCAAATCCAACACCTTCTCTACAGAAGAAAGATAGACAGTCACCTGCTGGGCAGTTTACCACCTCTGTAAAACCACTAGAGGGTCAGCTATGAGGTGACTCCAACTCCAGGGCACCACCAACAACACAAGTCCTAGTTGACTCGATAACATTTCACAGCAACAGCAATGACTCTGTATGGAGTCATCTTGACAACAGCAACATGAAAGGTTAGAATAGACGCTTAAGGAGCAATGAGTTTAAGCCAGTGGAGAGAAACAAGAAAAGGTGGGTAAGAATGGTTGTGTAGCTGGAAAATGTAGTAAGTCACTAAACTATACATGTAGAAGTAGTTGAGTTGATGTATGACTTGCCGTGAATATTTTGAACAACAATAAAGGAAAGATCGAGAAAAACTGTCAACTCTGGAAAACAGAACAAAGTTGAAAAAAAGAAACAAAAAGAGCCTCCAAGACCTGTGAAACATCATCTAACCTATGTGGTACTAAATAAAGTGCCGAGAAGAAAAGAAAATCATTAGGAAGACCAAATAAAAATTGTTCAAAATCTCTCAAATTTGCTGAATAAAAATTAATTTCATCAATAGGCTCAGGGACCAGGAAGGATAAATATAAACAGCACTGTCACCACTTAGGCACATCATCGGCAAAGTATTGAAAAGGATAGAGAGTGAGAAAAGTCTTAAAAGCAAAGAAGAATGACACATTACATGAATACCAACTGACATCTCTTCATAAACAACTGAAGCCCAAAGAAAATGGAGCCCAAGGTGGTGGGGGGGAAGCCCAAAACTCTAACAAAACACCTGAATGTCTGTGTCCAGTAAAAATGTATATTAAAAATGAAGGCAAAATAAAGATGATTTCAGATAAACAAAAATGTTTATAAACAATGCTATAAACAAAGAATGTTTCAGCAGACCTGCCCTAAATGTGCAATGAAAAAATATTTTTAAGAAGGAAATGACAACTGGTAGAAGTTCAGATTTATAGTGGAAGTTGTAGATGTGAGAGTAAAAGCAAAATACAAAATACTATTTATGTTTTTCGACTGTGTAGAGTGTTTGACTAGGTGGATCATAATAAATGATAAATAATATTGAGAAGAATAGATATTCTAGAACATTTAATAGTGTTTGTGTGGAACTTGTACATTAACCAAAAGGTGGTAGTTCAAACAGAACAAGGGAATAATGTGCGTTTTAAAATCAGGTTCATGTCAGTTTCTCCTCAAAACTTCTTCAGCAAATTTCCATTCTTAGGATAAGTTTGAAATTATAGTTTGGTATATAATACAACCTCTCAAGCCCTGTGTGATGTAAACTCTGCTTATTTTCAAGTTGTTGTTGGTGTGTGTGTGTGTGTGAAGAAAAATCCAAGTTTAATGATCAAGAGGTAATGGTGATAAAGGAGGAAGCATAGGCTGCTGTGAAGGACTAGGCAAAAAAAATAAAGCCCCAAGAATTGATGGAATACCAACTGACATAGTTCAACAAACAGATGCTACCCTGGACATGCTCGCCAGGTTGTGCTAAGAAATCTGGAGGACAACTCCCTGGCCAACTGACGAGAAGAGATTCATATCTATTACCATTCCATAAAAAGGTGACCCAGCAGTGTGAAAATTATTGTACAGCATCACTCACATCACACGCAAGCAAAATTCTGCTGAAGATTATCCAGACATGACTGGAAAAGTACATGGACAGAGAACTACCAGAAATACAAGCTGGGTTTAGAAGAGGTCGTGGTACTAGAGCCATTATCGCCAATGTCAGATGTATTTTGACAGAAAACATAGAGTACCGGAGGGATCTCTATCCCTGTTTCATTGACTGTGCAAAGGCATTTGACTGTGTGAATCACAACAAGTTGTGGTTAATTATGAGGAGAATGGGAATCCCAGAACAGTTGATTGTGCTTATGTGGAACCAGGAAGCAGCCCTCAGAACAGAGCAGGAAAACGCTGCATGATTCAAAATCCGGAAGGGAGTGAGTGCATCAGGGACGCATCCTGTTTCCATACCTTTGCAATCTATGTGCAGAACAGATCATTCAGGAAGCTGGGCTCTATGAGGAGGGATGCTGCATCAAGATTGGAGGTAGCTGGCTGAAACTGAGGCAGACGTGATACACTTGCAGTAGAAGGGCAGGACTATAGTCTTCAATACAGATTGAAGACGGATTGAAGCTCAACATCAAGAAGACAAAGATTCTTACCACTAGACCAATTGGCAGCATCATGATGAATGGAGAAGTAATTGAGGTTGTTAACAGTTACACTTTGCTTGGCTCCAAAATCAACACTCTTGACACCAGCAGTCAGGAAATCAAAAGATAAATTAATTGCATTAGGTAAATCTGTTGTCAGGGACTTCCCCAGAGTACAGAGAAGCAAGATGTCAGTCTAGAGACTGAGGTGCACCTGATCCAGGCCATGTTCTTCACAATTACTTGCTGTGCCTCAGAGAACTGGACAATGATTAAGGATGACAGAAGAACGGATGTCTTTCAGTTGTGGTACCAGAGAAGGGTCTTGAACATTCCATGGACTATCAAGAAAACAAATAGGTCTGTCTTGGAGAGTGTGAAATCAAGTTTCTCCTTGGAAGCTAGGATTTGGAAGCTCTGTCTCACATACTTTAGACATGTGACCAGAAGGGCCCCATTGGAAGAGTGGAGGGACAGCACAAAAGAGGAGGAACCCAGATGAATAGATTGATATAGTAACTAGGCCAATGGGGGTTGCTGTGTCAGAGTCAGTGAGATTGGCTCAGGACAGGGCAGGCTTCAGAGCTGCTGAATACAGGGTCGCTATGAGTCACAGGCAACTTGACAGTGCATAACAACAACAATGCAAGTTTAATGAATATAAAATAAACAAAGTAGGCTCAAAGGGCCTTTCAAATTTAAAAAGTCTGAGTCTCTAGGGGGAAGTCTGTGGACAAATACACTTCATTGTTACAGTAAATATGAAGAGAGTAGATTAAAGAAGTAATATAACGCTGCTATGAACATTGGTGTAGAAATCTCCGTTTGTGCCTCAGTTCTCATTCTCTCAGGATATATTCCAAGTAGTGGAATAGCTGAGTCATATAGAATTTCTATATTCAGCTTTTTGAGGAAGTACCACACAGCATTCCAAATGATTGTACTATTTTATAATCCCGCCAACAATGTATGAGATTTTCTGTCTCTCTACATCCTCTCCAACTTGCAGCCCTGTTATACTTTGCTGCTGTTACTGAAGTGAGATGGTACCTCATTGTGGTTTTGATTTCATCTCTCTTATTGCCAGTGATTTTGAGCATTTCTTCATGTGTCTGTTTGCCATTTGATTATCTTTGTCTGTAAAAATTCTTTCCATATCGTTTACTCACTTTTTACTGTTCATAGCAGCATTATTCACCATCGTAAGAACATGGAAACAGCCCAAATATCCAGCCACAAACAAATGGATTGAGAAATCATGGTACATTCACATAATGGAATACTATGCAGCATGCATGAACAATGATTTTTTAAATTATTACCAAACTTGGGAGAGACTGGAGAGCATTATGCTGAGTGAACTAACTCAGTCCCACAAAGACAAATATTGTATAAAACCGTTAACATAGAATGAGTGTAAGGATCCAAAGAGAGTGGGGAAGGATAAAAGCAGAGGTATGAGGATGTGCAGGGAAAGGGGAGATTAATCATGAAGTCGTATAATTTGATGGGTGGGAGGGTGAGGGAAATTGGAAGAATCTGTTCTCAAAAAAATATATTCAAATTTTGTAAATAAACTAGTATTAAAAATTTTTTAAAAAAGAAGTAGTATAAGTCTAAGTAAGCAGTGATGATGCTTTTTAAATGCATTTTTAATTGGCTTGCCTACAAAGTTTGGATACATTGTGTTTCACACTATTCTTTATTCATATTGTGTTTCTTGCAGTCATTTCTCATGCATTATGTTTTATAAAATGAATTACCATTGAACCTTGCCTATCATTGCCCTTTTTGCCTGGATCCTTCCCATTTACTTCCCGTCCTCCCTCCACCCACCAAACTGTGCTGCATAGTATTCAGTTGTGTGAATGTACCACAATTTCTCAATCCATTCAGTTCTGGTTGGACCTTTGGACTATGTCCATGTTCTTGCAAATGCGAATAAAGCTCCTATGTATATTGGTGTCCAAATCTCCATTTGTGTCTCAGTTCTGTTTTCATGGAATAGTTGGGTCGTACAGAGCTTCTGTGGTCAACTTTTTTGAGGAAACACCAAACTGTCTACGAGAGTGGTTGTACCATTTTACAATCCCACCAACAGTGTATGAGAGTTCCTAACTCTTCACGTGCTCTCCAACATTTATTGCTTGCTGTCCTACTAAACATTGTCGTTGCTACTGGGGTGAGATGGTATCTCATTGTGGTTTTGATTTGCATCTCTCTTATTGTGAGTGATTTTGAGCATTTCTTCATGTGTCTGTTGCTTACCTGAATGTCTTCCTTTGTGAAAAATCTTTCCATGTCTTTTGCCCATTTTGTAGTTGGGTTATCAGTCTTTTTCTGCTGGAATATTCTGTAACCGTTTGTTACGAGACCCTTGTCTGAGATGGTATTGTCAAATGTTTGTTTCCAGTCATTAGGCTTTATTTTTACTGCTGGAAAAAGGTTTGGATGAGCACAGAGATTTAATTTTTAGAAAGTTCCATTCATCACTTTTATCCTCTTCAGAGTGTATATTTCTAGCTGTATTTGGCCGTCTCTTTATATAGTAGGCTAAGCCTTCTAAGCTTGGTCCCTGTTTTTCTCTTTGAACTACCTTACTTCTCACACACTACACTCTAGCAATATTGGTATTCTATCTTTTCTTCTATCCTACAGTGTTTGCATATGTTGCTCCTCTGCCTTAAAAATGCTCTGCTCTTTTATTGTATAGCTCACTTGTACTTATCTTCAGACTTCAACTAAACAGTATTTCCTGAGTATGAACATTTCTGACACAACCAATTCTAGATTACATCCTCCTGTTACATGCTTTTGTTTCATCCTGTATTTTCACTTCAAAGTACTTGTTAAAATGGTAATTGTGTGATTATTTGTTTGATGTCTGTATACCATTCTGGAATGCCGAACAGAGATCCTATGTTTGTGTAGTTTTTTAAAAACATACAATACCCTCAATTATGTCTGCCACTCAGAAGTTATTCAATATGTGTCTGTGTGTATATATATATATATATATACATACATGTTTTTATTAGGTCCTGTCAAGTCTAGCATAACTCATAATGACGCTATGAACAGCAGTTCTGAACCCTGTCCTATCCTGTGCCATCCTCACAATCTCTGACACACTCAAGCCCATTGCTGCAGTCATTGTGTCTGTCTACCTGGTTGACAGTCTTCCTCTCCTTCACCATCCCTCCACCTTTCCAAGCATGATGTGCCTCTCACATGAATAACCTCTTCTAGGAACATGCCCAAAGTATGTGAGAAGGAGCTTTATCATCTGTGCCTCCAAGGGGCGCTCTAGCTGTGCTTTCTCCAATACGTATCTGTTTGTTCTTTTGGAAGGCCATGAGATATTCAGTATGCTTCTCCAGTATCACAGTTCAAAGGCATCAGTTCTTTTTCTGTCATCCTTATTCATTGTCCAGCTCTCAGATGCATAACAAGTGACCGAAAAGACCAAAGCATGAGTCAGGCGCACCTCATTCCTGAAGCTGACATCAGTGCTTCTCAGTAATTTAGAGAGGTCCTCTTTCTGAGTGCAATACATCCTTTGATCACCTGTCTGCTGATACCGAGGGTTTTGATTGTGAATCCAAGCAAGATGAAGTCATTGTATATTTCAATCTTGTCTTCTTCTATCGCGTACCTATAGATTGAGTGGAAAGAATTTCCGTTTTCTTGACATTGAGATGCAATCCATCTTGAAAGCTGCAATGTTTGATCTTCTGCAGCAAATGCTTCAGGTCTTTCCTTCTCACTTTCAACAAGCAAGACTGTGTTATCTGCATAACATTAGGTTATTGAAGAGTGTGTGTGTGTGTTTATTCACACACATACACATATATGTTGAATAAGTAAAAATTAATTCACTTCTCATTTTTATATCTTTTGAATGTATTTTATCATTGATAATAAACATAATACATTACATTCACATTATCCTTTTTACTTTCCAAAGAATATCTTGTGTAGGTCCTCTGAGCCCATAAAAGCCCTGCAATGAAGGTTTGTGAATATTGTATAAAGGCTTAAAGATGCAGAATAGCAAAATAATTTGCCAAAGAGCATTCTACCAGAGGCAGAAACATGACTAGAATGGTCTCTTGGTATCTAATCAGAAATCTTTCCAGAAGACTCTGGGTCCCTCATTCTGCTGAGCTCTTTCTGGCTTTACCTTATAAGGGAAAATGTGTCTAAAGTACAATCTTCGATTTTTTCAAGTTGGAGTGATCTTGGGTTGGATGCTTTGAGAAATATCAGTGAACAGAAGAAACTCTGATGTGTGGATTTAGAATCATATTATCCTATTAATTCACACATGGGGAAGTTTCCTCATATCCATCCTTCATCTTATAAGGCTCGTTACTATCCAGTTACAGTTTTGGTTTTTTGAAAGGTCATCTGGTCCTTTTGATTACAAAAATACATCTTAACTATTCTCATACCTGTCTCCATCTTTTTTAAGCCCATAAAGATTGTTCCAAAAATGAGCTGTCAGTACAGAATGACCTGTAGTTATTTGTGTGGTATTGCCCTTAGGAGAAGTGAATGTGCTGAGCTCTACACTGTCCATCTCACTCCTTTCTGTGATCAGCGTGGAGATTTGCAGGACAACTGGCAGAGGCTGGGAGTGCTGTCTGAATTTTGGTCACACATAGCTGAGCAGCTAATCCAGGTTTAACCTCGACCTCATCAGCACCACCTTTTCATCACCACCTCAGCTCTGTAGTCCAGCCTTTTTTTCCTAAGGGATGATAGACTCAAGTGCTCATTGTATCTTTGGGACTTTTGGACTCATTTCTCTAGTCCAGTCATTTATAAAAGTGGAAGAAGAGAAAAGGTGGGCTTTTTTTTTTGTAGAGTTAAAAAAATTGTCTAGTTTATAACTGCATGCTCTCTGGTGCTTTCCTGCTGGTCTGAAATGCTAAAGACCATGAGTAAAGCAGCACAGCGCTTTTAACCTGATCGTCTTTGGCTTTAATCAGTCGTGTATACCGTGGAACTAGGCTGAGAAACAGTGCTCTAAGGTAGAGATTTGAGAAGCAGATCCAGGTGTTAGGGGCTCACTATCAGAGTTAGTGTTAAACTCTCTAAAGCCTAAAATCCCTGCCCTCGTTGAACACACTGTAGATTTAGAACTCTGAGAATGCTAATTTCTGAAACCATCATGAGACATTATATCCGACACTCGGTCCCAGCCACAGGACAGAATGTTTTGCAATTGGAATAACCCTGGAAAAACCCAAACAAAAAACCCCAAGTCACTTTCCTGTCATACTTCAGACTTGATTTTCTCATCTTCCTAATGGTGGTATTAATGACAATTAGGAGAATTTATGTGCTACCAACATCATGGTGGATGGAGAAGAGATTGAAACTATCAACAGCTTCATCTTGTTTGGATCCACAATTAATATCCTTGTTAACAGCAGTCAGGAATTCAGGAGACCTATTGCATCGAGAAATTCTGCAGTTTTGGATCTCTCCAAATTATTGAGGAGTAATGATGTCAGTTTGAGGACTAAGGTGTATCTGATACAGGCCATGGTCTTTCCAGTCACCTGCTATGCATCTGAGAGCTGGGCAGTGCATTGGGATGACAGAAGAAGAATTGATACCTTTGAGTTATGATGTTGGAGAAGAGGCCTGAACATCCCCTGGATACCCAAAAGAATAAATATGTCTTGGAGATGGTGCAGCCAGAGTGCTCTTTGGGGGCAAGGATTATGAGGCTTTGTCTCACATACTTCGGGCATGTTGCTAGGAGGTGCTATTCCTTGGAGAGGGACATGATGCTTAGAAGGGTGGAGGGTCGGCGAGGGAGAGAAAGATCCTCAAGCAGATGGATTGACATGGTGACTGCTGCAGTGGGCCCTTGTGTGTCAGGAAGTGTGAGGATGGCGCAGGATAGGACGGGTTTCAGATCCACTGTTCATAGGGTCGCTGTGAGTCATACTCCACTTGATGGCACCTAATAACAACAGCAACCAACACCATGCTTAAGTTGCTAACTTTTATTTTCTATAAGGCAGTTACTAATAGGCCACTTTTACAACTGGGAAAACTGGGACTCTCAGAGATTAAGTAAATTTTACAGCGTTGTGGAGCTGAGATTTGAACCGAAGTCAGTCTGTTTGATTCCACAGTCTTTGTTCGTATCCCAGGGTTAGGAAACCTTTCCTGAAAGGGTAGCTGTTAGCCTTTGGAGGCATCTTCAAGTCCTTGTTATATATTCTGTTTTCCTTTATTACCATTTTAACCTGTGAAAATTAGACTTAGCGTCTAGGCTATTTAAGAACAAGTCATAGGGCCAAATTGGGTCAGAATTTGACTGACAAGCCATAGTTGCTGACGCCTGTTGAATGAATACCTCTCCAATGGAAAATAACATTAAAATGGTAAGGCTCTGGCATAAAGAGCAGGACTCCAGTAAGCGGTGCCACTGCTCTGCTGAGATGGTACCCTAACCAGGACATTAATCTGGTTGCTACCAGATCCTTACTAACTCAGGGTGACCCCTCTGTGCTTTCCTGATTATGATCATAACACTGCTAGGAACCTTAATGTGTGCCAGACAGAACTATGAAGCTTAGACGTAGCAATGGCTGAGTTTCTTCCAGGATGCCCCCGGATGGACTTGAGTCTTCAACTACTTTTGTTAGAGACCAGTATTTTAACCATTTGCAACTTGCCAGGGATTCCAAGATGAAACCAAGAGCTATTTACTCCCCTGGCCACTGTGCTATGGTGAAATTATGCCTTGTCTTTGTGATCTGTTCAGGAATCTCCTGATGCCAGCAGCCCAGAAAACCATGGAGTTGGAGGGAGACACTTCCTCATAGGCATATGAGACCTTGAGGACAGAAATCACCTCTACATGGGCCTGACCCTCTCAGCTTTTCTCCTCTGCTTTTTCTTGGAACCACAGATTCAGCATCTTTTAATTGTTTTTTATAACTGTCAAGAGTTTGGTTATTTAAGGGATTCTGGCAGTAAATGTTTATCTCCAGCCCAGAAAATCCTGAGGTTCCCTTTGCTGTACTCAAGACAGAGCGGCTCTTGGAATGCTGTTTGTTACCCAGGAGGGTAACAGCCCCCTGTGGCCAGATGAACCCCTTGTAGAAAACGCTGATAGGCTGAGGAGCTTCCCTTGATTTCCCACTGTCCCCATCAAACCAACACCTCGCTCTCCTCTCCACACGCTTCTCTGCCCTCTTCCTTTCCCTGGAGTAGACACATTCTTCTGCCTGGCAAAAGGAATCTTGTTTCCATGGAAGCCTCATTAAATCTGCATCTTGCTCAGTTTGGGTTTGATCACAGCTGCCAGAAGTATTTTTAGCCCATGCAGTTGCATAATGAGATAGGGATTGGGGGTAGGGGCAGTGTGGACAGAGAGAGAAAGATTAAAAGAGAGGGGGAGGGGTGTGGGGAGGAAGAGAAGGGAAACTTCAGGAGGAGAGGGTTTCATGAAATGGGGGATAAGGAAGGACGGAACAGTCCTCCTGGGCAGCTGGAGCTGCTGCCTGTCCAGTTCTGCCACACAGAAAGCACATGGACGCTTGCCATGACAACTGTCCTGATCACATGTCAGCGGAACCTCTGATTTTCCTTTCCATGAGCTCAGGCAGCCCCATAGTGTGGCCTGATGATGCCCCATGTCTCCCCTCTCAGGATCCCTGGGGCTGGAGAAGGAACAGTGGCAGAGTGGAGAGCTGTTAGGAAATGACAGGCATGTGGCTGGTCCTCTTGGGGTCTGCGTTATATGATGGTGGCAGAGTTACAGGATTTAGGGGTCAGAAAGGGCACGTAGTATGACAGATGTTGGAACTTGCACTCAAGTTCATCTGCCTTAGAACTGTGCCTACTGCTCTTCATCCTGTTTTCCCCATCTCAGTACTTTTTATTTTATACTAGTTTACATACAAAGTTCATAAAGTTCATATACATTGTTTTTCACACTGGATCTTTCCCATTTCCTTTACCCACCCCACCCTCATCAAATTGTGTGCCCCTATGATTTAACTACCCCCTCAACCCAACCCAGCCCCCCATCTTCACCCCTCTACTTACCCCCTCACCTCCTTGAACCCTCATACATGTTCTACAATAATACAGTATTTGTCCTTTTGGGAATGAGTTAGTTAGCATAATGCTCTCCTGTCCCTCCCAAGTTAGGTAGTGATTTACAAAATCACTGCTCCTGCGTGCTGCGTGGTATTCCATCGTGTGAATGTACCATAATTGTATGCTTTCAAGGGTTCTGAGGGCTGAGTGTTTGCTCTGCAGTTGTTGGAGTGTCTGCATGTGTCTGTTTCCCTGTATATAACAACACAAAGAAACAGTTAAGAACTACAGGCAGAGAAAGTTGTTGATTACTGTTAGTTGGCTCGGATGCCTGGTGACGTTAGTGTAACAGAAGGAAACATTTCCTGGCCTGCACCATCCTCGTAACTGTTGTCTCTTACCACCACTGTTGTCAGCCCATCTCACTGAGGCTTTCCCCCTGCTTTTGCTGACCTGCTTTGCCAAAGCAGGTGTCATTTATCGAGCCTTTATGATGCCATGGCATTCTGTATATGGTGACTCCTTTTTCCTCTCCATAATTCTGTGGAGTAAGCACTTTTTGTGTGTGTCAGATATGGACATTGAGCACAGAGAGGTTGAGAAACATACTCAAGGTCATCCAGCTACTGAATAGAAGACCCAGGTTTTACTCCCAGGCAAGTGGAGTGGAGCATGTGGGGTTTCTGAGCCCTGTTGTATTTTTGGCCTGTCATACATTTTGAACATTTTTCTGTGCACAGAACCATTTATAGTAACTTTGTATTGATGAGCTGAAAGTAGTCTGCAGAAAGAGCTCTTGGGATTTCATTCATCCTCAAAGAGGTGGGTTGTTTTTTTTTTTTAAAAAAAGAGTTTCTGAGGGCGGTATCCAAATTCATAAAAATCTTTACAATCAAGATTTCCATGAGCTTCATTCTGAGTCTCTTGCATCCCCACACTTCTCCACTTCCAGTTGGTTTTTATTGTTTACTCTCTTCCTTCAGTCCCCATTCCCTCTCCAGCTTCTTGTTTGCAGGCAGCAGGAGTCCCTGGCCACCAGTGTCCACACCTCTCCTCCTCCTAGGTCAGGACAAGCATCGTTCCATTTCCCACGTTTCTTGTTGGCTGCCTTCTTGTGAGCTGACATGAGGATCACAGACAGTTCCCCTTCTTTGCTATTCAGTCCCTTTGATTATCTTTTTCAGCCTATCTTCCTTTTAAGCCTGAGCTCTCTCTGAAACGCACTCTAGTCGCCTTCACAAAAATAACCACAATGGGAGTCAGCCCCACCTGCCACAATCTTGCCTCTAAATGCTGTCTCTGGCCTGTGATGACACGAAAATGATAGAGGACACAAGATGAGAATTTTTGAGCTAAGTTCTGAAAGTGCCCCTACTATAAAGATGGGTTAGCTGAAGCAGAGAGAGCTCATGCAACTTTCCCAAGTTCACTCAGCTAGCCAGTGGGTTGCACTGTGTTTGGCCTATCCACTGACATTCTCGTGTGCAGTGTTACTGTGCAATCTGATTCCAGAATCTGTGCTCTGTGTCACCACCCTCTCTTCCTTCCAAGCATCCAATGAAAGGGATTATGTGTACTGACTGCAGTCTTCTTGCCTAGTAACACAAATAATGCCAACCAGGTTGGGGTTATGTTGTCCTTATTATTGTAACTTATTGCTTATGTTCAATGATATAGCCTCTAAGGTCCAACAAACTGTGTGCCATCATAACTAGGCACTGATAGGAACCACAAATGACTATGATTTCACCAAAGATAGAGTCCTTCCAAGGGTTAGGGTAGGAGGATCACGCATGTGTATATTTTCCTTGTTATTCTAGCAGTCAGGAAATAAGGAGACACATTGCCCTGGGAAAATCTGCAGTTAGGGACCTCTCCAAATTACTGAAGAGTAATGATGTCAGTTTGAGGACTCAGGTACATCTGATTCAGGCCATTGTGTTTACGATTACTAGCTATGCATCTGAGAGCTGGACAATGAATAAAGATGACAGAAAAAGAATTGATGTCTTTGAGCTATGGTGTTGGAGAAGAGCACTTAATGTCCAATGGACGGCCAAGATAACAGACAGATAAGTCTTGGAGAGGGTGCAGCTGGAGTGCTCTTTGGAGACAAGAACGATGAGGCTTCACCCCACATACTTTGTGCATGTTGCTAGGAGGGGCTGTTCTTTGGAGAAGGATATGATGCTGCAAAGAGTGGAGGGTCAGTGAAGAAGAGGAAGATCCTCAACCACGTGGATTGACACAGTGACTGTACAGTGGGCTCTTGTGTGTCAGGAAGTGTGAGAATGCACAGGATAGAGCAGGGTTCAGATCTTTTGTTCATAGGGTTGCTATGAGTGGCACTGAATCTCACAACAATAACTCTTTTGATTAGAGAAACAGGAATCCATTAAGGCTAGCTTACATTTTAAAAATGTATGTGTGTAAGATACAAAGTATCTTCCGAGCTCAAGGACAAGCAAACAGACCCTAGGAGGTGCTGAAGGCAAGAACCAGGAGGTTGCCAGTGCCTCTTTGTCTCTGGAGCCATGTTGTTTCTCATCTGCTTCTCACTGCACTGCTACCTTGGCTTTTTGTTTTTCCTTTCTCTCTCTTCAGACTTCCATTGTATTATTGTGCTTATGGAAAATTCTGCGCCCACACTCCCAAGTTTACATATTTTCATTTCAGACAGTTATGATACCTTTACAACACAAACTTCCAGGGAGAAAGTTTGAATAAGATGCTCCCCAAAAAGAAAGATGTGACTGTTGGACCCATAGACAGCGCTAAGACTATCTGGGAAGCCAGGGCGGATGTAAGTGACTTCCTATTCACAGCTAGAGAACCTGAAGGCATGAAAGTGCTTGGCTAGAAATCTGATCTCCATGTGCACAGACCAAGCAGCTCTTGAAAAGGAACAAGAGGATATTGCATGGTCTAAAAGCAGCAAAGTTATATGGCAGGGTTATATCCTTTCACTGTATCTAATCAGTTTATAGGATTAGCAGATAATCTGAGAAGCTGCACTAAGTGAAGAATGTGGCATCAGGATTGGAGGACAATTCATCTACAGCCTATATCATGTCAACGCTAGCTCTCTCAATCACACATGTGCCAGCGTGAACTGAAGCTGAAGAATGTGCAAGCAAGTCCATGAACGCCAAAACACAGTTCAGGTTTATGCTACCTAAACTAAACAAACCATCTCATGAATAGATTGGATGCATTGATGAGCATTGACTGAAGACCAGATGGGTTGTGGGATGGCACCAAGGACAACATCTATGAAGAAAGCAAAAGGTTTTTAAAAGGATAGGAAAGAAAGAAAGAAAAGACTAAAATGGGTGTCAGGAGAGATTCTGAAACTTGCTTCTCAGTGTCGAGAAGCTAAAGCAAAGGGATAGACTTTGCTAAATCAAAGTGTTATAATGCAATGTGCAAAGACATGTGACATGCAGATAATACAACTTTGCTTGATGAAAATGAAGAGGATTTAAAGGATTTACGATGGAAGATCAAATACTATGTATTTTATTATGGACCACACCTAAACAAATAGAAAAGTCTTACCACTGGACCAATAGATGGAGAAAAGATTGATATCAAAGATTTAATTTTACTTGCATCCACAATCAACATTGATGGTAGCATCAGTCAGGAAAAGATGTGTTTCAGTGGACAAATCTGCTGTCAAGGACCTTTTTAAAGTGTCAAAGAGCAATAATATCACTTTCAAGACTAAGGCACATTGAACTTTAATGATATTTTCAGTTGGTTCATTAGCTTGTGAAAGCTGAACAAAGGCTAGGAAGATGAAAGAATTGATTCCTCTGGGTTTTGGTGTTGGTGGAGAATATTGAATAAAGCATAGACTGCCAAGATAACAAAACCAGTCTGTTTTGGAAGGAGTGCAGCCAGGGAGTGCTCCTTAGAATCAAAGATGGTGAGATCTCATCTTTCATGCTTGGGCACTTTGTCATGTGAGGCTATTGTTTTTGTTAGGTGCCATCCCGTGGAGTATGACTTATAGCACCCGATGAACAACAGATCCAAATCCTGTCCTATACTGTGCCATTCACTTCATCTCTGACACACTTGAGCCCGTTGCAGCAGTCACCATGCCAATCGATTTTGCTGAGGATCTTCCTCTTTCACTTGCCCTCCACTTTTTGAAGTGTGGTGTCCCTTTACAAGGAAAAGCCTTTATCTACAACCAGGAGAAGATAAAAAAGATGAATGGGACCTTCTAAGAATCAAATCCCTATGCACATCCAAAAACTTCTCCAATGGGGTAAAAAGGGAAGCCACAGACTGGGAAAAAGTGTTTGGTAATGACATGTCAGGTAAGGGACTTATATCTAGAATTTATAAAATACTTGAGCAACACAACAAGTTAAAGGTAAATAATCCAATAGAAAAATGGGTACAGGATATGAATAGACACTTCACCAAAGAAGACATTCAGATGGCCAACAAGCACATGAAGAAATGTTAAAAATCCCTAGCTCCTAGAGAGATGCAAATCAAAACAACTATGAGCTACCATCTCACCCCAGTCAGAATAGCAAAATTTAACAGAACAGCAAGCAACAAATGCTGGCGAGGTTGTGGAGAAACTGGAACCCTTATTCACTGTTGGTGGGAGTGTAAAATGGTGCAATCACTGTGGAAGGCGGTATGGCGCTTTCTCAAAAAGTTGCAAATAGAGATACCATTTGACCCAGTAATTCCACTACTAGGAATATATCCCAAAGAGACCATAACTGACATCCAAACAGATATATGCACACCCATGTTTATCGCAGCTCTGTTCGCAATACCAAGGAGTTGGAAACAACTCAGGTGCCCATCAACAAATGAATGGGTAGAGAAGCTGTGGTATATTCGCACAATGGAATACTATGCTGCATTGAAAAACAAGGAACTCATGCAATATTATTCAAAATGGGTGAGCCTGGAGGACATTATGCTGAGTGAAATATCTCAGTCGCAAAAGGACAAATATTGCATGGTGCCACTGCTGTAAAATGGGACTGATATCAGGGTGGGGGTAAGACTGAGAAAAACTGGATAAATTGTGTATACTGCACTGAAGCAGATGAGGGACTGAATAATTTAAAAGCGATGTATGATAGGGTATTATGGTTATCACAAGAGTCCACAATTAAGGTTGCATAGTGGAAAGTACTTGGGGTGGTGGGAAGGGTGCGGGGGGATTGTGTACCAGGGAGGGAGTCTTTCTTTTATTTTTGAAAGAGAGGAGCGAACTGGGGGGCGGGGGGAGAGGGCTGGCCGGGGAGAGAAGTGCAGCAATGAATGAATGGAAATCCAAATTCTCTGTAAATGTTCATTAAAATTACTAAAAAAAAAGAAAATATTTTTTAAAAAAAAGCCTTTCCTACCAACATGCTCAAAGTATGTGAAGTGAAGCTTAGCCATCCTTGCCTCCAGGGAACACGGTGACTGCACTTTTTTCAAGGCATATCTGTTTGCTCTTTGGGCTATCCATGGGACAGTTAGTGCTATTCTACAACACCACAGCACAAAGGCATTGATTCTTTTTCTATCATCCTTACTCATTGTCTAGATCTTGCATGCACAGCACTGTGGCCTTAATCAGGCATACCTTAGTCTTCAAACTGACATCCTTGCTCCAATGCACCTGACTGCTGATATCAAAGGTGTTGAGTGTGGATGCAAGTAAGATGAAATTTTTGACAGTTTCAATCTTTACTCCATCTATCAGGATATTGCTTATCAGTCCAGTGGTGAGGAGTTTTGTTTTCTTAATATTGAGATACTATCCTTCTTGGAGGCTGTAGTCTCTGAATTCTGTAGCAAGGGTTTAAAGTCTTCATCACTTTGAGCAAGCAAGGTTGTATCATCTGCATAACAGTTTGTTTATAGAGTCTTTCTCCTACCCTGGCGCCACCTTCTTCTTCACAGAGCTGAGCTTCTCAAATAATTTGCTCAGCATACAGATTGAATAGGTACAGAGAGAGGACACAACCCTGGCACACACACATCCTGATTTTAAACCAGGCATTGTCCCCTTGCTCTGTTTAGACATCAGCTTCTTGGTCTAGGTGGGCATTTAATATGAGCATAATTTAGGGTTATGAATTCCCATTGTTCTCAGTGTTTTCCATAGTTTGTTATGATCCCCACATTCAAATGCATTTGAAAAGTCAATAAAACACAAATAAGCACAGGGCTTGTTATTGTTGTTGTTATACAATTAGCTCTGAATCCTGCCCTATCATGAGCCAATTTCATCTTCTCCAACAGACCTAGTCCCATTACCCCAGTCACTGAGGCAATCCATCTTATCCTGGGTCTTTTCTTTCCTGCACTGTCCCTCTACCCTTCCAAGCATGGTGTCCTTCTCCAAGGACTGGTCCCTTCTGGCAACATGCCCAGTGTATGTGAGATGGAGCCTCAAAATCCTTACCTCCAAAGAGCAGCCTGATTCCTCCCTCTCCAGGACAGATGTGTTAGTTTTCCTGGAAGTCCACAGTATGTTCAACACTGTTCTCCAGCACTTCAACTAAAAGGCATCGATTCTTCTTTCATCCTATAGGGTTAGATTAAAAGTTGGCACTTTTTACCCATTAATTAGCCTCTGGTCTCCAACTACCTTAACTGCAGACACATGGTCTTGTGAGATAGCATGGTCTTGAGAATCAGCATCAGCTGTGGGACTGGGATAAGAGAGAGAGAGAGAGAGAGAGAGAGAGAGAGAGAGAGAGAGAGAGAGAGAGAGAGAGAGAGAGAGTGCTTCCCACATTAAGCGGCAAGATTTGAGGTGAGAAAGACTTGAAGGATGGCAGTCCCCTCTCATGTGATTTGCAGCCTTCGAAAACTCTCTGGCAGGTCAGCTGGAGTCAGTTCTGAGTTAGTGACAGTGAGTTTGAGGAGTTCTTTAGTTTTTTGGTTATAAGGACCTGACCTTTAGCTGTGTGTCAGCCTCCTGTAGTTAACACTGTATGTAAGCTTACCATGTGACAAGCCCTGCCCAGCGTGCTCCCATATGTCTCACAACAGCCCTATAAGAACAACGATTCTGAACCTATAATGCAGAGAGCTCATTGTTGTACTGCTAAGCCAAGAGGTGAGCCCAGTTCTGAGTCCTAAATGCTCATGCTTTAACCACTGACAATACTCCTGCTCTCTGCTTCATTTCCTCATCTGTCAGATGGGAGTGATAATACCCATCTCACAAGGATACTGTAGGAGGAAAACAGATAAAAGTGGAGAAAGTTCATTTGAAACATGAGCAGCCCCTGCAGACCGGAATGATTTCTGTTGTTGTCACACCCAGCCAGCCCCCAAGGCACTGCAGAACCTGTACCAGCTCCAGCTCTGGGGTTGCCTCCTCCCTGCCCGCGGCAGGGGGCACAGTCTGTCTTCCTCCTGAGCAGGGCTGACAAACTGAACCCCACTGATCTCCCGCCACCCCCTGCATGCTAAAGAAGGAGGAGAGCACCTGCTGTGTCCTCCCTTGTTGCCAGGGGAACACAGAACCCAGAATTTGGGTCTCAGCAGGTTGGAGAAATAAGGAGATGGAATTTTTTTCCCATCAGCATTTCTTTTCTTGAAGTGTTTTTGCAAGTTGATTTAACTTTGTGTGCAGGTTTCTGTCATAGATATAACATCCCAATGGATTGTTTTATAATTAAAGAGTGGAAAAAAGAAAACTGACACCTTTTGAAAGCACCTCTAGTGCGTACTGAGAAGCTAGTTGCATGGCTGTTGGTCATTTTTACCCTGTAAAATGGACTTTTTTTTAATTCCCATTTCACAGATTGGAAATCTGGTCAACAAGACTTTGGATTTCTGTTGAATTTTTTCACCCATGTACTAGTCCCACAGCCAGGATTTGATCCTAGGTCTTCAAAGCCTTCATAATCTTCCTGCCTTCCATTGAAGGGATGACCATAGAATGAGTACCAGAGAAATCCTTTTCCTGTCAAATAAACTGAGAATCTGCTGGAAGCTACTTAAGCAAAGGCCCAGCAAGGAAGGAAGTGGAGAGTCTGAATTAGCTGGGCCCCTCAGGCAACTTGACCATGTGGCCCATACTACCTGTCACCTGTCACCACTGGGTCTTATACAGGGCTGGCTGTATTCTGCAGAGGCATCCTGGATGCTGTACAAGCCGACAGGCACCACCAAGAATCCACATAACTTATTAGCTAAGGCAGAAACTCAATGTGGCAGATGGGAGGGTGGGGTATATTTCAAGGTAGGCAGGAGACTCGAGATCCGTTTTTTTTTTTTCTGGCCAAGGACTGAGAGGCTTTCTGAACAGTGGCCAGGTGGTAAGTATTCAGACGTATTGTGTGAGAGTTGAGTCAGGAGTAGAGGGAAGAATAAGGCTCATGGTGGACTTAGGAGAGTTTACCTCAGCTCCTTGAAGCACGTTCATCTGGCCAACTCTCAAAGCAGTGATCCTGCCTCGGGCTGCCTGTTTATTGAGGCAGATCTGCCTACCTGCAGTGGCTGCTATACTTAGAGAAAAGCCTACCATGGTGCCCTGAGAAAGAATATGGCAACACCACCACATCCCTCCACCTGTGCTCTCTCATCCCATCCTCTCAGTGGTTCTCGTCAGCTGGACAGGTGTTTCCACCAGACAAATGAGGAAATACGAGCCCATAGACATTAAGTTGCTTGTCCAGGACCACAGACTTGGCAAATTGTAATTTCTAGACCCTCTTGCACATCCAGTGTTCTGTTCCCCTGCAGGATGGAAGAAAACCGGACCACCAAACAGCTCATCTTAAGTATAGCTTTGTCTTTCAGATCTATGTCCTTTAAGAGCTAATAATTTGTGATTAAAAAAGAAATAGAACTGCTGTAGAATGGTTAACCAAAATCTAATTGAACAAGTTCAGATTCAAATGATAGTGTGTTGATAGTCGCCACCTCACTGTAGATCTCTGATCGGCAGCCCTCATACATCTACTGCAGTATGAAATGTATCCACTCAACCTATGATTACGTACACAGAAAAGCAAGAAGGCTATGAACTAGAACCTGAAGGCTATGAACTAAAACTGGGTTACTTTTATGTTTCTCTAGGTGGGGCAGATGGTTAACACTCTCACTGCTAACCAAAAGATTGGAGAATTGAGTCCTTCCAGAGGCACCTCAGGAGAAAGGACTTCTGTAAAAATCAGCCATTGGAATCTCTGTGGAGCAAAACTCTCTGACACATTTGATTCAATTGGTTATGGAATGTCAGAGGCTAAGTCAGTATAAGACAAGGATGAGATAGGCAGAGCACCTTGAGAAGATTATCTGCTTGGCAAAGGACAGAAACCCAGGTTGAATTTATGCCGAAGAAAAGAGGAATCATTGATGGCTTTGCATAAGCTAAGCATGAGAAGACCAGTCTCAGGGATGATCAAAACTGGATTCAGATACCTTCAGAGGTCTGTCTTTTTGCTTTCATATTAATTTTGTGTGTGTGTGTGTGTGGCTCCCTCCATGAGACTGGAGACATAGCTTCAAGCAACCATCGGGCCCACATCTTCAGCTTAAGTTTTGGGTACCACTTTAAATTAGGTGCCCATCCACTCCACCATGTGGGTAGCATGTGGCATAACATGACAGCTGTCATTTGGACCATGTAGTCAGAAGAATAACCATGTCCTAGAGAAAGGAGGTAGAGGAGGGAGGTGGGAGATGATACCTGGATGCTGACTTTAAGAAGGTTTCAGTGTAGTAGAGGATGTGGTAATTCAGATGTTGTCAAGAGTTCTGCATACCCAGATGAGGGACATCCAGGTGGGCCTGCAGCAGTGTAAGGGAGCATCAGGGAAGTACTTCAGGGGTGATGGGAGGACACTCATGCACCGTCCCAAAGGGTGTTTGGGACTCACCTGCTTATACAAGGAAAGAAAGGGCATTCCACTCAGAAGAGCTCACATTACCAAAGACACATTTGAGGGCGAACCACTGGGAATGGCAAGTAGCTCAGTGTGGTTGAAGGCCATCATTCAAAGAGGAAGATAAGACCTGGATGTTCAGGATGGAAAAGTGAAAGTCCTGGGAAAATATTTGCCAAGTGAAGACATCCAGACACTAGATAAGATTTGTTTAGAATAGAATCAAAGAAAAACCTGAACAAAGGTTAAAGATGGCGAAGACTTTGGCTATCAAGTAACAGGGGGAGAAATATTGGCTTGAAAAAGATGACTTTTGGATTTTCCTTTGGGAAGGGAGAGAGAACTCTTACCGAATCCCTGAAATTAATGAGTTTCCCTGCACAGATAAAATCTTAATAAATATTGCAATCAGGATAGGAGGATGAGGGTGAGCTAGGCAAAATAGATGACAGCCCAGTTTGTAATTAATGGTTCTGAAGCTGTCTTATTCTTCAGGTCACGCATTTAAACACACGACTTGGAAAGATCAAAGGTCAGTTAAGCTTGAAAAGAGTATTGAAGGAGGGAGATTATGTTGCCTCAAGGTACAAAGGTGCATAGGAGATGGTGACAGAAATGATCAAAAGCGCTCAGCTGCCCGTCAGAATTCAAGGGGAGGGTACGCCCCTCAGAAATAAGATCTGTACAGAGCAATACGGGAGGAGATAAATTCCTGACAGTCAAGAGATTGGAACCGATAGAGAACTTTGAGGCGACAGCTTCAAGAAAATGAAATGAGACCTTAATAAAGGAGAGTAGGAGTCAGGGGAGTATAAGATATTAGAGCACGTGAAGAGCTGAGGCTTTGGAGGAAGGGAGCGAGAGAGAGGAAGCAAAGCCACCAGCCCTTTTGACACGCAAGCCTCTTCCTCCTGCCCCACGACAGTATTGGTGGTTCGAGTGGAAATAGCTGTAAGATGAGGTTTTTGTTTTATAACGGGTGTGGGGCCCACTAATCCGTGTTGATTTCCATCATAAAATCAGAGCTTTGCTGCCATAAACGAAAACCTGCTAATAGAATGAGTAGAAAACTTGATATCCTGTAGAAGGAAAGATGGCAGCTCACTCAGCGTCCCGCTGGCCGGGATTGCACATGAGCCAGACATCTCCTGCTGGTAGTTGTAGCTACTGCCCAGCAGTTCACATTTTTGTTGCAGCTGTTTTCGGCACATTCTGAGGTTTGTGAAATCCCTTACCCATCAACAACCCATCTTTAGCCCTTAGCCCAGGGGGTCTCAAACTGAGATCCATGGACCTTTTACGGATCCATATCTAGCTTTGCCCGGAAATTAAAATACGTATCGCAATGGGAAAGTCTGTTGTTAGGGACCTGTACAAAGTACTGAAGAACAATGGTGTATCTCTGGAGACTAAGGTGTGTCTGATACAGGCCATGGTCTTTGCAATCACTTGTTATGCATCAGAGAGTTGGACAATGACCAAGGAGGATAGAAGGAGAATTGATGCCTTTGAGCTCTGGTGCTGGAGAAGAGTATTGAGAATACCATGGACTGCTAGGAAAACAAACAGATTCGTCCTGGAAAGGGTTAAACTGGGTGGCTCCTTGGAGGCAAGGATTCTGAGGCTCCATCTAACATACTTTGGACATGTTGTGAGGAGAGACCGGTCCTTAGAGAGGGACATCATGCTTGGGAGGGTGGAGGGACAGCACAGGAGAAGAAGGCCCTCTATGAGGTGGATTGATTCAGTGACTGGGATAATTGGGATGGGAGTGTCAGAGACAGTGTGATTGGCACAAGACAGAGTGGAGTTTAGAGCTGTTGTACATAGGGTCACTATAAGTTGCAAGCAACTCGATGACACATAACAACAACAACATCTAGGTTTGCCCAGGGCCTGAGTTGTGTTGTTTGGGAGCTCTGGAGTATGGTCTGTAGTGAGGGGCAATGCAAAGACTACACATCTCCAGTGATTTGAACCCACAAGTGGCTCTATGAGCGAGAAATATGGGCAGTCTCCTCTTGCTGTGATTTACGACCTTGGAAAGCTGATGGTGGTAAGTTGGAACTGATTAAGTGGTAGTGAGAAGGAGGTGGTGTTATTGTTAGTTGCTGTCAAGGTGACTTCAACCCATAGTAAACTCGTGCACAACAGAACAAAATACTGCCTGGTCTTGTGTCATCGCCACAATCACCAAGGTCCTTGAGTTCATTGTTGGAGCTCTCGGGCTTCCCCGCCCTCCTTTGCCCTTTATTTCACTAACACTATGTCCTCCTCCAGTGATTGTTCCTTCTTGAGGATGTGTTTAAACCAAATGAATCCAATATGGTTCTAATGTTTTCACTGCCTGTTTATCTAAGATAAATTGCCAGGACTTTCTTCCTAGTCTACATTAGTCTGAAAACCCCATTGAAACCAACTGCTGATATTTAACTGAAGATTATCCAAAAACGATTAGAACAGCACATCAGCAGAGAATTGCCGGAAGTCCAGGCTGGGTTTAGAAGGGGTCGTGGTACTAGGGATA
>NW_006399787.1:17182068-17183860 GCF_000299155.1 Elephantulus edwardii
ATAGCTTTACCATCGTAATTATTACGTGCCATTGAGCCAACTATGACTCAGAGTGACCCTGTAAGCAATGGTCCTGAACCTTGTTCTATCCTGTGCCATCCTAACCATCTCTGACCTACTTGAGCCAATTGCTCCAGTCACTGTGTTAATCCATCTTGTTGAGGGTCTTCCTCTCTTATGCTGACCTTCCACTGTTCAAGCATGATGTCCTTCTCCGAGGTTTGACCCTTCCTATCTCCAAGGAGTACTCTGACATGGCAACATGCAAACCACTACAGTATAACACATTAATGGACAAGTGGGGTATAAGGGTCTGTGTCACTGCCTTCTGAAATCATAAACAAAATAGTGTGTGTGTGTGTGTGTGTGTGTGTGTGTGTGTGTTTCTGGTGCAATTCCTAATATTAAAAAGGACTGGGAATAAAGGGATCTTCAAGCCAGCTGATTTTCACAATAATAAACTATGAGCCAGCTATTCAGTAAGTTAAGGGGGTATGAAGGGATCTCATTTGGGTCTGAATTATCTAAATAATAGAAAAGACCTAGAGACTCCCAGGTTTAGCCAGGGGAACTCACACAACTGGGGAAAAGTTTCATACTCCAGCAGCAGGTCTACTTCTAGCTATTTTAACTCATCAATTAAACCTCATTTATAAATTCTCTAAAAACCCTCAAATTTATTATTGTTGTTGTTGTTTGCTTGAGACTCAGAACTAACCCATAGCTGACCTTTCCAGCAGGTTTTCAGAGGCAGTAAATCACATGAGAGGAGATAGTCCATCCTTCTGCAGAGCATTTGGTGCATTCGAACTGCATGTCTCTGGGATTGCAGCACAGCTTCTAACTACCAGGCCACCAGAGCTTCCTGAAATTCAGTGTATTGAATCTATTTCCAAGAACTGCGAAGTATTCAGGGAGCTCTGTTGGCACAGTGCACAGGGAGTTTCCCTGCTTACAGAAAACCTGAGCTTTTCTGGTAGTTCAGACCCACCAGCAGCTATGCAGGAGAAAGATGGGCATTCTCCTGTCTTGGAAACCCATACGTCATAGTTTTGAATCAGTTTTGATTCAACAACAGCAAATTTGAGTTTGCTATATACACACACACAAGTTCCTGCAAGGGACCAGAAATTCTGCTGTTGACAGGAGAGAAAATTACCACATGTGGAAAGTGCCTTATGTTTCAGCCCTGAAAGATAATTGTGATTTAGCAAAAGGCAGCTTTCCCCCATCAAATAGGAAGATACTAGCTGATAAGGACTTCTAGGAGTAAAATGTACTGCTTGTGATGTCCCAGTGTACTCAGCTTTCATCTGCTAACGTTCACTGAGCTTTTGAAATTGACTGGTAGGCAGAGGATGTGTGTATGTTACACATTATGCTAAAGGACTAACAGATACTCACCTGGAATGAAGGAGAAGAAATTTATAATACGTAATTTCTTAGGGAAAAACAACTTGGGGGGCAGAGAGAGAAAGACAGAATATTGCTAGTAAAACATGGAAGAGGAGTTCGGAAAGGTACAGTGGGAATTTGAAAAGAAAGGGTAATAGTGGGCATAGATCAGTGGTAATTAATTTGATAAGACACAGTGTATGGGAATGATTGTAAGAAATGCAGTGTTAATGAGGGGAAAAACACCAATTTTTTTTTTAAAATACATATATCAGAGAGCTGGACAATGACTAGGAATAATAGAAGGAAAATTAATACCTTTGAGCTTTGGTGCTGGAGAAGAGTATTGAATATACCATGGACTGCTGGGAGAACAAATAGGTTCATCCTGAAGAGG
>NW_006399787.1:17189100-17201469 GCF_000299155.1 Elephantulus edwardii
GAGCTTAAAGCCCCTGATGGCTCTGGGCGCTGACTCTCACCAGTGGCTATGGATGAAGTCACAGGCAATTTTCAGACAGCACCGGCAGCTCCTTAAATTCTTGATTTCTTCCCTTTGCTTTGGCCTCTCGGTGCTCTAGTGAAATGGTCACAGTCTCTTCTGACATTCATTTTGGTCTTGTCTTCTTCTTTCTTCTTTTCAAAGACCTTTTGCATTCTTCATGAACGATATTCTTGATATCTTCCCACAGCTTATCTGGTCTTCATTCATTAGTGTTCAAGGCCTCAAATGTATTCCTGAGTTGATTTTTAAATTCATGGGAGATAGACTCAAGGTCAAATTTTGATGCCTCTGGAGATGATTTAATCTTCTTTAGTTTTAATTTGAACTTGTAATATAAGCAGTTGATGGTCTGTTCCACAATCAGCACCTGACCTAGTTTTAATTGCTATTATTGAACTTCTCTAATGGTTCCTTCCACAGATGTAATCCCTCTGATTCCTGTGCATCCCGTCAGGTGAAATCCATGTTTATAACTTGTGTTTGTGTTTCTTATAAAACGTATGTGCTATGAATAAATCATTGATTGTACAGAATTCTATCATTTTCCCCCAGGCTCATTTCTGTCACCAAGTCCCTATTTTCAGACTACTGATCTTTCTTCCTGGTTCCAGACTTTTGCATTCCAGTCACCCATTACTATTAATGCATCTTGGTTACACGTTTGATTTCTGACAGCAACAGTTGATAGAAATAATCTATTTCCTGTTCTTTGAATGATAGTGGTATTAACAGGTTTTCCTTGAATGCATATGGGTATTTTCCTGTCACTCAAAATATTGCATCCAAGATGGATCTAGAAATGGCCTTTTTAACTATGAAAGTAACCTCATTTTTTCTCACTTTTTCATCTCCAACATAATAGATCATATGATCATGGGATTCAAAATGTCCCATACCAATCCATCTTATTTTGCTAATACCCAGTATATCAATATTTATGTGTTCCATTTCTTTCTTTACAATGTTCAGTTTTCCTACATTCATACTTCTCACATTCCATGTACCAATTGTTAATTTCTTCTTACAACTGTTTCTCCTCCTTTGTGTTTCCAGATTTGAGGGCTCAACTTAAGCTGCCTTATTTGTTAGTCTACTTTAAGTGTGTTCTGCTGTACATAGGGTTTTCAAAGGTTAGTAATATTTCAGAAGTGACTGGCCAATCCTGCTTCCTAGTCTGTCTTAATTCTGATATTCAGTGTTAGAAGAATAGAATATCTGACAAACAAGCATTTTTACCTATGAGATGAGAGACACTTCGGAGGGCAGTAGAGAATCATTATAAAGTTTTGAGGAAAGGAGGGACAGATTGTGATTTACATCTTGCATGGATGACTACAAGTGTGTGGGGAGAATGAATTTGGTTGCTGTGAACTGATGCAAGACGATAACTTAGGAGGGGACTATTACTGGAAAGTAGGCCAGAGGGGATGGTGGCCAGTGAGTTAGAGTTTTAGGGAGGACAGAAAGAAAACAAAATCGCAGCATGTAAGTTTATGTACCAGAACCTGGTGCCTGATTAGAAGTGGAAATTGGCCAAAGAAAGACCAGGGTTTGGGAATGCATTGATAGTGGCATGGTCACTAACATGGGGACTAGGGGGGCGGAGCCGTTTTGGTAAAGAAGGTTAAGTTCATCTTTGGGATGTTTGGATCTGATATCTCAGAGGTATAGAAGTTCTTGTTGATGAAGAGGCTCACAGTGTGGGTGACGCTGCATAAGTTGTTTTTAGGGACTCTGGCATCACCCTGGAAGCTGGCAGGAGTAGGGGTTGAAAAGAAGATTGTGGGCCAGACCCCAGATTCTTTTCATGTTGAAGCAAGTGACTCAGATGTCAGAAGACTGGCAGAAAGCAGCAGGGAAGGGAATTATAGCCAGATGGGAAAGGAGTCATCGCCTGAGGATGGAGGAGTGTGAAAGCTTCAGTGGGGACCAAGGTGAGAGAGGGAGTGACCTGGAAGGGCACTAGGGAGCAGAGAAGGTAAAACTGCCTGTCAGGACATTCAGGACAGGAGGACATTTGCTTTTCCTGTAATAAAATTCCAGAAAGAGCATGGAGGGAAGTCTGAGGGACAAGGAATAGGAAGAGAGGGTAGACTTATTCCCAGCTGCCCAGCTCTGAACAACTGTGAATCTCAAGTACAGGAGCTGCTATAGGAGATGGGTGACCACTGGCTCTCTGGACAACCTGTCTAGATTAATTCTATTCCCCAAAGACTCCTATCCAGATACAAATCTTTGTTTGTTCTCAGAATATCACCAACCAGATATGAATCTAATTAAAAGTCCCTGCAACCCTTCTGCTCTGATTGTATGGGCCTATCCATTCTCTGCTGAATGTATTTCCTTCTTTGATGGCTGTTGATAGACTCTTCTTCTTTCTTCATCCATTTCCTCAGATCATAAGTGTTCTTTTTTTAAAAAAATGTATTATTTTGTAGGTGAGTGTACCGTCAAATCAGATCTGACTGGTACAGGAGGAGATTGTCCCTCCTTCCCCGGCAGAGCATCTGGTGGATTTGAACCACATAACTCTGGGATTGCAGTGCAGCTTCTTGCCACTTGGCCACCAGAGCTCCCTAGATCTTAAGTATTCTTAATGACAGAATCTATCCCAGTTCTTCCAAGAACCTAGTGATCATGACCCCCAGTGACTATGTACTTCCAGTATTGTCAGGTGTCATTGAATCTGCCCTGTTCTGACTCATATTGTTGTTATAAACCATGGAGTCAGAATCGACTCTTAGCTGACCCTCTAGAAGGTTCATGGGCATTAAATCGCATGGGGGATTGCCTGTCTTTCTCCCGCAGCGGTTGGCAGTGCAGCTCCTTACCACTAGCAACTTTGTATACAACAGAGCAAAACATTGCCTCTTTGGTGCGTTTGAGTCCATTGTTTTGGCTGTTGTTTTAATCAGTGTCATTGAGGATTTCTAGAATTTTTTTTTTAACAACTATGGTGGGGTTTGGAAGCAGGAGTGGCATCCACTTTTTAAACAACATGCCTCCAGAACGTGATAAATGTCACTGGTTGTAGAAGGCTTCAGGCCTTTTGTTCATGGGGTCGCTATGAGTTGTGCTTGACTCGACGGCAGTCAACAATAACAACAATGGTGGGGTAATGTATTGAATTCTATTGAATATATTGAAGTGCTAACCAAAAGATCAGCAGTTTGAATCCACCAGATACTCCACAGAAGGAAGGTGGACAATTTCCTCCCATTAAGATTCACAGTCTCAGAAAGCCAATGGTGCATCACTGTGAACTGGAATAGACTCGATGGAGGTATGTTTTCCCAAATACAGTGTTTCCTGTCTAGGAATTGGTCTTTTCTGATGATATGATCAACCTGAAGTCTCTCCCTCCTTTTTTCTAAGGAGCATTCTGGTTTCATTTCTTTCAAGATTGATCTGTTTGCTCTAGTCAGTATTCTTCTCCAGTATCACAGTTCTTATGCATGAATCTTCTGCCTCCCTTCTTTCATTGTCCAGCTTTCACATACACGCTGTAAAAAGAGTGCAAGTGTCATGGGGGCCAAAATACTTGACCGCCACTAACCCCACAAGCAGGGATAGTCCCCATTGAGAATATCCACTGCACAAAACCAATCCTCATGAGGTCAAACCTGCTCCTCAAGCTCCCTGGGCCGCCTCCTACCAATTTTCTAACAGCAGCCATCCCTCCCAGAGTTCTTGCTGCCCTGCTGCTGGGTCTAATTTCCATGGGAATGTGCTGCAGAGCACTTGCAGAACCACACTCATGGTATGGGATTTATTTGGCAAGCTGATAGGTTTTAATTCAGGTTAGTGACAGAACACAGTTTTAGGGTAACTTGTCAGGCCTGCTCACAGGTCCTTTGCTTTTCAACCTCAAAGCTCTTAAGTGAGTGTTTCAAAGCTCTCTTAATTCTGCCAGTTATAGTGTCTCTCCTTGCTCTCCCGCCTCAATCCTCCAACAAGCTTGGGTGAGAGCCCAGGGCTCTGGCTCTGGGGGTTAACAATTTCAGGTCTGCTCTGTTTCACATGGATCTCGGTTCTTTGCTTCTGTTTCTGTGCTCTTGTCTGTGTCCCAGTTTGATTGATACAGGAATCACTGTCTCTGAAAGATGCATACTGCATTTTCTGCTTCTTTCTTGCTAACAGGGAGATTCCTTTCTTCTGCCTTTAAACCTTAATTTAAACCTGTTGGAATGACAAGACTGACAAGTACCATCATTAGTAGACTGCACACCTTGCTTGTGTGTTCTCATCCAAATTGTACTGCTCACCTCACTCACATCATTAACCTAACCCCACTCAGCCATGGAACAAAAGTCAAAGCTACGGACTAGGAAGGTAGACTTGACAATCAGCCCATCGCACTATACCTGCATATGAGGTGATTGAAAAGATCTTGACTTGGGTCTGATACACTTAATCGTCACACAGTATCTGCAGTGCTCTTTCTATAGCTATGGAATACTAGTGATGTAATAGGTTAAGTGTTGGACTGCTAATGTAGAGTTTGACAGTTCAAACCCACCAGTCATCTCCTGGAAGAAAGATAAAGCGCTCTTTTCTGGTTAAGATTTATAGCCTCAGAACCTGGTAGAGGGTTACCATGAATAGGAATTGACTCAACACTAGTGGCTTTTTATTATGTTGGTTAAGTCATGAGGGAAGCACATGGTTAAATTGCTCCACTTCTAACCAAAAGGAGAAAGGTTTGTATGCACTTAGAAGTACTTAGGAAGAAAGTTCTGGAGAGCTACTTTAAAAAAATAAGCCAGCCATTGAGTCAGTGAGCCAGCCCAGAGTTCTACTTCAGCCCACGTGGGGTTGCCATGAGTGAGAATCCACTTGATAACAACTGGTTTTGTTTTAATATGCATATGGAGCTCTGGCGTAGTCTGTAGGGAATTGTTCTACCAGCTTAAATATGGACACCTTACCGATGGTTTGAATCCACCAGCAGCTTCACACGAAAAAGATGGGCAGTCTCCTCCCATGAGATTTAGAGCTTCCAAAAGCCCACTGGAGTGTCAACCATGAGTTGACCCCAACTCTTCATAGCAATGAGTTTATGTGCGTATCAGAACACACAGAATAGCTGATATATACATTGCCTGTCAGTGGACAGAGACTTTGATTCCTCCTTTGTCAGCTGTTAGTACATTGCTTTGCAGACAGTAGATACCCTGTGCGCCTCTCAGAGACTGGTTAGTTAGTTTTCTACTTGACATGAGCTGCACAGTTCTGGTCTGCTTATTTCTTTCTTAAAGTGATAATGACAGGATGTGGAGCTCAAGTTTTTATAAAATAAACGTATATGAGAATTGCCTTAATTTTTTCTTTTCTTTTAGCTTTTGTTACAATTATTCTGAATTCGTTTCCTTTTCCTCACAGCTGAAATTGTGAGTGACAGGTCAAGTGATCTTTATGTACGTCTAGAAAATGGAATTGAATAGTTGATAAAGAGCAATCGCCTAAGACAGGCAAAGAGGAGATTGTACCTCTGAAGTGGGTTGTTGTTTTTTGTTTAATATAGCAAAGCAATAAAAGCAAACCAATGATGATAAATGACATCAAGTAGCACATGTTTGCACCTTCTGGATACTGTTAGTCATTGATGGACAGTGTTTATCTAGTGCTTGGGCCAACGATGGGTGATATATGTCAGCAGCCAATGTCCAGGAAGTTTAGGAGATGAATAGGAGTTGAAAAGCCACCCAGAGCCTCCTCATAAGGGCAGTGCTCCTTCTCGTGTGCCCTGCCTGTCTGCTTGGTCTATAGATTTCATAGTAAACTGTCTTCCTTTTATCATTTTATGCTAGTTATTCTAATTGGCCAGGACATCTAGAGATAGAAACAGCCCTGAATTCTTTTCCCTTTAGGCAAGTATTGCAATTTTTTTAAAATGTCTTCACTGGCCTTTAGTTCTTGTTGCATGCTGCTGAACTATGGAGATCCTAATGGACAGAACAAAACTGCCTCATAGTGTTTCCTAGGCTGTGGTCTGTTTTTTTTAAGCCAGGTTTTTTTCTTAAGTAAAGCTACGTACATATGAGTTTGAACCACTAACATTTTTATTGATAGTTAACGCTTAATCATTGTGCCAGCAAGGATTCTTCTGTTTTCTCTGAGACATCCAGGCCTCCTATAGAGGTACATAGAAAAGATAGAGCCCCTGGAACTGTTGCTCCCTTGAGGTTTATTGCTGTTTTATTAGCTCCAACTCACAGTAACCCTAGGTACAGTAGGGCAAAATCCGGCCAAGTTCTGTGTTATCATCGTCCTCATTTTTTCTGGACTGCAGCCCATTGTTGCAGTCACTGTGTAAGTCCATCTCATGGAGGGTCTTCCTCTCCTTCAGGGACCCTCTGCTTTTCCAAGCATGATGTTCTTCCCCAGGGACTGGCTCCTCTTTATAGCATGCATTATTCACTGGCCTCTCCTGATAACATAAAATGTTAGCTTGCCATCCTTCCTCCAAGGAACACTCTGGATGCACTTCCTTGAAGAGAGATTTGTTTCTTCTTTCAGCAATCCCTGGTTAATTCAATGTTCTTCACTGACATCACAATTCAAAGACATCTGATTTTCTTCAATCTTGTTTGTTCATTGCACAACTTTCAGCTATATAGGAAACAATGGAAAGCATCATGAGTTGGGTCAGGCACACCTTAATCTTTAAAGTGACATCCTTGCTCTTTACAGAGATCCTTGGTAGCAAATTTTTCCAGTATAAGATATTATTTTATTTCTTAACTACTGTTTCCATGCTTGTTGATGTGGATCTGAGTAAAATAAAATTCTTGGCAACTTCAACCTTTTCTCCATGCAATATGATGTTGTTTATTGGTCCATTTGTGAATAGTTTTGTTTTCTTGATGTTGGTATGAAATCCATAATAAAAGCTACCGTCTTTGAATATCAATAAGTGTTTCAGGTCTTCTTCATTTTCTGAAAGCAAGATGTGCTGCCTCATATCACAGCTTGTGGATGAGTCTTCCTGCAATGCTGATGGCACGTTCTCATGCGTGTAGTCCAACTTCTTAGAGTGGCTTGGAGTTCTTTAGTGTTCCTTGGCATCTGTCTTTACCCCATGTGTGCCTCTGTGTCTATTTTAGGCTTTCTAAACTCAGAAGTGATTAGGTTTAATTTCCATCTTACACTAGTACTGTCTCATTAGTGTAATAAAAGAACATCCTCTGTTTCTGAACAGATTCCTATGAACAAGTTCAGGAGAAATTCAGCTTATATCCTTGGGAGCACAATTCAATCCACACCACCAGTTTGTGCAAAACTCCTTCAAATACAGGGCAATAGTTTAGTCTTCTATATAACTCCATCATCTCTAACACATATCTCATACTGTGCCCCCAAAAGGGAAATAGTTATTTAGAAATGGAATAGAATTTCTGAAATCCAGCAAGACAATTGCCTCGTCCTATCCCTTCCAATGATATAAATGAAACTTTGATAATTTCTACATTGTGTTGGATCACCTTTCTTGGGAATGGGAACAAATCTCTTCTAGTCAGTTGGTCAGACAGCTGTTCTCCAAATTTCCTAACATAGACTGGGGCGCATCCGGGGCTGCATCTGTTAGTTGAAACATGTCAGTTGGTATCCATTGATTCCTGGGGTCTTCTTTTTTGCCAATGCCTTCAGTGTAGCTTCAACTTCGTTCTTCATTACCTTCGGCTCTGGTTCATATGGTGCTTCCTGAAAATTTTCAGTGTCAGTCAATTCTTTGTGGTACAATCACCCTATGTATTCCATCCATCTTCTTTTGATGCTTCATGAACCACTCAACATGATGATTATACCACATGCAAGCAAAATAATGCTAAAGCTCATTCAGCAGTGGCTGTAATAATACATAGATAGGAAACTGCCAGAAGTTGAAGCAGGATTTAGAAGAGGCTGTGGCATGAAGGATATCATTGCTGATGTCAGATGGATCCTTGCTGAAAGTAAATAATACCAGAAGAATGTCTGTTTGTTCCTTATTGACTATGCAAAGGCATTTGACTGTGTGTATCATAATAAGTTATGACTAACATTGGTTCTCAGAACACTTAATTGTGCTCATGTGAAACCTATACCTAGACCAAGAGGCTTAAAAAATAAGTAAGGTATGTGTTAGTTTGTATACTCTCTTCATACCTATTCAATCTGTGTGCTGAGCAAATTAATCAAGAAGCTAGACACTATAAAGAAGAATGTGACATCAGGATCAGAGGAAGACTCATAATACCCTATATTATACATATGACACAACCTTGCTTGCTGAAAATGAGGAGGATTTGAAACAATTGCTGCAGAATTTTGAAGAATACAGCTTTCAATGTGGAATGCATCTCAACATTAAGAAAACAAAAATTCTTACCACTGACCTGATAGGCAACATCGTGATAAAGATCGAAGTTGTCAATAATTGCATCTTACTTAGATCTACGATCAATACCCTTGATACTAGCAGATCATGAGATGTATTGCACTGGGAAAGTCTGCAGTCAGGGACCTCTCCAAATTATTGAGAAGCAATGATGTCAGTTTGAGGACGAAAGTGCTTCTGTTTCAGGTCATGGCTTTGCTGTGCATCTGACAGCTGGATAGTGAATAAGAATGGCAGAAGAAGAAGAATTAATGCCCTTGAGCTGTGGTGTTGAGTAAATGTATTGAATATCCCATTGACTGCTAAAAGAACAAATTCATCTTGGAGAAAGTGCACCCAGGGCAACTTGTAGGCAAAAACGATTACACTTCATCTCACACATTTTGGGTATGTTGCTAGGAGAGGTTATTCTTTGGAGAGTGACACAAAGCTCGAACAGTGAAAGAGAGGAAGACCATCAACCAGGTAGATTGACACAGTGACTGCTGCAATGGGCAGCAAATGTATCAGAAAATGTGAGGATGGCACAGTATAGAAGGAGGACAAGTTTCCACGCTGTTGTTCCTAGGGTCATTATGGCTCATACTCGATTCAGATACACTTGACAGCAACAGCATTCCCTTCCAATTTGTCCAGCTGGGTCTTCCCTTCCCTCATCTATCTTATAAACAATGTGTAAACATGCCCCAGATAGCTTCCTCCTCCATCATTGTTCTTTCCACCCCCACAACTTCCCTCTGCTTTGTGTCAAAAGTTGGAAGTGCCATTTGAAAAACAGAATTCTAGAGATCTGAGACTTATGGATTTTCAAACTCTGTGGTTTAGCTTTCTTACCTGAGACAGGTCCCTAATTTTTCTTCCCAGCTCTATTTTTCTCTTCCTCGGTGACTGTTTTCTGAGTACACAGTAGACATAGAGAAGTTGCAGAAAATATTCAATTTTCCCTTCTCGTAATGCCACTCCTGGATAATATGTTTTCTCTAGAGAGTGAATATTGGAAGGAGATGGAAAAGTACTTTGAAAGTGTGTGCATGTGAGTAAAATGCTAAGTGGTCTGTCTGATCGCTTCAATGACAAGTTTTCTTCTTCAGAGGCTTGACTAGACATAGTGTGAGGGAAAAAATGAAATGATAGAAATGTGTTAAGCTTGGCTGAATAATGACCAGCAGAGTGAAAAGATAAGATAACCACCCACCCACAGGATTTCCATCTTCAAGCTCAAGAAGGTTGATAACAACAAGCATTGAAACGGCTTTTCATGGAGGACATTTTTCAAAAAGGAACTTTTCAGTCTCTTTTAGGAAACTGAATAGGAAAGGTTTTGAAATAGAGAAGATGCCTAAGTAAATGAGATATAACTTCTCTCTTTACCAGTTCTTGGAACCTAACTCACATCCTTTGATCTTATTCAAGACCACTTAATTAAAATAGGTTCAATTGTTCTATCATTGCCAGCAATCACAATAACTTCTAGCATATATTGAGTAATTTGTGCAGTTTTTGGAAGAGTGTATCATATAATCTTTTCATGGTCCCCAATTTATAAATGAGGAAACAGAGACCTAACTGATTTCTCCAATGTTCTCAACCTATATGTGACAGAATCATAACTCAAGCATAGGACAGTCTGATTGTAAGGTCTCCTCTGCTCTTAACCTTTCTCCTGTATTGAACACCAGGGGCTTTTAGATGAGTGCAGATTGAAATAGACCATCTCTGTACATTGCCTTTGGTGCATTCAGAATGCCTAGGTGTGAATTCAGTAAGGCATGTAGGTAGGAAGAAAGCTTAGAGGACTGAAAGGATCCCTACTTAACTGCAGATGTGAGGCTCATCCATGCTCGACCACTTACCAGCCAAGTGACCTTGAGCAGATTGCACAGCACCGTGAGGTCTCAAGTGCTGCATCCTCAAGGGAGAATTATGGTACCTGGGAGATGACCTCACTGCGTTCAGATGAAATGCCATACTCGATAAACAGAGATGCTCATGGTAAATGCTAGGCAACTGAGAACATCAAAAGTAGTACATTGCTAGCTGGTGCCATTGCTAATTTTGGCATTGTGGGGAAATGACTTCTTTCCTCTTTTTCTCTGCTATTCTCAAGACTTCAGACATTTGCATACTTCTTCTTCAACAAGATTTGAGGCAATCGGCCAAGATATCCCAAAATCTAACTCCATGATTTTCTTCTCATCAATAAATAAAGTGCAGTCCCCCACTCCATAGGGTAGTTGAGAATCTTTTGGGGCATTATGCATGGGAAAGCATTTTATAAACGGTAAAGGACTTTTCACCTACCCAGTCAGAGATCTTTATTCTTCAGAGATGGTCTATATATGTGGCCAGAATCTGAGAAAGGTGCAGGGGGCAATAGTCAAGTCAGTTTCCAGAAACTAACAGAAATTAATCACGCAGACTCTGGACTTGGGAAGGCTTTAGAGTTAGAATCAGCCAATTTTCTTTGGCTCACAAGCTTGAATCATGCCCCCTCCTTGTCCATGTCTCCTCTCCCTCCCCACTCAGGCATCCTTGAACCTGGTATAAAGTGCTGGAAGATGGAAACAGAGCAAATGATGATCCAGAGGGATCAAGTATCAGTGGGAAATGAAGAATGCATTCAAGAGCATTTCGACCCAAACTGAGATTGTAGCCACACCTTGGAAACAAAGGCTTCCTGTGGCCATTTCCCTTTGTGACCCAATCTCTGTGCCTCCCTCAGTTTTATTTTCCCTAGGATTCTATTTCTTGCTGTTGTGTAGGTTGCACAATGACTTAAGTTATCCGTACACTGTCAAGTACTGCAGAAAAAGAGGTCATGCCCTGTAGAACACACAAAATGGTGACAGTGGGAGAAGACAGAGGAGCCGAAAGATTGCTATAGACCAAAGTTAGAGAAAGGAGAGTCTCTATGGGAGACAGTCACTGGAGAATATCTTTGGAGGACCTGGGTTCTGTCTTGGAGGCAGGGCTTATGAACTAAGTATGTTACAGTTTTTTATTGCTTACAGACAGGGAGAATTTTAAAATGACAACTTAGATTTCTATCTGAAAGGCCAGGAAGCAGTAAGGGAGAAAATTAGGGAAATCTCTCTTTTAAACAATCCTTCACCTACTCGGTGCTGAGTTACTGCAAAACATCAGCTAAGGAGGATAATCTCTCCAAAATAAGGGGGACATTGAGGTAAGTTGAAATTCCATGGGAATTTAATTAGGCTTTTTATATCAGCTACCTGCTCTGTGGGAGAAAGATGGGCAGTCTCTCCTCCTGTGCAATTTACAGCCTCTAAAAACCTACTAGAGGGTCAGCTATGGGTTGGTTTTGACTCCATGGTACCCAACAGCAATGTATTTATTGTATAAGTTAGTTTGAAGTGGGAGGATCCATGGGCCTTGGAATCAAACTTCTAGGGTGAAATCATTGTTTTATCACACACTACCTGGGTGCCATTGGGTAAAGTTGTTTTATCACTTGCATCCGCATTTTCCTCTTGAAAAATAGGCATTCAAATAATATTTTAGAGTTCTGGGAAGGACTAATTGAGATTGTTGTTCTTCTTGTTGTTATGTGCCATCGAGTCGCATGCAACTCATAGTGACCCTATGTACAACAGCTCTAAACTCTGCTCTGTCCTATGCCAATCTCATTGCCTCCGACACACTCATTCTGATTGCCCCAGTCACCGAATCAATCCATCTCCTAGAGGGCCTTCCCCTCCTGTGCCTGCTCTCCACCTTTCCAAGCATGATGTCTTTCTCCAAGGACCAGTCTCTCCTTACAACATGACCAAAATATGTCAGACGAAGCCTCAGAATCCTTGCCTCCAAGGAGCAGCCCGGTTTAACCCTCTCCCGGATGAATCTATTTGTTCTCTTAGCAGTCCATGGCACCTTCAGCACTCTTCTCCAACACCAAAGCTCAAAAG
>NW_006399787.1:17202808-17213733 GCF_000299155.1 Elephantulus edwardii
TTCAGTTCCTTGAGCTTAAGAAATGCTGAGCGAGTTCGACCCTTTTGGTTTTCTGACTCCAACTCCTTGCACATTTCATTGTAATATTTTACTTTGTCATCCCACTCTGTCTTTTGAAATTTTATGTTCAGCTCTTTAGTATCTTGAATTCTTCCTTGTGCTTTGGCTTCTCTGTGCTCCAGTGCAACCTTCAGAGTTTCTTCTGACATCCATTTTGGTCTTTTCTTCCTCTTCTGTCTTTGTAATGAACGTTTTCACTCTTCTTGGATGATACCCTTGATACCCTCCCACAACTCATCTGGTCTTCGCTCATTTGTGTTCAAGGCCTCAAACCTGTTCTTGAGATGGCTCTGAAATTCAGGTGGGATAGACTCAAAGTTATATTTTGGTTCTCATGGATTTGGTTTAATTTTCCTCAGCTTCAGCTTGAACTTTCCTATGAGTAGTTGGTGGTCTGTTCCACAGTCAGCTCCGGGCCTAGTTTTCACAGCTGATGTTGAGCTTCTCCAGTGGTTTCTTCCACAGATGTAATCAATCTGATTCCTATGCATACCATCAGGTGAGATCCATGTGTATAACCTGTGTTTATGTCTCTTACAAAATGTGTTTGCGAGGAATAAGTCATTGATAGTGCAAAATTCAATCATTCTATCTCCAGCTCCATTTCTGTCTCTGAGTCCATGTTTTCTGACTACTGTTTCTTCTTCTCTGTTCCCAACTTTTGCATTCCAGTCACCCATTATTATCAATGCATCTTGATTGCATGTTCGATCAATCTCTGACTGTAAAAATTGGTAGAAATCTTCTATTTCCTCTTCTTTGGCTCTGGTTGTTGGTGCATATATCTGAATGATAGTGGTATTCACTGGACTTCCTTGATATGTATGCAAAAATATGATGTCTAACCCATCACAAGCTATTACTAATCAAGATATCATTATAAAGTATGTCTTGTTTAGGAGACTAGGTCTTACTCCTGTCCTGACCTTCTCCAACAATAGCATGATTACCTCCTTCCTTTGTCCTGTGGGTTTTTTATCTCTTCAATGAGTAAAAAATTAAGCATCCCTTTTTAGCCTTTGTGCATGACCAGGAAGTATGTTTTCAGACCAAATCTCACATGCTTTTTACATGGCCAAACAGTCACTCTTTTTTTTTTTTCTTTTCTTCAAACAGTCACTCTTAAACATCCCTTTTGTACTCTTGAGTACAAACCTTTTCCTTCTTACCTTCTACCCAGAGAATTTCTGCATAGATTTATGTATTGGTAGGCACAGTGTGGTCAGACCAAGGCCAGAAAGTGGTTGTGATCTCACCCAGACCCGTTGTTGCGTGCCAGCCATTGAATTGGAGAGACTCACAGCTGACACTCCTGCACATTTTCAGAGGCTGTAAATTGCACAGGATAAGGTTGTTTGTCTTTCTCTCATGGAGCAGTTGGTGGATTCCAATCGTGTGACTTAGAATTGGCAGTGCAACTTCTTACCAGTAGGCCACTAGAGCGCCAAGACCTACTGAGCAGTTAATAGGCTCGAGTCAGATCCCAGCAACTGACTGAGGCCCAAGGGAAGCTGGGAAATGTTACCAAACAGTCCATCCTGAATGCTTTGAGATGCCTGACTTCAGGCTGCTAGAAATGAGATTAAAGGTGCCAGATTTGGGAAGGGGGAATAGGTAATTCAATTATGTCCCATCTTCCAATTTCCTGACTCAAGAGTTGCTTATTTACTTCCATTTAAATTAGTGTTTATTAGAATCTTATTGGGTATTTTTCTAAATGTAATTTCTCAGGTCTTACTACAAATCCACTGAATCAGAATTTTGGACCTGGGACTTGGGAATTAGCACGTTTATTGTTATCATAGATGTAGAGGCTGCTCTCCATCTAAAACGGTGGAGCGTCAGCAGAAGAGAAGACGACCACCAAAGAGATGGATTGACATGGTGGCTGCAGCAGTGGGCTTGAATATACGGAGATGATGAGGACGGCACAGGACAGGACATGATTCAAGTCTGCTGTTCATGGGGTCGCTATGAGTTGTACACAGCTTGATGGCATCTAACGACAACAACAGATGTCCCTAATATGGTTATTCCAATGACCACACTCTGAGCAGTGCTCCCTGGAACTCATGAAGGTGTGTTTGTGAGGAAGGATTGTTTGAGAATGATATACCACTTCGAGGGTAGAAAGTCTGATTTTATGTGTAACTATAAGCTTTTCTTCATTCCTTCACAATAATATTCTTCCATTTAAAAACTATTTTGGTAGCCACTGGGAAACTGGAAAGAACATTGATTTTGGAGTTGGGCAGTCTTTATTCAACTCTTTGCTCTGCCACTTTCCAACTGTACAACCTTGTAAAAGTTGCCAGCCTCCCTCTGTGCCGTTTCCTCATGCAAAGATAATCATATTTTGTCAGTTTTGAGAATCAAATAAGATGAGATGTTGACTAATGGCTTTGGGAACTCTGATCATTTGACATTCTTAGTTTTTAATCATCAATGTAGGCTGCGATGGCCCTGTCAAATCTCGTATGTAGAATTCTGTACATGAATACTCAAAAACTAAACCTCATTATTATTGATTTGACCCTTGAGCAAGTTTTCAGGGGCTATAAATTGCACAGAAGATTGCCACTCTTTTTCCGTGGAATCATTGATGTGTTTGAACTGCCAGAGAGGTGTTCCATTTTGGTCAGAAGAGCTCCCTGTAGACTGTGCCATCAGAGCTTCTTGAATTGTTATTGCTGTGTACTATTGAGTTAGAATCAACCCTTAGCTGACTTCCAGAGTCAGTTAATTACACGCTAGGAGATTTCCCACCTTTCTTCTGCAGAGCAGCTGGTGGATCCAAACCATGAGTCTTTAGGTCTCCAGTGCAGCTCCTTTCTTCCAGGGCACCTGAGCTCCCTTGTTCGTGAACCACATGTTCAAGTTTGTGAACATGCCCTTCTACAAATTTGGTTCCTGTAGGGGTCTGAGTCCAATATAAACCTGGGGCATTGAAGACTCTACTGTATGTAGTCATTTATTTCCCCAACCCCTCAGCTCTGAGCAGGAAAACAGTCCCTCAGGTTCAGTAAGAAGAGATCCCAGGGAATGATTTTTCTGGAAAGGAGTCAGAGCTGAGTCATCCGAGTCTCAGCATCACTGAGGTCTTTTTCTTCACCCAACCCTGCTTGTGGTCTCTTGACTTGACCGATAAGAACACCACCACTTAGGAAGGCTCCGGAAAGTAAGATGCATTTGGACTAGTGCAGTGAGCAGTGGCCAGTGGCCAGTGCTCTGGTCTCCTCCTCTGTTAAGAGACTTTTCCATGCAGTTCTTCTCTCTCCTTGTGACTTCTCCTGATGGAATAAAGACAATCCTTGGAGAGCACCAGCTCACAAGGAACCGTCTGCAGACAGAGCCTCCAATCTTCATGGCTGAGCTTCATCCCTCCTTTCAAGCTGTCCTCCCCTTCCCTCTCCACCATCACCATAGCAACACAGTGGTGTGAAAAATAAAAGCACTGAGGCATCTAAATATAGTCTGACTCTCAACACTTCCAGCATGGAGCCTGAAACCTATAGGGTGACAGTTAGAAGCATCCAAAGAATAACCAATAGGCAGGAGGGAGGATGAGTCAAAGGAAGGGGTCAAAGATAGAAGGGAAGCAAAGGAGCAGTCAGCTACTGAGCCTGCTGCATGTGTTTTCTTATTTAACCTCACAACCACCTGATGTGGATGTTATTTTTTTCCCCCAGCTACTGCTGAAGAAACAGAAGTTCAAAGAGCTTAGGAACTTGGACGAAGTTGTAAACAACAGAGCTGAGATTTTAACTCAAGTCTCCATGACCATTGATTGAGTTTGTGTGTTTTCCTACCACAACCACCCCTCATGGCACATACACAGATCAAGTTAAAGATTTTGCTGAGAGCCCTGGGCTGAATGTTGTTACTCGGTGCCATTGAGTTTGCTATATAGAAACCCTGTGAACAATAGACCTGAACCCTGTCCTGTGCCATCCTCATCATCTCTGACACACTTGAGCCCATTGCTGCAGTCACTGCATCAATCCATCTCGTTGAGGGTCTTTCTGTCTAGAGCTCAACCAAATTGTTGGATCAGAGGAATGGAATGAGGAAGCAAGGAGGCAGGGGAAACCATATCGCTTCCACCTTCAGTCTCATTGTGTTCCTCAAGGCTTGAGGGTAATGATGGGAGGCTGGGAAGGCTGCACGTCTACATGGAGAGTACATGCCATTGTGATCTCCTGGAATGGAATTTAAACCATTGCAAGAAGGTCCTGATGAGGAGTCCTAGACAAAAGAAAGCTCACTATGATTCACACTATCATTTATTACCTCATTCATTCATTTCCTCAGTGTTTTTATTAGGGATTTGTCATATGCCAAATTCTAGGGATTTCTAGCTTGTTAAAATAGATTTTTTCCCTATCTTGCACAGCTTAGGATAGTGGGGAAGACAGATAACAAAACAGTTGCACAGTTAATTGATTCTTTACAATTGTGACACAAACTTTAAGTACATAACAGAAGAACCTCTCTTGCTTGGAAAAAATATAGCTTCTCTTACAAAAGAAAGAAATTTGTTTAGTCAGTTCTAAAGGTGAAATCTATTTTCATGGGGAAGAGAGAACAATCCTTGATCACAGGCCTGTGTGATCAGCCTTTCCCTGCCCTGTAACATTATTATAATCATGAAGTCTTTCCCCATCTTATATATTAGTCAAACTCAAAACAAGCTTAAACTCATTACCATGGAGTCAGAACCAACTAAGAGCTGACCCTTTAGTGAGTTTCTGAGGCTGTAAATAGCATGGGAGGAGACTGCCCGTCCTTCTCTCACACAGCAGCTGGTGGATTCGAACCACCACAGAGGAGTGGCCTTTGGGTTAGCAGCCCCCAATGGGCCATCAAAGCTCCTCCAGGTGATTAACCAAGAGCTACACAAATGAAACCGTAACACTCAACAAATTATACCCAAATGAAATGTGTCCTCTGCTATAGCCATTGTTGTCACTTGCCTAAAACTTAAGTGTTACGGTGGGGAGTGGTGTGACGTAGCAATGTCTAGACAAGGTGAGTCAAGTTGTGGTGCTGACTACTGAAGGTGAACAAAAGCAGCCTGGGGAGTACAAGTGTAGGAGCCGGGTGAGTAAGCATTCAGGTTGTGAATTTCTGCAGATCCAAAGCTTTTCCAGACTTACCTGCAAGGCAGCAAATATGGGGGATGTTGTATGAATGAATTAGAATTAGATAATATAATATGTGTGGAGCCCTTTAGCTCTTCAGAGAAAAATGCTGTCTAAATACGTGGTGTTCACATCAAAGATAATCATGCAGTACTCTATTTCTAGTGCTCTGCCTACCTACCTGCCAGCTATTTCCCACGAATGTGGTAAAGATGAATGGGCAAGATCTGGGGAAAGAACTTTGAAATCCTTGATTAAAGGCCCTCCAGGCAAATGTAGTCTTTTTAGTATATTATATTACGGTTACTGTCATTATGTTTTATTTCCTCACCCTGGAGTGTCACCGCCTTCAGTTCCAGGTGAATGACTCCGCCTGGCTGTTCCATGGCCTGAACGTCATCGGAAAGGCAGCAGCTCACAGACATGTGATATAAACAAGCATGTTTTTGACTGAGGCGCCCAGAAGCTTCTCCTGGGCTAGCTCCTGTCAGCTGCTCATAGCCACTTTAAGAATCTAGGCTTTCCCAAACTTATTATATTTTCACCAATCAGAAATATGCAAAATGTCCTTATTGATTGCCCTGGTCAGAGCTAAGATATGGATATTGGAGAGGAGGACAGGTATATCTTTCTTCCACTAGCTCACCTCATCTGGCCAAAAGAGTAAGGGAGCATAAATGAGGGGAATGCATGGAAATGGAGAAAGAGTAGAAAATGAACTTGGGGGGAAAAACCAGTAACTTTTTCCAGATAAGGTAGGGAGAAGCTATATTTTGTAAATATGGGCAGCTACAATCAAGGTCAAGCTAGAAATCATTTGTTTTTTCACGGAGAAAGTCTTCTAACCCACAGTTGTCAAGTAAGAAGCCTTTAGTAGAACAAAAACAACACAACAAAAAACCCACAAAACAAAAAACAGAGCAATTTGATGGAGAGAAGCACCCAAGCAGATTAAGTGGACGAGGAAGTAGCATTAAATTGAAGCCTGTATGTCACGAGGGTATCTGGAGGAGGAAAGTTATAGGTAGGAAACATCTACTACAAAGGCCCGCTTGAAACAAGAACAAGCTTGACGGCTTTGAGAAAACAAGAGGAGGGCAAACATGGCTGCACGGAACTCTGATAGCATCGTCTGTGGTGGGTTGTGCTGCTGCCAAAGGGTTTAACATCTTGGAAGTTTGCATCCACCGTTGGCTCCGTGAAAGAAAGATGAGTCATCTCCTCCCATTAAGATGTACAACCTCGGACACACGACGGAAGTTTGGTTGCTGTGAATTGGATGTCTTGATAGCAATGAGTTTGAGTTGGGATTTTTTTTTTTAAGAGTAGAGAGAGGAAAGGCGGTAGAAAGAGGACTTGAGGATAAATGAGGTTGAGCTTTGTAGGCATGATCAGCGGTTTTCCGTTTACGAGCTCTTGTTAGAAATGCAAATTCTTAGACTACATGCCCTCCAGAATTAAGGAGTGGGCCCAGCATTTGTAGTGGGCCCAGCATTCGTGTTTTATCACCTTTCTGCCAAGGATTCTGAGTGTTACAGTCAGGAAAGCCCTTTCGTGCCCATTCTGCTGTGTCTCCTGGAGACACTGTGATTCTGAATCAATCCCAATTTACCTAACCACAACAGGCTAGATTATAGCTGCTATTCTATGGAGAGTGATAACGGGTTATGATTTTTCTTAAAAATAAATAAAAATACATTGGCTTAGAAGAAAATGGACTATAGTCAGACAAGAATAGTTGAAGCAGGAGTACAAATTAGATTACTGTTGTAGAAGTTCTAGCAAGAAGTGGCCAAGGTTTGACTTGTGTCGTATGGTGGCAATGAGGAAAAGTGAACTGACTGAAGATGTGGTTTGGAGATTGAGTTTAGCAGGAGCTACTGCTGGATTATGTGCACTAGGGAAAGTCTCTTAACCTCTTGATGATTATGTTTCCTCACCTGTGACATTTGGATAATGACGCCTCCCTTCTAGGAAAATGGTAAAGATTAATTGAAACGCTGAATGGTCGTACCATATCTAATTTCTGTATTGTGTGTGTAAGAAGACAGACTGTAGAAGAGAAAAATGTGGAACTGCCAGCTCTTTATTTCCTTCCTCCCTTTGCTTTTTCCTCTTTGCTGCTTCCTGCATACAGTTCTTGTAGCAAATAGTTAAATGTGCTCCGCTGCTAACTGAAAGATTGGACGCTTATGTCTATTGAGAGGTACCTTGGAAGAAAAGCCTGGCAATCTGTTTCTGAAACATTAACCACTGGAATGCTTGCATAGCTTAGTTCTACTTGGACATTCTTGCATTTGTCATGGGTTGAAATCCACTTAATAGCGACTCTTTTAATTCCCGTCTTCTTTCTGGTCCTATCCCAGGCTCCCACTGCCTCCTTACCCATGTGTAAAATGCTGCCATGTGCATATGTATGGTGAGGGAAAATGGAGCCTGGTACTTGGGCATGTCGATAAAAGACGGTGTGTTCATGTGAGTGCCTGAGAAGAGCTCATGATACCTGCTCCCTGGAGAGCACCCAGCTGCGGCACTAAGAGACAGCTGAGGCGATGCCATATTGAGGGCTGAGGTGTGGGGGCACATGAGTCTGACAGAGGCAGAGCAAATAGAAATTAAGGCAACAGAGAACTGGCCTCTGTTTGTCCACAGTGCAGTTGAGGGATAATGTCCTCAGAAAAGTCATCCCATCCTCCCTCTATCCTGTTGTTGTTATGTGCCATCAAATCAGCTACTTAGAGTAACCCGGGGAACTAGAGATTGGAACCTTGCACTATCCTGCTCTATCTGATCTGTTCTAGATAAGGAGCACTGTGGAGATCTTATGAAAAATGCTGAGCAGATACATCAGAGCCACGTAACCTGTAAAGGAGGAAAAAGAAGGGGGCAGGTGGGGGTCAGCAGTAATGGAGGGATGAGTCTTAAAGGGTGCATAAATTAACTAGCCTCACCAGAAGCTTAAGACATTAGCCCTGGAGAATGAACTAGGAGCCCTATTAATTTTTCTCTCCCTCCCTTTCTCTCTCTCCTTCCCTCCCTCTCTCCCTCCCCTTTTCTCTCCCTCTCCCTCCCTCTCTCTCTCTCACACACACACACAGACTTGAAATCAGATTTGCAGTTCTTAAAGAACAAGAGTTGTAAGAGGAAGACCCTGAATGAGATGGATTGATACAGTAACTGGGACAATGGGAGTTGGTGTGTCGGAATCAGTGAGACTGGGTCAGCACAGGGCCAGCTTCAGAGCTGCTATGCATAGGGTTGCTGTGGGTCGCAAGTGACATGACCGGCGCGTTAATACGTTGCCGCAAATGACGGCAAATGTGTTTCTAAGCACGGTTGGCAATTTAAAAAGTGTGTGGCAACGTGTTAACAACACAACTTCGATGATTACCTGCATAAGTCTCACAGTGTTAATAGGGCCCTTGGTCTTTGACTTCCCTGAAAGGAACCATGGTGGCAGAGTGCATTCCATGTTGAGCTGCTAACTCAACCCCGTGCTTGTATCCACAAGGTTGCTCCATGTGAGAAAGATGAGACAGTCTCCTCCTGTTAACATTTATAGCCTTGGAAACCTGATGAAGGGTCACCATGAGTTGGAATTGAGTAACGGATAATAGGTTAGTAGGTTTGTCCTCTTTCTAGAAGCCCAGAGAGGGTAAGTGGTTTAGGAAAATACAAGTAGCAACCATGGAACACACCCTCATATTTTTTGGATTCTCTCCATTTTACCACAAAGTATCTGATGGTCGCTAATGTGATCTAACTAAGGCCAAGATTAGAGTCAGAGAGGTCATTAAATATAGGCTTTGATCTTGTCTTTACTCAAAAAGATGTTTTGGTCACCGTGAATTTTCTTTGTGTGTGTTAATTCTTTTTAGCCATTATTCATCTGTCACCATTTCCGTACAGTGGTGGCTTGCATGTTGCTGTGATGCTGGTAGCTATGCCACTGGTATTTCAAATAGCAGCAAGGTCATTCATGGTGGACAGATTTCATCAGAGCCTCTAGACTGACCATCCACTTCTAAAGTAACAGGCCTTTGAAGAAGAACATTGGTGGGTGTAGTGCTGGGAACTGAGACCCTCAGTGAGATGGATTGACAGTGATGGGCTTGAGCAAGACAGATCATGAGGATGGTACAGGGCAGGGCAGGGTCCTGATTTGCTGTCCACAGGATCGCTGTGAGTCCTAGTTGACTTGATGGTAACAGCAATAAGAGTATATCATTCACCTTGATTACTGAGTTCTTTTGGTGTACATTTTGTGACTGTGCCTCACTCAACTCACCCTGATCTTGACCTTGGATCTCTTATTCTAGTCTACATAAGCCTCTTCCTTTGACCATCAGAAGAGCTTTAGATATTTGAACAAAAAGAAAATGGCGTATTTTGTTGTTGTTGATGCCACCACTTTTGTAAAATTCTTGGCTTCTTCTCTGTAGGTGCTGTTTCTCCAGAAGATTGTCTACTGTGTTTTCCCCAAGATTAGCAAATTCTGTGAAAGTAATTATTAGGCTACATTCTCACATTAGAACAGAGAGTATACTTCTTAACACTGTTACATCAAAACTGGAAGTGGGATTTAACCATCTGGCTCCAACTCTTTCATAGCTTGGGTTACATTTAGACTCTTGTTTGTTTGGGATTTTTGTGGTTTGTTTTTTTAAAATATTGTTTTGCTTACAAGGTTTTTATACATTGTGTTTCACACTATTTTTCATTCACATTGTGTTTCATACGATCATTCCCATGCCTTGTGCTTTATAAAATTAATCACCATTGGACGTTGCCCATCATTACACTGTCTTTTCAGGTACCCCTGTATCCTTCCCACTTCCTTCACCCCATCCCTCCACCCACAAAATTGTGCAGTCCTGTGGTTTTTCCTCTATCCATCCTCACCCTTCTGCTTCTACCCTTTTCCCCTCTTGGGTCTTCCTACATGTTTTACTAATTATACTTCTATTTTTACAATAATGGTCTTATACCATATTTGTTCTTATTAGACTGAGCTAGTTCACTCAGCCTAATGCTCTCCAGTCTCTCCCAAGTTAAGTAGTATTTTTCAAAATCATTATTTCTGGGTGCTGCATAGTATTTCATTGTGTGAATGTACCACAATTTCTCTATGCATTCAGTTGTGGTTGGACTTATGGGCTGTTTCCATGTTCTTGAGAAGGCAAATAACACTGCTATGAACATTGATGCTCAAGTCTCCATTTGTGTCTCAGTTCTAATTTCCTTGGGGTATATTCCTAGGAGTGGAATAGCTGGGTCATATGGAGTTTCTATGTTCAACTTTTTGAAGAAATGCCAAAATGCCTTACAAAATGGAGTTTCTACTTCTCCACATCCTCTCCCACATTTATTGCTTCCTGTCCTACTAAACTTTACCACTGTTATGGCGGTGAGATAATATCTCATTGTGGTTTTGATATGCATCTCTCTTACTGCCAATGACTTTTGCATTTCTTCATGTGTCTGTTGGCCATCCGAATGTCTTCCTTTGTGGAAAGACTTTCCTTGGGTTTTGCCCATTTTGTAATTGGGTTATCTGTCTTTATCTTCTGGAGACTCAGTAGTATTCTGTATACTTTTGTTGTGAGACTCTTATCTGAAATGGTATTGCCAAATGTTCTTTCCTAGTCGGTAGGTTTTCTTTTCACTCTTTAGGGAAAAAGTTTTTATGAGCCCAGAGATTTAATCTTTAGAAAGTCCTTTTAG
>NW_006399787.1:17214013-17267769 GCF_000299155.1 Elephantulus edwardii
GGGGAGAAGGGTGCAACAATGAATGAATGGAATTCCAAAATCTCTGTAGATGTTCATTGAAATGAAAAATAAACAACCTAAATTTAAAAAAAACCAAAAACATAATGCTTGGGAATGAGTGTGTGAAACACAACATGAATGAATAATAGTGTGAAACATAATGTATGTGAACTTTGTGAAACAAATGAATATAAAAGAAGAGGGGAAAAGATAAAAAAAAAAAAGAAAGTCCTATTCATCAGTTTTATCCTCCACAGATTGTCAATTTCTGGCTGTATTTGTCAGCCTCTTTATACTTATAGATCAGACTTTCTATGCTTGGTCCCAGTTTGTCTCTTATGAACTTTATAGTTTTGGACTTTATTCCTAGGTCTCTGATCCACCTTGAGTTGATTTTTACCTATGGTGTGAGATGTGTATCCTGTTTCTGCTTTCTGCAGGTAGCAGTCCAGTTTTACCAGGATCATTTGTTGAAGAGGTTGTTGTTTCCCCGTTTGACAGGTTTTATTTCCTTGATGAATATGAGTTCGCCATAGAAAGAGAGGTGCATTTAAGGATTATTGATCTGGTTTCATTTGGTCTGTGTCTGTCATTGTACCAGTACCATGTGGTTTAGGTTACTGCCGCTGTGTGGTAGGTTTTGAGGTCAGGGAGTAAGCCTCCTACTTAATTTTGTTTAAAATAAAATTTTATTTTAATTGACATTTTAATGAACATTTACAGGGAAGTTTCATTTGTTCATTCTTGCACATTTTACCCCCTCACTCTCCCTTCCCCCTCTCCAAGTTCACTTTTTAAAAAATATATTCATTGTTGCACAATTACCTACTTCCCCCACCCCTGGCCCAGGCCTCTTTGCAATGGTATATCTCTTATTCTGGGCTGTTGTCATACATATAATGCCTAATCATATATTAATTTTAGACAGTTCTTTCTTTCATCTGTTCCAATGCAGTGGTCATTATCTACCTACTCTTATCCTATTCTCCTCCCAACCTCCCAGGTCATACCTGATTTATAACAGTATTGCTATGCAGTATTTGCCCGTTTGTGACTGAGATTTTTTTCACTCAGCATGATGTGCTTGAGAATCCCCCGCATTGTGTATTTGTGTATTGTTTTATAAATTCATTGTTTTTCAGTGCTGCATAGTATTCCAGTGTAGGAGTGTACCATAATTTTTCTATCCATTGATTTGTTGATAGGCACTTGGGTTGCTTCCATCTCTTTGCTATTTTAAATAATGCAGCAGTAAACATGAGTGTGCAAATATCTGTTTGCATGGCAGTTTTGGTTTCTTTAGGGTATATTCCCAGTAGCTCCCACTTATTTTTGTTTTTCAGAAGTGCTTTGCTTATTCGGGGTCTCTTCCCTCTACAAATAAACTTGACAGTTTCCCTTTTGATCTCCTTAAAAAATGAATTTGGTATCTATTGAGATTGTGTTGAATATATAATAGACTGATTTTGGTGGAACTGTCATTTTCACAATATTGAGTCCCCCTATCAATGCGCAGGGAACCCCCCCCCCCCATTTATTTAGATATTTTCTTCATTTAACTCTCTCTTTATGGGGCTTAGTTGCTTTAAGTTGACTCCAATTCATGGTGACTCCATGTGCCATATATTGCTTGTTTCTGTTAAAGGACAATGTTCTGTTGTGATCGCTAGGTTTTTCACTGGCTAATTTTCCGAAGTAGACCACCAGATGTTTCTTCTTAGTTATCTTAGTCTGAAAGTTTCACTGAAATCTGCCCATCATAAAGACCCTGATGGTGTTCTAAATATTTATAGCATAGTTTCCAGCATCGAGCAACACACAAGCCACCACAATACAATGTACTGAAACACAATGGATTTGTGTATAGGCAGTACAGAACAAGAATTTGCCGTTTTACTGGTAGAATGGAAAAAACCTGGAATGGGAAACAAGTCACTTAAAAATCTCACATGTAAAAGTTTCTAACAACTCCCAGGCCTCACAATACACCTCAAAACTAATGTCATTCACTGTAGCCAACACACAACCTGTAGAATGCTCTCTTGCTCAGGACCGCGGTTTCCACAACTTCAGGGAATAGCATTCTTATTGACTTCTGTTTTAGTGGAATTCACTCAGTTGTACTATACTTTGTTTAGTCCCTGATTGATTCAGTCAAGAAAATGTCTATAGAGTCACTTAATCTTTCATGGAATTAAGTCTCTAATTGAAGGATTTTTCTCTGTCCAGCCCAGGGACAGCACAGCTTTCCTGGGTTTGCTGTTCACTAAGATCTTTAGACATTATCCACCAGAAATAGGAAAGAGCCTTGTCACTGTTTTGTTGGCTGGGGAATTAAGTGGAATGCAAGGAGCTTTGACTGCATTTAACTCAGATCCTGAGAAGCCAGCTCTTCTTTTCTTAATCATGAGAAGGTTTATCTTGGACCTAACAAAAAAAAATTCCTATCTATACAATATGAACTTCCTTTTTATTGGATTGAAATCTTTCTTTAAAACTGAGATCTTCAGCAGAGAGAATCAAGACAGAGAGACCCAACACCTCCAAAGCCATGAATCAAATAACCAGCCCCTTGTTCTCTTCAGTGCTGGGAACAGATACTCTGTTAAATGAAATGGTTTTATGGGTTATTCTCACTGCCTTTCCAAGAGGGGATTTATCAACTTCAGGATACAGCAACCATTTATTCCCAGATTATTAATGGTTTTACTTCCCTTCTTGACTTAACAGGGGGAGAGAATTCAAGTTGTGAATCTTTGTATCCTTCACTGCCTGGGGAGGAAGGCTGAACACACTTGGGGGGGGCAACTATTACTGTGAAAAATAGTCTTGTGTGGGTTAAAATCAGCATGCTTCCACTTCTATGGAGGTTGGAAATTTAATTCCCTGTTGAAAATAACTAGGTGAAGTCTCCTATAGAGATGACTTTCAATAAGATTATATTTATTGTCCCTCCACTAAACAGTGGAATCTTCTGTCGCTCATGTATACACATTCAGTCAGGGATGAGAATACCATAGGGTATTCATCTAAGAGAGTGGAAAATTTTTTTATCACTTAAGAGATGAGCACACTTTTGTCCTAGAAGTGTTGTTGTTGCAGTTTTTGTTATGTACCATCAAGTTGGAACAGACTCATAGCTGACCCTCCAGCAGGTTTGCAAAGGCAATAAATGGCAAAGGAGGAGATTTCCAACAGTTAATGGATTTGAACCACATGCTTCTTTGATTGGCAGCACAACTCCTTTCCACTAACCCCTCAGAGATCCCTAATTAGACATTTGATACATGTTCATTATTTCATGTGTGTGAGTGCACACATACACACACAGACACACACACATTGTTGCTCTGTGCCATCAAGTTGCTTGCAACTCATAGTGACTATGTATACAACATCTGTGTACCCTACTCCATCCTGAGCCAATTTCAGTCTCTAACACACTTAACCCCATTACTCCAGTCGCTGAGTCAGTTCATCTCATCCAGGGTCTTCCTCTCTTGTGCTGTCTCTCTACCCTTCCACACATGATGTCCTTCTGGCTGCATGTCCAAACTATGTGACATGGAGCTTCAAAATCCCTGCCTCCACAGAACAACTTGGTTTCATCCTCTCTAGGACAGACCTGTTTTTCCTCTTTGGAACTCATGGCATGCTCAATACTCTTTTCCAGCACCACATATACATATACATATACATATACATATACATATACATATACATATACATACTTTTAAGTATTCATGGCGGCTATGTGAAATGGTTGGTCTGTGGAGCCTCCTTGAGATTTGATGCAGTCAAGCCAAAATGTATTAGAACAGACCGAGAATATGAATAAGGTGGTCCCCTCTCTCAATCATTCATCAAAATCAGAACATTTCCTAGAGCATAATGGTACTCCTCCCAACTCTTGGAAATTCTGTATGAACAAAGCAAAGGAAATATGGAAAAGCATTGCTGTCTGTATGTGGACACACAGCTAGATTGATGCCAGGAGATCAGAAATGGGAAGTTTTTGATAAATAATGAGTGGCTGAATGACTGGATAGATGAATGGACCATAGCCACAAGCATTTAAGCACACCTCCTCGATGTCCAAGAAAGCTTGGTGACTCACTGGTTAAGAGATTAACTGCTAATCAAAAGGCGTATACTCCCAGCCATTCCACAGGATGTGGCAATTTCCTCCCGTTAACAAGGACAGCACTATGTTCCATCATGTCATGTCACTTGGAGTCAGAATAGACTTAATGGCAGTGAGTTTACTTTGGTTGGCTCTACATTCCTAGCTCATCTAAGCACTGCAGAGAAATCAAAGACGGACACAAAAGGAAGACATGTTGTTGTTAGGTGCTATCAAGTCAAGTATAGTGACCCTGATCTAAACCCTGTCCCATCCTGTGCCGTCTCGTCATCTCTGGCACGCTCGCGCCTATTACAGCAGTCACAATGTCAGTCAGTCTGGTTGAGAGGCTCCCTTGCTTTCATTGACCTACTGTCTTTCCAAGAATAATGTCCCTCTCCAAGGAATAGCATCCCCTAACAACATTCCCAAAGTTTGTGAGGTGAAGCTTTATCATCTTTTCTTCTAAAGAGCATTCCCAGTGCTTTTCCTCCAAGACTGATTTGTCTATTCTTTTGGAAGTCCATGGGATATTCACAACTCTTCTCTAACACCACAACTCAAAGGCATCAATTCTTCTTCTGTTATCCTTATTCAAGTCCAGTTCCCAGAGACATAAGAAGTGATTGAAAAGGTCATGGCCTGAATTAGGTACACTTTAACCTTCACATTGACTTTGTTGCTCCTCTGTAATTTGGAGAGGTCCCTGACTGCAGACTTCCCCAATGCAGTATATCTCCCTATTGCTGACTGCTGGTACCACATGGGTTTGTATCCAAAAGACCAAGTAAAATTACTATGTTGATAGTTTTAATCTTTTCTCCATCTATCATGGTGTTGCCTATCAGTCTAGTGGTGACAATTTTTGTTTTCTTGATGTTGAGATATAATATCAAAGACTTTAGTCTTTGATCTTCTGCAGCAAGTGCTTCATGGGGGTTGGTGTATCAAAATTTGCAAGACTGGCTCAGAACAGGGCAGGGTTCAGAGCTGCTCTACACAGGGTCACTATAGGTAGTAGGTAACTTGACAGCACATAACAACAACAGGTTGTTTCATCTACATAAAGCAGGTTGTTGATGAGTCTTCCTCTGATCTTGATTCCACATTCTTCTTCACAGAGTCTGGCTTCTTGGATAATTTGCTCAGCATACTAACTGAATAGATATTAAGAGGGGATACCACCCTGAAACACACCTTTCCTGATTGAAAGTAAGACTTATCTTCCTACATATACAGCTTAGCACAGGAGATAGGGTAAGCAAACAGAGTAGCCAGGAATGCATTAGGCAGGCCATGGTTAATTGCCGTTAACAGTCAGGAACTCAGCATTTGAAGGATGTAGTAAGGGCTGGATGTGTAGGAACATTCTCTCAGTACTAAGAGGGACCTGGGCTCTATATGAATGGTGCAAGGGAGACCTGTATATGTAGAGAGGAAGGCAGCTGGTCCCAAATTCATAGCATGGCTACAGGACCCTCTATTATCTGACAGCATCTCCTCTTCTCACTCATCTATTCACATTCTACCCCTCATTCTTGATACTTTAGCAAAATTGAACTCATTTCATCTCCTTGAAACTACCCTGTGTGTGTGCACATGCATGTTCTCATGCACATGCCATGTGTATTTAATAAAAAAGTTATTCACATGCTATTCCATCCCTATGGAAGCTTTGTTTACGGAACTCTTGACCAGACAATTCAATTTATCATTCAGGCCACTGCTGAGATAATCATGTCCTCTGGGGAGGCTTCTCTGATTTTATTCTAGGTGGCTGAGTGGCAAGGGGTTGCTCGCCCAACCCAAGGCAATGGTTCGAATCCACCAGCTGCTCTGTGAGAGCCTCTTCCCATGCTATGAGTCCTTTCTGACTCCACAGTAAATAACCACAGCATCTGTGTCCTTACTCATCATAACATTTATTGTACTTTACTAAAATTTCTTGATTAATTATGTCTCTACCACCCAGAAGACTTTTTAAAAGCAATAATTATGCCTTTTTGCTTAATAATCATGTCTCGCATGTGGTAGATGTTAGTAGATATTTAATGAATAAAAGGGATGGATGGATGGATGGATGGATGGATAGATGGATGGATGAAGAGAGGGGGAAAGATGAAGCAAAGGTCCAACATATTTGCAACATAATGAAGAGAGCTGGAGTGTAAAATCCTCGTGGAGAATGTGAAAATACCAGATTCTAGAGGTTGATGGTAGAGCTTAACTAGAATTGCTGGAAAGAAAGATCAGTCTTTATCTTTTAACAAAGGATATTCTATGTAACATAGAACCGGAACTGACTCAGAGCTGACACTCCTGCAGATTTTCAGAGGCAGTAAATTGCACAGGAGGAGATGGCCCATCCTTCTTCCACGGAGCAGCTGGCAGATTCAAACCACATGCCTTTGGGATTGCAGTGAGGCTTCTTACCACTAGGCCACCGGAATGAAGATAACATTTTGTGATTTAAAAATCTCTCCTACGTTTTTTCTCCGTGGGCGCTGGGGTCGAGGAAGCCCATGAGGCCGGAGCTTAGGTCGGGGAGGGATGGATCGCTGAGCCGTTAATGTCCTCCAGGCTGTCTGCCTCCGTACCTGCTTCTGCTACCGCTTCCTCGTTTGACACCTTCCTGGTCTCTTGATTCTAGAAGAAGCACCTGGTAGCAACCATGACAGAGTTCTGGCTTATATCTGCTTCTGGGGAGAAGAAGTGTCAGCAGACCTGGGAGAAACTGCACGCAGCCACCACGAAGAGCAATAATCTAGCCATTTCGTCAAAGTTCAACATTCCTGACTTAAAGGTTGGCACACTAGATGTCTTGGTTGGTTTGTCAGATGAACTGGCTAAACTGGATGCATTTGTAGAAGGGGTGGTTAAGAAAGTGGCCCGGTACATGGCAGATGTATTAGAAGACAGTAAAGACAAAGTTCAAGAGAATTTGTTGGCCAATGGAGTTGACTTGGTTACATACATAACACGATTCCAGTGGGACATGGCCAAATATCCAATCAAGCAGTCCCTAAAAAACATATCGGAAATAATTGCCAAGGGAGTGACTCAGATTGACAATGACCTGAAAGCTCGAGCGTCTGCCTACAATAACCTGAAAGGGAACCTCCAGAATTTGGAACGAAAGAATGCGGGAAGTTTACTAACGCGAAGCCCAGCAGAAATTGTGAAGAAGGATGACTTTGTTCTAGATTCAGAATATCTTGTCACATTATTGGTGGTCGTTCCAAAGTTGAACCACAATGATTGGATGAAGCAGTATGAAACACTAGCTGAAATGGTAGTTCCAAGATCTAGCAATGTTCTCTCAGAAGACCAGGACAGTTACCTTTGTAATGTCACCTTGTTCAGGAAGGCAGTTGACGACTTCAGGCACAAAGCCAGGGAAAATAAATTCATCGTGCGTGATTTCCAGTACAATGAAGAGGAGATGAAAGCAGATAAAGAAGAAATGAACAGGCTTTCTACTGACAAGAAAAAGCAGTTTGGACCACTCATGCGGTAGCTGAAAGTGAATTTTAGTGAGGCATTCATAGCCTGGATTCATGTAAAAGCATTGCGAGTTTTTGTTGAGTCTATCTTAAGGTATGGCTTGCCAGTGAACTTTCAAGCAATGCTACTTCAGCCCAATAAGAAAACAATCAAGAAACTGAGAGAAGTATTGTATGGCTTGTACAAACACCTGGACAGCAGTGCGGCAGCGATTATCGATGCTCCTATGGATATTCCAGGCTTAAACCTCAGTCAACAGGAATACTACCCCTATGTGTATTACAAGATTGATTGCAACTTGCTGGAATTCAAGTAAAAACAGGCTCCTGGCCAGCCACTCTTGTCCTTGTGTTGGGGTATGCGAACAGAAATAGGTTGCAGTATGATAGTCCTCTCCACTTCCTCAGCCTCTGCTTGCTTCTTACCTGGTTTTCCTACCGGAATTCTCTCATAGTGGTCCATTTCTCAACATTTTATTTTCAGAGGAAGATATTTTATGTATTGTTTCTTTTAATTGATCAGGTCTGTAAATGTGTGCTAAACAAAAGCAAAACAAATCAGAGTTTATTTATAAATGGAATAGTTTATTTAAAGTGATGGTCTTTCCCTCATTGATATTGTGGTATGCATTATTTTTTTTTTGTGGTATGCATTATTAATTCATGTGTTATCTTGTGCACAGAGCCCTTGTTTACAGGGGGATGGTGTAAACATTTATGCCATTTTTGTCCAGTGTATTTAGTAGACATAACTGTTTAGTGGTTATTAAATTGTGTTGTGAAGAGATGTGACAATAAAAAAAAACAAACAAAAACTCTACTACTTTGTGTTCTCCAAGGCACAGCAATCTGGAGAAGGAAGAACATCTACTCTAGAAGACTGCTGTTCTAGAAATTTGAAATTCTTCCAATTTCCTCTAATATTTAGGAAATGGAGAGGAAATTACCTCTTTGGAGATTTTGCCACCACCTTGACCATGCCCACATCCTGAAGCCCAGGTCCATAATTAAGCAGTTACCTCAGTTGCGCCTTCCCCTGTTCGCTATAGTTAAGAAGATCATCAAGTACTGAATACGTGGGGATTTGGAAAAGCAAAGATTTAACCATGTGCTGCCATGCCCCATTATAAACCCAACCCATCACAGTGAGCATCAGGTCATTGTGGGAAGACCTTGGAGGAGATAGATTGACACAGTGACAGGGGTAATGAGGGTAGTATGTCAGAGGCAGTGAGACTGGCTCAGGATAGGACTGGGTTCAGAGCTGTTGTCCATAGGGGCTCTATGAGTCACCAGCAACTCAGTGTCACATAAAAACATCAGCCCTGGGATTGATGTAAATGTAGGACTGTCAAGGTGGATTTATGAGGGCTTTTCTGTGAGAATCACAGAACCTGAAATGTAGATGAAAATTTGGGGCTCCTGCAATCCAACAAGGGAGCTAGAAGAGACTGAAAGAAGAACCTCATTGAGATGTGAGATTTTGGAAAGGTCCTGAATAGCTCATCCACCAGTTAGGTTCAATAGTTCCAAGTCAAGGAAGCCTGTGAGAATGAGCTGGCCCAAAGCAGTGAGGATACATTTAAAAATGATGAAAGAGAACTCTTCTTGATATGGTGAAGAGCCCTTTGTAGCAATCAGGAGAGAAGAGGTCACTAAATCAGATCCCAAGTCTGTACATAGAGATTGTTTCTGGTAGTCAGGGTCATGGAAGACACCTACTTACAGCTCAATGTAGAAGACAAACCTACTTATTACCTGCTTGTGCCACCTGAATTTAACTGGAGGAGTTTTGTAGCTCTTCTCTCTAGCTGCAACTTGGGAATAACAGCAAGAAATTGTAGGAAATAAGCTACAGGAATAATGGGGAACATTGACTAAAACACAGATCTGCTGCTTACTAGCTCTGTGACTCTATGCAGGGTAACTCAACCTTTCAGAATTTCTTTAAAATAGAAGTAATGATACCTATGTTGCAGGACTCAAGTAAGAAGACAGGGTTTTTATCATGGTATTTGACATGGACTAAAAATACATGTTACCATACATGTCTACAATCCTTGCATAATGTGACATTCGCAACGCCCTCCTCTTACTCCTTTTGCAGTTCTGCTCTGGTGGCGTAATCTATAGAGAGTTGTGCTTCTAACCTAAATGCTGTACTTCTTGGGCAGTTTTAATCACCAGCTCTGCAAGAGAAAGATGGGCAATCCCTCTTGTGTGGTTTACAGCCGTGGAAACTCATTGGAGTCTCAACTATGAAAGGGTTCTGACTTGAAAGTGTGAACTGAGTTGAAGGACTAGAAACATGATTTGGAATTGTCTTTGGTGCAAAGGAATATTTTGACAGGGCAGCCACGCAACCCCAAAATGGATGATATTGCTAATCCTTCTGGGGCTGTAGGTAGGAGGGCTTCTGGGAGCATCCACCTTGGGCAGTGACACCACCACATTTTAGCAGGAAATATTGTCCCTGTTGGCACCTCTTTCACTAGAAGGCTTAAAGGAGAGCAGGCACAGGCTTTGAGGTGTCTGAGAACATTTCTGGCCCTTAACACAGCTGCTCAGACAGTTCAACTCCTGCACAGTTCAGAACTTCCAGTGACCTTTCAGAGTTGCCAGTGAAATGGAGGGAAGAGATGGATGTAGCATGCCAAAGCTTTACCCCAAACCAATGAGTTTAATTAAGATTATTGTTGAGAGATATCCCTTAGACCTTGGGTTTCTGTCCTCTCTGTCCTACTAATCCTTGGGCTTCAAAATCGTCTGGGGGAGAAAAGTTTCAAGAAAAAAAAAGGTTTCTCAGGTATGGTGACTGTAACAATGAGCTTAAGTATATTGAAGATGGTGAGGATGCTACAGGGACAAGATTTAGATCCCTTGTCCATAGGGTCCCTCTGAGTCACAGGAGACTGGAGGGCACATAACAACAATACTGAGTTATATTTTACTGTGAAAAAGTAGAGTAGGCTCATGTCATAAAACTCCTGACTCAACATGAAGTTCTAGAAATTGTTTTAGGTGCTCAACAAATCTGGATTGAGGATTGCCTCTATGCCAGTCACTGAGACAACAGTTCCAAGTAAGAGATGGGTTCTCTGTCCTCACAGAGCTTACATCCTACTGTCCTACTGTGGACAGGTACCATAAACAAGTGAATAATCTGATTTCAGGCTCAGTGAAGCCAATGAGTAGAGTAGTGCGATGAGAAGTGTCAGGGGGAGGACAGATCACCTCTAAGAAGGATGGTCAAGGAATCCCTGGACAAGGAGGTGGTTTTTATGCTAAGAATCAAAGGATGAGGACAAGCAAAGACCTTTAAGAAGAGAATTCCAGGCAGAGGGAAATGGAATTGTAAGGCTGACACATTATGTGAGAAGATTTTGAGGAATAGAAAGAAAGACTAGTGTGTACAGGACATACCAGCAAAGTAGGACATTATGAATGAAGTCTACTAGGCATTTGTATTTGTATTTATTCAAATTACTCAGGGTATTATGCGACCTGACTTGGATTTTAATAGATAACTCCAGCCATTAAGTGGTGTTGAATAGGAGAAAGAGGGCAAAGGTAGGAAAACTACTTAGAAGGTTATTACAAAATCTGAGGGAGCCACAATTGTGCTTTGACTGAGATCTTCAAACAAGGTGGAAGATGGTAATGCATTCAAAGTGAGACAGGGTCAGAAGGGGAGCTGATGGGTGTGGTGGAAAGAAAGATATCAGGAGTGATTATAGGTTTGGAGCGTTTTGGTAGATAATGTTGCCATTGACTGAGATGGAGACATTCAAAACCTGGCTGGTGCTTTCTATGAAATATGTTTAAGTGTCTCTGTAGCCTCATTTGTAGCTTTAGCAAAAGTGAGAACTTTCTCAGTTTTCACAAGCTGGAAGGGATTTCTCTAGCCTCCAGGCAAGGGTAGCACCTAAGTCCAAACAGATGTGTTGTCTTTCCCAGTGAAAGAGCTCAGTAAGAGAAGCTGGCAGGCAGTCTGCAATTTCTACTCATTCTACCCTCCAAATTAGTTCCAGCTAGCCAAGCTAAGTTTCACTAGATTTTGAGAGAGTATAAGCATTTTTCTTCACTTTATTCTTTAACATTCCAAGACCCTCTAAGACTGAACTAAGTATCATTCTATTTTCTTCAAACCTTTCCTTGGCCTGACTACTTTTTCTAGTGTCTTATTCCCTCTTCAGCAATCAATTCTGTTTGTTAGCTCTCCTTATTCTCTCACTGAATGGGTAGACACACCCTTATGTATTTTATTCTCAAACTATTGAGCTGAGATTATTATTACATCATTTAAGTGGTGTTGGCACTGGTTTTGGGTGCTGTCACATCAATTCTGATTCATAGCAACCACATGTGCCTCAGTAGAAGTGCCCTATACCATTTTCTTGGCTGTAATCTTTCTGAAGCAGATTCCTAACTCTTTTTGAATTGCCTACATTTTGGTTAGCAACTTGGATTTGCCGGATTTCGCTAACAATGAGCTGTGGGCTGGAAGCCTCTTTGTTTAGATTCAACCAGAACTGGTGAGAAGGCCTGGTATTTAAAAGGCGGTTGGTGTTAATTGTGTTTGAGATAAACATTCTTCTAATTGGTACAGCACTGGTTTGTCAACTTGCTGTACTGAGGTAACTTGGGTTGCTGTGATGCTGAATGTTGTGTCACTGGAGTATCAAACACCATAATGGTTACCCATCATGGACAGTGTTTGGTGGAGCTCCCAGATTGATTCAGGTTTGGCTTCCACTTCCTAAACCGTATACCTCTGGAAACTCTATGAACATAGAGAAACGACAGTACAGGGTTCAGGTCTTTTATTCATAGGGCCACTATGAGTTGTGCTCAAGTCAACAACACTTAAAAACAACAACAATGTTGTTGTTGTTGTTATTAAAATGTTGTTGCTGTTGTTGTGTGACTCTCCAGGGGTTTTCCAAAGGCTGTATACCGCTTGGAAGGAGATTGCTCCCCCTTCTTCTGTGGAGCAGCTGGTGGACTCAAACCACCTGCCTTTAAGCTGGTGGTGCAGCTCTTTATCACTAGGCCACTGCAGCTCCCTTAACTAAGAATAATTGCTACTTAGTAAACATCTCCTGTGTGATGGGAGCTCCTGTAGTGGAGTGCATTCCATGTTGTGCTGTATTGGAAGGTTAGCAGCTAGAATCCACCTGGCACTAACTGGAGGAAAGATGGGCCGTCAATTCCCATAAAGCTTACAGCCTTGGAAGCCTGATGAAGGGCTGCTGTGAGCTGGGGACTACTTGAAGGCAGTGGTTTTGATTTGGTTCAGGGACATGTGCCCTGCCAAGTATTTTGTATGTACCATCTCATGTAAGGACATTGGACTGTAGATATTAACTCATTTTATAATTGAGACTTGAAGAGTGTTAGTAAGTTGCCCAAGGTCACACAGCTAGTGAAGAGAGGAGGTGAGCTCTGAAGGTCACTCACTAGCCTCTATCACCAGTGCACTTACTCTTCCAGTGTTCCTGCTGTGGAGGAAGGCCCCAAGATTGTGGTCCTTCCCCGGTGGGACAACCAGGCTCTCTGTGGTGGCTCACCAGGGTTTTCTTCAGCTGAGGAGAGTGAGCGAGTGATGAGGATTCAGGATCTTTGTCTCTTGTAGGTGGTGGCGAGCCAGGGACAGGGTGTATTAGTGACCCCTATGGCATTCACTTCAGAAACAGGGGACCCACCGCTGATTTTAAGGGACAACAGTGTGGCTCATGGAAGCTGTGTAGAAGACAGTGTGGGAAAGTTCAGAGAAGCAGAGAGAGAGTTCTAAACTGGATGTAAAGATATCCAGACTTTCAAAAAAAAAAAGGATAAAGGAGAATCTTCAGGCCTCAGCCTCCTCAGCAAAGGGCAGACATTAAGATACTGGAACTGGGTGTTGGGGAGGGAATCATAGCAGCTGAATAGGGCATCTGCATGGACCCTTCTTTCCCAAAGCCCAAGGGAGACTTCGCCTCATATCATGAATGCCTACTAGGAGACACCTAAACTTCTGGCCATGAAATGTCTGATGTGATGACCTGAGGCTACGAAAGGGCCAGACTTAATTCCATGTCTGATGCTTTTTTCATCATATGTATTAAAAAAAAAAGGCAGAAAGAAAGAAATGCAAAACAGGGTTATTAATATAGTTTTATATTTTAAATGTTTAAAGAAATAATGTCTTTAACATAAAAATGTAATTGTGCTAGTCACAAAAGAATTCTGTGACTTTTAAGATAATCATAATTCAGAGCTCCCTAGAATGAATGTGAGCCAGGCACTATAGGCCTGGCCTTGAAGAGGCCAGGCGAGAGAATGCATCCCAGTAGCTTGTAAGCTATGTGTTTGACTTGGGCCACGTTGCTCTTCTGGTTCCCCTGTGATAAGCATTGTGGGGAGAAGGGAAGTTCTACCTTTTCCAGGTGAGACTCCCATAGGCCAACTTGAAAACCACCCCACCCCACCCACACACCTACATATACTCTTCTGCTCTTTGTGTAAAAGAATCCTTTCAGATTAGGCTCAAAAGTAAAAATTTCAGATTTCAAAAGTAAAAATAAAGAAAGAAAATTCTCCCTTTCTCCTAAACCAAGAAGGATAAAGAAAAAAACATTGCGAGAAATCTTAATGCCTGACCTTTTATTTGTCTATTTCATGGCTCTCATCACCACCCCGGAGATGAACTAAGTCTTATTTGTCCCATTTGTATATCAGGACACTTGTTTGTCCAAGGTCACACAGACGAGCCAGGATTAGAAGCCAGAACCGTTGACTGCAAAGCTTGAGTTCTTTCCACTCAAGTCAGATCACGCCAGGAGGCTACATGTAGCCCCAGAGAAGCCTAGGGAGCCTGGGAAAGAGATCAGGGACGACCATGTCCTTTGGTGCCCTTGTGGTGTTGGGCAAAATTTGACCTTCCTGGAGCCTTCCACAGTCGCCTTCTCCTCCTGCGTCTTCTCCTGGCTGACTTGCCTTCACTCTGCTCTCCCTGCTTATGATACTTATTTTTCCATTCACAGCAAAACAATTCACGTCAAGGTAATTGATGATGAGGCGTATGAGAAAAACAAGAATTACTTCATTGAGATGATGGGTCCCCGCATGGTGGATATGAGTTTTCAGAAAGGTGTAGTACCCTGTCCTTCACACTAACATTAACCTTTTTTTCTCCTCATCTCTTTCTTTCTTTGTCTCATCTGTCTCCAGCTCTGTCTCTTTTCCTCTCACCTCTCTGGTTCCCTTTTCCTGACTCTTACTTTATTTTATTCTCTTTTGTTTACACTCTCCCTCCCCTCTCTTTGCTTCCCTCACCTATCCTAACACCAGCAGCTTGTCACATGGTACCAATAAGAAGGATGCTCAGGAGCCCATAGTAAAATGTATGGGGATAAGAAGTGGGTGGATACACAGAGAGAGAGAGACCAAGACACTAGCCAGAGTATCAGACTCTCTGCTTTTTGTGACTGGCTTAATATCACATGTGAGACTCCCTGATTTTTGGATCACTTAGTCTTCAGGAAAGAAAAAGATCAGATAGCACAGAACCAGGCAGTAGGGTGGTATGGGGAAACCGACCTCAGCTCTCAGCACAGATTGCCAATTATTCTCCAAGTGTTCACAGGTTTCAGTTATTCCAGATGCACTTATTCTTAAGGTTAAAGGTTTAGTTCCTAGACATTAAGACTCAATATATTTGAATCATGCTTCTATTTGTGGATCATCCCAAAGCCCCAACAAGCCTTAGGAGCTTTATCTGTTGCATCCTTACGTGGAAGGCACAGTTCTCTGCTGAACTTTGATGGAGTTGAAAGTACAGGTTTGAGTTCCTTGCCCTCCTGTCCCAACTTTTCTTATTAAGAAAATCTAGGTGCGGAGGCAGAGACTAGTGGGAAAGAAGAATTAGACCTTAGTTCATGGGACTTCCCAGAGTAGATGGAGCAAGTCAGAGAACTCTCCCATTCAGAATAGGCCATACTGTAGGAGAAGCACCATTCATTCTCTTTTCCCATTAATCAGTCTTCATCAGGTCATTGCCATGGTCACAGGCACCCGACTCCCATCTCATTGTCTTTGCAGCAAGAAGATAGCCCAGGTTGACATCAGCATCATTCCAGGGACTCCATATGCAAGGCCTGGAGAGAAAAATCTCACAAAATGCTTCTTAACAGTCAGTGAGCCTTTTTGTGTGTCTGCTGAGCAAGGCATGAAAGAAAAATGACAGGGGAAAAAAGCTAACAAAAACACAATTGTAAAACACACACACACACACACACACACACACACACACACGTGATATGCACACACACCATGTGCACTGCTAGTCCTGGGCCCAGTGAACCATCTCAGGTCCACTTGTGTACCACTTTATAGAGGGCAAAGCTGAGTACACCTTCAAAACGTAAGAGACAATCATGAGCTCTGAGCAGATATTCTAGGCTGCCACTTGTAGCGTTGTTCTGTCTCTTTGGGGAGCATTTAGGTCTCAGGACATAAACAACCAAACAAAATGAATGACTGAAAAATCCAGCTGACTAGTGGCACTAGCTGCGTACAGTTGTGTTCTAGGAAGGAGAAGCTACACAGGAGAGTCAGGTCCAGACAGCGGCCCTCCACATGACTATGACCTGAGCCAGCTACGAGCTAGTCTTTGGAAGTAAAATTCAGGCAAACTGTGCTTCCCTGCATGATATGGATTTTAAAATACTATGCTTTGTACAGGCCACCTAGTGAGAAAAAGAAACTTCCATTGTTTTGTCCTTCAGACATATAATTACCAGTATTTAAGGAAGTCAGTCTTGATACACAATGCTAATTAAGGAAAAGTCAAAAAGATATTTTGAATTTTATTTACCTTATTTACTTGACATTTTCTCCAAGTATGCTTTAGCTATAAATACTAAAATAGAAAATATTCTATTTTGGATAAGATTATATTGTAAGATTATATTATAATCTATTCTATTATCAATTACATATTTTAGTTCCCACCACTGTTGCCTTAGGAGATAAAGGATAAGGTAATTCTGCCTCCCTTTTTCTAGCTCGCTCTCTCTCTCTGTGGTACCCTTCTTCATAAATATTTTTCTTTTGAATTTGTCTTTATGAGACTTGTGTGAGGAGGGGCTAAGGACACCAGGAAGGAAAACAGACCCTAGGTCTGTTGACCATATTGTCTGCCTCGGAACAGTCGTGGGTCTTGTTCAAGGACCAGTAGTTTAACTCACTGCCCAAGCAATGCTATTGCTGCCATGTGATGCCCAGTGGAATGTGCTGCCTGTCCTTTTTCTGACTAACCATCGGCAGGATCTGAAGCGACTCCTCCCCACCGTCCCCCACCCCAGGTTCTCTGCCTGCCCATTCCTCTCCGGCCCTCCTCGATACCTTCCTTTGCCCACTTTTCTTTGCCTCCTGGCTACCTTTCCCTCTCATAAGAACAAAGAGACAAGGAAAACTAAGCCTCTATTTTTGCCTAAGATCGACACAATCCGCCATAGTCCTGTCAAAAGCCAGCACAGCGAGACTCGGGTGCATGTGGAAGGAGCGATGGGGAATGGTTTTAAAGGCTGTGCTCCAGGTTACCAACCACCCAGCCGATCCAGTCGACACACTCTCTCTCTTGTTGTCCCTACAGGAAAACCATAAGGGTTAAAATAATAGATGAGGAGGAATACGAAAGGCAAGAGAATTTCTTCATTGTCCTTGGTGAACCGAAATGGATGGAACGTGGAATATCAGGTGTGAGATTCTTAAAAAAAAAAAAAAAAAGAAAGAAAAAAAAAATTTAACTGAAAAACACCAAAAAAAATAAATAAATAAAAAGCAATTATTTTTTTTCCTGCCCCCCTTTTCTTTCCTTCTCCTCCTTCCTTCTTTTGACCAACAGAATTTTTTATTCTCTTCCCTCCTGTATTCGCGCTCTCACCCTGTTTCGGTGTCATCTCTGCCTTCTTAGCCTTTAGCTTATTTCCAGTCCTCCTTTCCCACCTTCTGGGCAATGCTGCAGCCTCTACTCCTCATTACCCTAATGAGTTACTTGCCATATTTGACTCTGGTTATCCAATCACTGTTGTCCCCTGCACTCCCCTCACACATACTGGAACCTGTCAGTATGCTGACTCCTCCTGGGTGGGGAGGAGAAGGCAAGCCCAGGAATGCGATGCGATGCATGCCTGCACATCTTCCCTGCCTTCCCCCTCTTCCCGCCCTTCACTCTATCACCTGGATTGAAGGTGGGTGGGCTGGGCTGGGGGTTGGAGCCCATGTTGTTGCAATGATGCTTTGACAGATTTCTGCTACACTCCCCACACTCAATTGAGAGTTTGGCAGGCCATTCACTTGCAGAGTGGCTCCTGGGCCTCTCTGCCCTTTGTGGAGGTAAGTATATTATCTGGTTATTTCACAGTTGGGTAGGCCATGGCATGGGATTGTATACTAATTATCAGAGGCCCTGAAGAGAGCTGGCTTCTGAGACAATCATGTAATCTGGAATCCTGAGCTATTCTGTTACCCTTTGGCATTTTCCCTCATCCTGTTCTAGCTTGAACCCCAAGGTAGGGTACCTTATTTGGGCTACTTTGGGATAATGCAACCTCTAAGGCAGAAAATTGGGAGTTGGCAAAAGGAAGGAAGGAGTATTCTGGAGGTATATCCTGGAGAGAGAGAGATAGATCCCCTTAGCCAATGAGCTTTGGGAAAGGGCTGACATTGGGTAGGCCCAGAGAATTTGTGGGTTGGGTTTTCCAACAGGAGAAAGGACTCTCTGACAGCCTAGTTGGTGCTGTTCCCTGAGAGACACAGACATTGTACCCTCACTGAATGAAGCCTGTCTGTGGTTGGTGTCTCTCAAAGAGCAGATCATCCAGATCTCAGGAAAACCTTTATCCCACAGCAGAAGAGTGGTCTTACTGCTTGCTTTCCTTGGAAGATCTAGCAAGGTTTCATCCTCAAGGGATTGATTGTGTTGCAGTCAGGGTCAATGTAAGGAAGAATTTCTTCCCCTCAAGAAAATGTTTGAAAACCACAACTTGGGAAGCGTGGAGAAAAGTAGGTGTGGGAATGGTAAAACGTCCTCTTGGAAAATACCAACATGAGTATGTGTGTATTCCCCTTTAGGGAAGATATGCTGCTGGGCCCATCATGGAAAATGGAATAGTGAGATCCAACTATTTGTCAACAGGAATGACTACTCAGCACTGCCTCATGTTCACATAACAAGGGGCAGCGTAAATCCCTTCCCTCGAGGGTAGATCTAAGGGATCCAGCAACTAAACTCCCAAAAGCTCACCTGCAGGTTTTTCTGCTCTGTCTCAGATGACTCGCCAGCTCTTATTGGCTGCAGAGGGTTCTTTGCAGAGCTGACTAGTTTGGAGTCTGTACCGGTTTACACAGCTGGTGCTCTGAAGACAGAAGTCCTCTCCATCTGCTACGGCTCATCTTCTCCAGGACCACCTAATAGGTCGTACCATTAACCTAACTGCCAAGGAATGCAGGGAAGAAAGATGGCTCTATGGCTTCCCAGGTTGTATTTCTCCCAGCCCTACTGCTCCTGTCACCAAGAATAGTCTCGGAAATGATCTCTGTGGCTCCTCTACCTTACTCTCACTTCTCCTTGTTCATGTGCTTAGTGTTTTCATGATTGTTTGGATGCAGTATACACTTAACAATATTGTAAGCCAATTTTGTCCGTTTCCACAGTCTTAAGTCTTCAGAAAAGGATATTGTACTTGGAAAAGGAAAAGGTCAGTGAAGGCGAGGAAGATCCTCAATGGAATGATGTGACACAGTGATTGCAAGAGGGGCCTTAAGCACAGCGAAGAGTGTAAAGATGGCACATTTTGGGACAAGATTTTGCTTTGTTGTGCATAGAGTCAACACCTAACAACAGATACAGAAAGAAATCGGACAGGTACACCTAACAACGGATACTGAAGTACTAATAAAACAGGGGATCTCAGAGGGTAGCTGGAAGGAGGTGTCTTTAAACCAAAAGAAAGGATGGAAGATATTAGCCCAGAGCAAATACCTACGACTTTCCCCCAGCTGAAGATTCCCATCGTTTCTCCCCAGTCACATCTAGGCCCGCAGGAAGGAGTAGGTGAACAAATAAGGACTTCAACCAACTGGCCATGTGATAGGACTTCTGGTCAACTGAGTGGTCAAGATGCCAGGAAGAAGGGCGCCAGGAGAAATCTGTCTGCTCCCCAGCCTTTTGTTCTGCCATCTATAGGGTCAATTTTCAGTTTATTTAGTTCTTCTCTGTCGCTGTCAGTTCGCTGGCAATGAACAGCAACACCCTGATTAGAGTAAGAACGATGGAGACACACCACTCCGGGAGCCATTCAGAGAGTCAATCTAGCTCGACTTTATTGGGGGGCTGCAGCGCATTTATATACGAGCAGGTAAACAGGAAGACAGGATAGGGTGGGCTTGCAGACGTGGGACATGTGGATTGGACAGAAGGACCTTAGCCTCGTGCGGACCACTCCCAGCTCAACAGATGCAGCAGCCGTCTTCCCAGGTGGCAAGCTTTCTCAAGCTGGTACAGCCAAACACAGGGGAACTTTCTCTACCCGTATTAAAGGCCGTTGGGAGGCTTGCACTTATCCAGAGCTAGGCGATCTGTCCTGACCAGAGGCTTCCCTTCCTCCCCAGCATTCCCCAACACTTCTCACTTTTTAGCAGCAAGCTATAAGGGGAAAGGTTATAGAACCTGATTGTCTAGACTCAAAGTCACGTGGAAAACGGTCTTGATTTCCAGAATTCACTGCTGCCGTAGAATGGGAGCCAGCACAGCGGAAGCCGCTTTTCATTATCGCTGCTACACGGGAAAGCCTCAGACCTCCAGAGAGGCACAGTCTCTCTCCAGTCAAAATTACAATTGTCGTTTTAAAAAAAATGAAGGAAAAAGGGAACAAGTACAGAATTTGGAATTGGAGATTCTAGACTTGGCAAGCAAAATAGACTTCAAAGTTGGGATTAAAAGCTCTGGACCGGCTGGCAGGGGCGGGGGTGGGGAAGAGGATGAATTAGGAAATGCAGCTGCCTTGGAATAGAGCAGACATGGACTTCTGAGAGCAGCGCAGAGCCCGCCCGCGCGAGGCCTCCGGAGCCTCTGGCGGGAAGGCAGGCCCTGCCTCCCAGGAATGAGGTCTGCGTGTTGCTCCCATTTCCACACGCACAGGCTCCCCCGGACGAGCTGCCTGGACACGTCCAATTATTCACAGAGCCTCTGCTGTTTTCTGCTTGTCCCTGGAGTGTCTGCGCAGGGATAAATGACTCCCACCTGACCCTGGCAATCAATGCAGGGGTAAGTTCAGCTCCCATTTCTCTTAAGAGCTGTGGCAGGAAAAACGCCCTCCAGGTACTGTGCTACTCAAAGTTGGCCATTGATTAATCTGTAACTGCTAAGTGGAAAGCCTCGGATTCACAGAGACAATTCATGGAGGCACTTGCTTCTGATTATGAATCCTCTCTGCTCTAGGAATGAGCCCGCTGTTTCACAGGGCAGCCAGTCTCTACCTGGATGTTCTAATGTTTTGGGGTCTTCTGTCCCCTGGGGACCAGGAGAACTCTTCCATGAAGATCCATGGAAGGAAAAGAATGAAGACGCTCTCTTACCCATCATCTCTCTTGTTGAAATGAAGAGATCCATTGAGAATCGAGACGTATCCAAAAAGTAAATTCATGTTCACGCTCCTCAGGTACTTTACAGATTTTGAACCTACGTGTGTCTTTAGTGGCTGTCATGTGACAGATTATGGAACACATCATAGAATCTTAGGAAAAATCATCCACTTGCATCCCACCTTCTTCAGCCATTCTCCATTGGTCACCAGCTGCACCAGCATATATGGTGCATTGCTCCTGGGCAGTTATCAGAGCAGAGACAGGAATTGAATGGCTATGTAAGACACCATCAAAGTGGTAATGCCATTGGGAAAATTTTGAATGTTTAAGTCTAAAAGTGGATATTGGAAATAAAAATTTAGCGTTTAAAAGGAAAATGGAGGAGACACAATCTGTGCTGGGCACTTCTTTAAATAACTCTGCTTCCCATTCATAGAGAGACTGGATTTGTCATCTCCCATCTATGTTTAACTTTCAGTGTAACTGTCTCACTGACTGCTGTATGTAGTCTGGGCTTTGATTCATCTTGCCCTTTCTGGAACACAGAGACTGTACCAATCGAAGTGCGTAGGTGTCTCTTTGGAATAGACAATTACTAAAATAGGCAACAAACAACAAATCTTTATTTGTTAAACACTGGTGATGCAAAATCATATGAATTCGTAGTCCATGACCTCCAGGAGACACATCTTTAGATGTAAAGATAAACCATTGAAGGAAAAAACAGTTGAAATAAACATCCTGCTACACTGTGATAGCTGGGAAGCCAATTATGGTCATGGAAACTTTATGGACACTGGGGACAGCTGACATGGTCTGACTTTTAGTTTAGAAATGGAAGGCATAGAAGGGCACACTGTTTTACTCTTGCAAACTGTTGCCAAGTGTCCCGAGTCCCCGTTCAAGCCCCAGGGTCATATTCATCACTGACAAGCCAGCTATTATGGCAGGATTGCAACCTGCCTAGTTGTCATGGTAACTGGATTTCTCTTCTTTCTTTCCAGAATAGACGTGTTAACCTAGCCCCCTAGATGATCACAAACGCTCTATCAATTAGGTCCTCCTCTCCTCAGTCCTCTAGCCCTAGCCCTCCCTTCCGTAGCAGGCAAGGTGTGGAGAAAGCTCTTGCACTTACAGGGCCCTGGCTGCACAGCAGCTTCTCTGGCAACTTAAACCTCTGCCTGCTGCTGCAGTGCATGCTTCAGACGCTCCCTTTTGCATGTGGCTGCAAAAACTTCCAACTACTAAGCTCACTGCTTTCTCTGTGCTGCCAGCAACCACAATACTTGGGGACACTTTAAAGACAGAACTTTAATGCTCTTTCCTTTTTTTTTTTCTTTTCTTTCCCTCTGTCGGATATCCATTTATAAACAGCAATCCTGTTGTCTCCAGGTAAGAAGTATCGAGCCCCTTCACTTTTTAACATCCTGATAGTGCCACTGTTTTATTTGAGATTAGTGTCCTATGATTGATTTAATTGGAAACGTAAGCTTGAGGTAAGCTAACAATTTCTAAAGACTAGGCTGTGTTTCCTCACTTCCAGGTAATTGTTGAGGAAATGTACAATTCCGTGAGCACCATTTTTATCAATAGATCTGGCAAAGTTACATCGAGTCCTCTCTAGGACAAGGAAGAAAAACAAACATATCAAAGAGATGGTGGATCACAGACTTCCCCTGAGTCTTCACTCGTCCATTATCTCTGTTGTAGGGGAAGAAAGGATGAAAGACAGAGCCAGAATCTCCTAATAGGATTGTGCTGGGATCTGGAAGAAAATACTTTGATCCCAAAGGATCAAAGAGTTTCTGTGAGAACTTGAAAAACAATTTTTCAAGGAATCTGGAATTTTACTGATCCTAGAGATCTTCCATCTTACCAAATCTGGGAACTGAATTGCTAGAATTTGGTTCCATTCATCATTGACTTTTGAAGCTATGTGTGCCACGAACAAAAAGAATTAAGATGTTAAGGGGGCGGGGGGAGACAATGTTCTGGCCGAAGAAAGAAGTCCTAGGGAATGTATTTTTAATGAATAATCTCGACATATACAATATGTGCACTTTTGTGAGTGCTATCTGATCATAGGCTACGTCAAGTCTTGTGAGCACAGTTGAGAAAGAATGTCCAGCAGCATTTTAACTCTTGACAGAGCTGGCTCTCTGGGACTTGCAAGTATTTATCTAAAAGTGTCTTAGATTTCTTCAGGCCTTTGAAAAGAATTAACATAATCTAAGAGACCAAACATCTACAGAGTTCATTGGTTCTCAAAGTCAGTGTTAGCATCTTGGATGGAGAAGGGGGCAATGTACAGAGTAAATACATGTGCCTCCTTGAGACTTTACATTTAAAAAAAATATATCAGTACAAGCAACCTTTACACTTCCCTTCTTGGAAAAAAAAGAAAATGAGTCCACTTCTTTGGGCTCTTGCTTGTCTTTTATACCAACCTAGCTGCAGTCCCATCTCGTCTATGGGTCCTCTCCCACCTTCCGTACCATTTCTCAATTTAGCAGCCTCCACCTCCCTTCTCCTCCCTCATCATCCTCTTACCCTTATCTTACTCTTATCGTCATACCGGCTTCTTTCTTCCAACTACTACCTCCATCTTCTTTCAAACACATACATATACTCACAACAAATACTCTGATTTAACTTAAGCTTTTTGATGTTTTTAACGCTTGTACAAATACCAACAGAATCTGAAGCAGGAAGAATGTTGGTGTTTTCCTAGATCTTTCAAGATGTTGTGGTGTTGCTTTTGTCAGGTACCACTGAGATTTTTCCATATGTGAGCCTTTTATTGTGGAGTCCTGGGCAAGACTTGACATCTGTTGGACATCTTGGTGTCTTTGCCTCTTTCTCCTGAGTCCATAGAGAGAAACATGGTGAATAGTGTGTGGTGGTGTAAACTGGAGAGTAAATATATTCCCTGTGAACTACATGCCCTGGGTTAGGGCCCTGGGGTGGGGACACTGGCTGAACCATATCCATTCACTCTGAAGATGCCTTCGGAGCATTCAAACAACCCATTCTAGTCAGATCTAGCAGGCTCTTTGTTTATCCAGTATTTGTTTGGTCTCTCATCCTATTAATTAGTTTATATTATGATCTCTTTCTTTCCCCTTTATATCCAAGTGCTTGTTTAATGCTCTTCCACATAAATCTGAATGTCTAGATCACCTGTCATTTCATCTCTTTACTTGCAACACTGGCTATTCAATACCATTATAGTCTTTATAGATTTACCACTTAGTCTCTCAACAAACAAATTTGAATTTAAATCAGTGACTACTACAAAAATAGAAACGATGTGGAAGTTCTTGCCAAACCAAAACATTAGAGTTGCTTTTAAAGGCAAGTGAACCAAATCACTTTAAAAATAGACATTGAATACCTCTGTGGAACTGTAGAATATCTTAGAAATACAGGATTGGTTATTTGTCAAAGAAATGTTTGCAGAAAGTTAGATGGGAAACTGTGAACAGAGAGGTTGACAGGTCAAGAGGTAGATCAATAACCTGTCAGAAGGATATAGTGTCAGATTGATAGCTATTGAAGGGGTTAGACAAGTACATTTAGATGTCATCGAGGAGCTCATTAGGGTGGTCAAAGGTTCTTGAGGCACATGAAGAGTGTGAATGGGGCAGTTGGGGGGGGGGGGAGGAATGGACAATTGCTGCCACTGTAAGATTAAGCATTGTGAGATGATTCCAAACCTGCAATGAAAGAACACCACTCCTCATACTTTTAAAGAACCTGAATGTTTCGCCTGAGAGCTTTTTCACAGAATGACTTACAGTCTGGCTACCAGGACTCCTGATGTCATAACTAAACTCTACATGTACCCAGACTGATCTTCACAATTAACTAATCACACACTGAGATGCTACAGATTAAATGAGATCAGTGAATAGAGACTTTCTTCTGCCTTGGAAATATACAAAAGCACATAGATCTTTGTGAAATAATGAATTGTTTCTGGAAGGAGTCACTAGCACGAGAGGGAAAGCAGCACCACGGACAGCTCCCAAGGATTTCTGAGTTGCCTTCTCTTTAGTGCCAGAAACTTAAGAATTCTCCACACATTCTCTTACCATCTGCATTCCAACAAGCTGAGAAGATGCTTATGTTAAATATAAGGTTCTCTGCTTGGTAACTTACACCCTTGCTTTATCGTGTTTATAGTCTTTTTAGTGAATTCATGGCTTCTTGTGCTCCACCAATTCCCAATCTGGAGGGGAAAGATGATCTTCTTGGCCTCTGACCCATTTTGTCCTTGGGATTTTGTCCAGAACAGAGGAATCCCCTGGGAGAGTCACTGTGTGGAATGCAAGCAATTAAGGAACCGAATAAAAGGAGTAATTGCATGTGAGAATGCAGACTTGGATGGAAAGATGTTTAAACGAGCTCTGAAAGAAGCAGGCTGCCAAGAGCAATTTTCTAATCAAAGGGGAATAAAAAGATTCAATATCTATTTCACTCTAATCCAGAAAACATGTCTTCATGGTAAAGCGATCTTAAAAAGGACTCACCAGCGTGTGTGTGTGTGTGTGTGTGTAAGTCTGTGATTGTTCAACATAAGAAGACACCGCTGGCAAATGGTGACACTGAGAGACGTGGGGAATGTCTCAAAAGAAATGAAAGGAAGAACTTTATTCTGCTTTGGTTTTGAACAGAGAAACATGTCCTGGTTCCAATAGAAATCCTATGGATCTTTTACTGGTAAAACAAGAAGATATATGGGAATCCTTCCAAGTTTCTTGTAGTGAAGATAATACTCACGTGTATGAAATACAGATATTTCTGGAAACATCCCTTCTCTTTCTCCTGCATAGATGAGATCGTGCCAACAGTGTTGGAAACAGATGTTAATGTGAATAAGTAGATAATCTCTTTGGATTAAATATGCTTCTCTACTTCCTGCCAAGAACTGCTATATTAATTAGTGGGGCAGGCAGTCAAGCCCAATGGTTTGAAATGATAAAAGGTCAAGAGATTTTACTTTTGCCCTCAACATCAAAACAATAACTTGAGGACTTGTGCTATGTCCTGGAAGGTCCTTTGTGTCAGATTATCTAGCTAAGTATAAAACAGAAAGAGGAATGCTTATCCTGGGCTTAGAAGGAGCCCTCTTCTTGTTTGATGGTCATACAGCCCTTAGCTGTTGGGAAAGAGGCACTGAAAAGCACACAGGGGTCCCATTCTCAAGTGCTGTTTGCCTTGTACCCATTGCCCACACATAGTACTCTGAGATGAGAGTCTTCTGAGAGAATGGAGAGCGTGCTAAAGAGAGTTTGATTTTGTTTTTTTGCAGAGGTGACAGACAGGAAGCTGACTGTGGAGGAAGAGGAGGCCAAGAGAATAGCAGAGATGGGAAAGCCAATATTGGGTCAACATCCTAAACTAGAGGTCATCATTGAAGAATCCTATGAGTTCAAGGTCAGGCCATCAGGGAGGTCTAACTGAAGAACAGAGTGATGGGAAGAAGGCAGAGGACCTGAGATTTTGTTTTATTTTACCACTGAATATATGAAATTGAAGTGGAATAAACAACTTATCTCTTTATAATAATATACCTATAATAATAATAATAATAAAATAATAATAATAATGAATAAACCCTAGGCCTCAGCTTCCCATTTGAAGCATGAAAGAGATATTGTTAGACATTTGTACCTCTTAGGAATGTTGGAAGGAAATATAGAGTATGGAACAAATGGGCTAGAAAGCCCCTAGCTGTATCATAACTATTGTTCAAGTGTATTTTAAAATCAAAATTACTAAGCTCTATTACTGTAGAGCCAGATTCATTGGTATTATTATTACATCCACTATTTTATTACTCCCAACAACCCCATGTCCAAAGAAAGGAATTAGGACTGTTATCACATAAATTATTACCAAATACCATTTCATGCTTAACTTTCAGAACCCATGGGGAGGCCCCTGGGGTGTGGGATGTCTCCTATTCCCATAAAACACAAGACTCAATTGTTCTGAGTATTCTAAACTCATGGCTCCAAGGTTTTTTTCTGTCCTTGCCAGAGTACGGTGGACAAACTGATCAAGAAGACGAATCTGGCTTTGATTGTGGGGACCCATTCCTGGAGGGACCAGTTCATGGAGGCCATCACTGTTAGCGCAGGTAAGGATGGGCTCGGGATGATTACAGACTCTGCTGCAAGAAGGAGGCCATACCCGAGAAGGAGCCAAGCCCATCTCAGTAGAGAAGTGCTATCTTGGGAAAGGCCAGCATGTAGTCTGTCCAGTTCTAGTCTTAGCTGCTTGCCTCTTGCACTGAATCATGTTGGAGAAGAATCCTGGGTAACTGAAGAGTTGATGACTGCCTCAGCTTTCACATCCTGGGTCTTCTGTATGCACTTGGGCAAGTTATTGACTTTGAGCCTCAGTTTCTGCATCCAACAATTAGCTATTGTGATCTTTCTCAGAAAGGCATTATGTTAAACCGAATCTGGCACTCCCTTAGATTTTAAGCCCTGTAACAAAAGAAAGACCACAGGTTGGTGGTTTTAAAGATTGGAAATTTATTTTCTCACAGTTCAGGAGGCTAGCAGTTCTGAATGCAGGACACCAGGTCCAAGGCTTTCTCTTTGTGGGCTCTGGGAAAATGCTTGTCTCAACTTCTAGAACCCTGGCGCTCTTCAGTGCCTGGGTGGTTTCCATGTGGCAACATTCCCCTACTTGTGCTTAGTTCTCTCCCTGTCCATTCTGCTCTTTTTCCATCTTAAATTTCATTATATTTAAGACACACATTATACTGATAGAACTTCATTAGCATAATTGCATCTCACCATCAAGAAAACAAAGATTCTCACCACAGGGCCAATTGGCAGCATCATGATAGGATGGAGAAGAAACTGAGGTTGTTAAAAATTTCTACTTGCTTGGGTCCACAATCAACACTCTTGACACCAGCAGTCAGGAAATCACAAAGATGAATTGCTTTGGGAATGTCTGCTGTCAGAGACCTCTCCAGAGTGCTAAGGAGCAATATTATCACTCTAGAAACTAAGGTGCACCTGATCCAAGCCATGGTTTTCTCAATTATTTGCTATACATCTGAGAGCTAAACAATGACTAAGGATGACAGAAGAAGAACCAATGGCTTTGAGCTTCGGTGCTAGAGAACAGTATTAAACATACCGTGGACCGCCAAGAAAACAATAGATATGTCCTGGAGAGGGTGAGATCAGGTTGCTCCTTGGAGGCTAGGATATTGAAACTCCATCTCACATACTTTGGATATGTTGTCAAAAGGGAGCAATCCTTACAGAGGGACCCTCCCCCTCCCTCTCTCCCTGACTCCCTTTCTCCCTGCCTCCATCTCTTGCTCTCATGTGTGCGTACACACACATATACACATTTTTCCTCCTTTCCCCCCTCCCCCTTTTTTCTATAAGATGGGAGAAAGTCTTGATTTACAGTTGTAAGGCTTCTCGAATTTTTGAAATCCTGAGCACTGACTCTGAGAAACCCTCACTTGGATGATTCCAGACCTCTCCTGTGGTGTGATAGGGTTCCTCCTTGGTGACTCACAGCACAGCCAAGAGCACTGGAGGGCTACACATGTGTAAGAACGGAATGGAAGGACCTTCCCACTCCAGTATTGCCTCCCCTTCTCCATGGACCCACTTTGTCTCACCTCAGCAAAGGGCAGAGAGTGCTACTGGCCTTGTCTTTTTCATGGGGTTTTGTTGTCATAGCAACCCACAGGGTCATATCCCTGAGGCCCCAGAGCCAGAGCACAAGTACAGCCAGGAAGAGAGATTTGCTGCTGCTACTGCTTCTGCCACTGCTGCCCCACTTTTCACATTGCCTGCTTTGGATCCTCCTGGCTTTCCCCTCTGATGACCTTACTTTGCCCTAAAGATGCAATAAAGGGAATATAGGCCACATAATCTACTCCCTCCTTTTACAAATTTGGGAACTGTGGTTCAGAAACAAGAGGTAACTTAACACCAGGGTTCAGATTCTTTTTTTATGACAAAGCTAGAGTTAGAATCCAGCTTTGTGTTCTGATTCCTGCTCTTTGGACACTCGACTTCTGTAGATGATGCCAAAGTGTTTCAGAGTTCGCCCTTGACAAGGTGCCATCGGGTCTCTTCTTCCCCTGGACTGTCAACTGGGCAACTCTGCCCACATTTCCTGGCACAGACTAGTAAGGCCAATGGGATATTTGGAGGATGGTGCTGGCTCCCTGGTGTACCTGTATGGTGTGGAAGGACAGCTCTCGGTCTTGGAATAGATAAATGGCTTGAACTAAGATGGATGATGCAGCAATCAGGTTGAACAACTAGAGAGACAACTTCAGGGACACCAGGGAAGAGGAGGCAAGCAGAATTGATTGATTTTCCTCATCTAGGCAACCACTGTTTTGTTTTTGTTCAAATAGTCTTCTAGGTCGTGTAGCCGTGGTGTGTCCACTTGCCGTACAGAGGTAACTTGTTGCTGTGAAGCTGAACACTGTGACACTGACGTGTCAAATGCGAGAACTGTTACCCATGGTGGACAGTGTTTGGTGGAGCTCCCTGGTTAAAACAAGCTTGGAAGCAGGAGTGGCATCTACTTCCGTAAATAGCTTGCCTCCGGAAACCCTGTGAACCTGGAGAAAGGATGAAAGTCACGCCGCACACAAGTGTTGAGGACTTTTGTTTATAGGGTCACTATGAGTTGCCTATGACTAGACAGCACTTAACCAACAACAGGCAACCAGATACAACCACTCCCATTCCTCCATACAGTCTGTACCTTTAGCCTCTCCCATCCTATTTCCTTTAAGTTTGCTGTGATAATGTGCATATATCATACATTGTTGTTGTCGTTAAGTGTCATCAAGTGAACTATGAGTCATAGTGACCCTGTGAACAATAGTCCTATCCTGAACCAACCTTACCATCTGCCTCCATTTGCCACAGTCACTGTGTCAATCCATCTCATACAGGGTCTTCCTCTTCTGCACTCACCCTCTGTCTTTCCAAGCTAGATGTTCTTCTCTAAGAACTGGTCCCTCCTAGCAACATGCCCAAAGTATGTGAAACAGTGTCAAAATCTTTGCTTCCAAAGAGCAACCTGTTTTCACTTCCTCTGTGACAGACCTGTTTGTTGTCTTGGCAATCCATGGTATGTTTAATGTTCTTCTCCAGCACCACAGCTCAATGGCATTGATTTTTCTTTCTGTTGTCCTTAGTCATTGTCCAGTTCTCAGGCGCATAGCAAGCATGGGAAGACCATGGGTTGGATCAGGTGCACCTTAGTCTTTAGACTGACATCATTTCTCTTTAGCACTCTGAAGAGATTCTTGACTGCAGATTTTCCTCATGCGACTCAGCTTTTGATTTTTCTCACTGCTGGTCTCAAGGGTGTTGATTGTGGGTACATGCAAAATGAAAGCATTAACAACTTCAGTCTTTTCTCCATCTCTCATGATGCTGTGTATTAGATCTATTATAAAACTTGCCATTTTAGCCATTTAAGTGCACCATGCATTGATATTAATTAAACTCATCACTGACTGTAAGTAAAGCCATCACCACTATGCATTTTTTAAAAAAATTTTATCAATCTGAAATTAAGCATAGTACCCCTTAAGCAATATGTTCCCACCCCCCAACCCTGAAGTTCACTAATGACCTTTTGTTTCTATGCATTTGCCTGTCCTAGATGATTCATAAAGGTGGCACAGTGGTTAAGCACTTACTTAGCTGCTAGTTGAAAGGTTGGCCGTTCAAACCCACCTGCTGCTCCTAAGCAGAAAGAAGACAGTCTGTTTGCATAAAGATTACAGCGTTGGTAGCCCCATGAGACAGTTCTGCTCTATGCCAGAGGGTTGCTGTGACTTGAAACTGAACTGATAGCAGTGATTTTTTTAATAGATTAAGATGTTTCAGATAAGTGGGATGATAGCAGTATTTGTCCTTTTGTGTCTGCTTTGTTTTACTAATTATATTTTTTAAGATTCATCCATATTGTGACATGTATTGGAATTTTCTCTTTATAATTGAATACTATCCCATCGCACATATATGTATATGTTGTTGTTATGTATCGTGGGGTTGGAACTGATGCATAACTGACCTTCCAGTGGGTTTTTCAGAGGCACTTAATCACCTGGGAGGAGATTGCCCATCCTTCTCCCATGGAGCAGCTTGTGGCCTTGAACTGTGTGCCTTCTAGATTGCAGCACAGCTTCTTTCCACTTGGCCACCGGAGCTAACATCACATTTTGTTTTTCCATTCACATATTGATGTGATTCAGTGATTTCCACATTTGACTCATTTAATACTACAGTGAACGGGTGTGCATTTATCTATTTGAGTCCCTGCATACAAGTGCGTACGTAAGAGTAGAAATGATGACTTGGGGTAATTCTATTCTTAACTTTTTTTCCTTTGGGGGAACCATAAAACTGTTTTCCACAGTGGCTGCATCATTTTACATTCCTACCAGCAGTGGATGAGAGTTCCAGTTCCTCCATATTCTCTCCAACACTTAGAATCTTCCGTTATTTTTTTAAATAAAAATAATTTTAACAGATATGAAATGTTATTTATTGGACTATTGGCCTTAAACATCTTTTCTTATAATAGCAGGGGGGTTTTTGGAAAAATCACCTGTGATTCGAGTCCTTTATTCATATTTTAATTAAGTTATTGTTTTTTTTTATATCATTGTGTTGTATCTACCTCGTAATCTTTCTCTCTTCCTTATTCCTTTATCTCCCACTCCTCCTTGGTACCCTGAATTCAAACTGACCAGGGAGGACAACCCGTCTCATTTGCCTTTCCCCATCTACTTTCTAGTGCCTGTGCCTCGGGCCTCAGCCGCTGCCCAGGAGGAGGCTTCTGGCTGGAGCTCCCTGTGGTGCAGGTTGGATTTGGCTGTTCTCAGGAATGAGGATCTGACTCCACTGCCCTCTGCTGGGCCTGTTTGTCTTACCTGCAGCAGGGGATGAGGAGGAGGATGAGTCGGGGGAGGAAAGACTGCCATCCTGCTTTGACTACGTCATGCATTTCCTGACGGTCTTCTGGAAGGTGCTGTTTGCCTGTGTGCCCCCCACGGAGTACTGCCACGGCTGGGCCTGCTTTATCGTCTCTATCCTCATCATCGGCATACTCACAGCCATAATTGGGGACCTGGCCTCCCACTTTGGCTGCACCATTGGCCTCAAGGACTCCGTCACAGCTGTTGTTTTTGTGGCATTTGGCACCTCTGTGCCAGGTGAGCAGGAGGGGTATTGGATTTGTAAAGAGGGTATTACCTGGTTCAGATGCCTCCATTATCTTCCTTCCATCTCAGGTCTGAGCTTAACAAAGCCTCTCCGCCTTTAAAATGTGCAGCCATCCCCAAGCAGATTAATGATAGTATTTGTAACGATAGCCAGCTCTTGCAGGTTATTTTCCAGTGTGCCAGACACTAAGTCTGCTAATCAATTTATGTGTTTTATCCCATGTAATTCTCACTAGGTCTTATTACATAAGGATAATTGTTGTTGCTGTTAATTGCCATCGAGTCAAGGATGGCCCTACGAACAAAAGACCTGAAGTCTTTCTGTAACTATTGCCTTTTCTCAAAGTTCATAGAGTTTCCAGAGGCATGCTGTTTAGCAAGTGGATGCCATTCCTGCTTCCAAACATTTCTTAATCTCCACCAAGCACTGTCCGCCATGGGTAACCATTATGGCATTCGATACCCCAGTGACAGAGAGTTCAGCATCATAGCCACTCCACTCAGTACAGCAAATTGACGGACCAGTCCTGCACCACTGAGAAGAATGTTCCTCTAAATTATAATTACAGTAGGCCTGAGGCTCTAACCGACTTTTAAATACAAAGGCCCTCCAGGAGATGGTGTTGACTCTAAACAAGAGGCTTAAATAAAAAAAAAAAATTAAAAAAAGAGGCTTAAATAAAAAACAAACCAAACATTCCACCCAACTCTCACCCAAAACAAGAGAGCCCACCTTTCAGAGTAGAACTGCTTCTCCCAGTCTCCTTTTCATCTGTTCTTGTTGTTAACTGCAGTCCAGTCAAGTGGTCCAGTCAAGTACGACTCATAGCAACTCTATGAATAAAGACCTGAATGCTGTTCTATAACTATCATCATTTCTCTCTGTTTATAGACTTTGCAAAGGCATGTGGTTTAGGAAGTGGGTGACACTCCTGCTTCCAAACCTGAATCAATTGGGGAGCTTCACCAAACACTGTCCACAATGGGGTAACCATTATGGTGTTTGACAAACCTATAGCACAGCAGTCACTGTCATTTAACACATGAAGAAATGAAGACTCACCAAAGCGGCCACCTTTCAAAACCTCTGTATTATATGAATAGGCCCAAAATAATGGCATTCAAAGGCATGTTGTCCTCCTTCCTTTTCCCCTTGGCAATCAGCCTCTGAGAGACTAGAGTACTTGCAGATATCCCAGTGGAGGTACTCACAAGGAATCTTGGCCTCTGCTTGAAAGGACATCTGTAAGTACAGAATGTCTCCTTGCAGAACGAAGGACGCTTGGCCAACTCTTGTCCTTCCATGTGATGGATGACATATTCTTTTCCTTTTTCTTATAAACACTGAGAGATGATCAATGATTAGGAGTAAGCATTAATTTATTCTTTCATTAGACAAATATTGTTTAAGCACCACTTATGCCTGATACAGGCTTGTACTAGCTGCTGGGGACATCATGGGAGGCAGACTAATGTGCTTTCCTGTCCTTGCGGAGCTCATCATCTAGTAGAGGAGATTGCTTTCAAGCACTCGAGTTAAAATGATCTCGATATGTTCTATGACCAAAAAGTGCAGATGCTGGGCAGACATAGGATAGAGGGACCCCAGCTAGTTTGAGATCAAGAGTGGCATCCAAAGGAAGTCAGTAGCGGGATTTGAAGATAAGTAGGAGATAGCAGGTTAAGAGGAGCTGCATGATTCCCTTATTTAACTTCCTCAGGGTCTCCTTGATTTGTACCCTGGACTTCTGCCAGGGAACTGGCATACTATTTGCCCTGTCGTTATTATGTACTGTCAAATTGAAACCAATTTATAGCTCACCTCTGGTAGGTTTTCAGTGGCAGTAAATCACAGGGAGGAGATTACCCATCATTCTCCCATGGAGCAGCTGGTGAGTTCGAACCACACGCCTACTAATAGTCCTAGGAAGGCGAAAAGCATTCTCACCAGGAGGTCAGCTAAATCTGACCAGACAAGACTCATAATATCGCCTGGACCGAGTGAAACCCATCCTGTTATCAGGAAACCAGTTCCTTCCAGAGAGTAACTGGACATACATCACAGTCTGGGAAAACCTTTTCCTTCAACCCCTGGCACAAATCTGGATTATTTGTACACTAGTGATGCAGGAGGTTTGGTTATGACAGAAATGCATTGTGTGGAAGGATAGGAGACAGATGGGCCAGGCAGGCTTTCTGGAGGTGACGGCCTATGATCTGTGATTTTGAGAGAACTGAACTATTAGAGGTGAAGGACAGAGGCAAGAAGCAATCCATAGGCAAGAAAGGAGGATATTTTCTTTGAATTAACTGAGAAAATTGGCAAGCCAGGACAAACCAGTCAGGGAGATGACTTGGGGCACTTCTAAGTCATTTTTTTTATTTTATTATTTTGTGTGCATGTACCGTCAAATCAGATCTGACTGGTACAGGAGGATATTGCGCCTCCTTCTCCGGCAGAGCGTCTGGTGGATTCGATCCGTGTTCCTCTGGGTTCTAAGTCATTTTAAAGTCTTTGCAATTGGCCCCAAAAGAAATTGACTGTATTAGAAGATTTGCAAAGTTTGTGTTCACTCATCTAGTTTACAGACTTTGAATAAAGCTTTTTGGCTACAGAGTATTGGTATAGAAAGGACTGTCTCATGAGATTGCAGGGCCAAATCCCTTCTTAACTGTCTAGGTGACTTTGGACAAGTTCTTTGACCCTTACACTTTTTACATAAAATAAAAGGATGCACTTGATGTCTCTAGTGGTTCTTTTAGTGTCTACAGTTTGTGCCAACATCTAAAGTTCTATAAAGTTAACTGATCCGTACGAGAATTAAAGAGACAGAGCCCCACCCCAACCTTGAGTGCAATAGTTGATCCTGTCAGAAGGCCTGGGCTCCCAGCATGCCTTCTGTTCCCAGAAAGCCAGCACCTACCACTGCATCATGTAATCTGTGTTACATGATTGAACACTTTCATATGTGGCAGTTACATCAGCTTGTCAAGGCTCCCAGGCAAGGTGATATGTGTTAGCCAAATCACTGTCATTGAGCCTTTTCCAACTCATAATGACCAGAGTAGAACTGCTCATAGGGTTTGTTGTTGTGGTTGAATACCATGGAGTCAGAACTGACTCTCAGCTGACCCTCCAGCAGGTTTTCAGAGGCAGAAAATCACATAGGAGGAGACTGACCAACTTTCTCCGGCAAAACAATTGAGGGATTCAAACCATGTGCCTTTGGGATGGGAATACAGGCACTTAAGGCTAGAGATTACAAGATGGTAAATCTTTATGAAAGCAGACTGCCTCAGAGGTGGGTTCAAACCACTGAACTTTCAGTTTGTAACCAAATTCTTTAACCGGTGCATACCAGTGCTTGAACAATGCCTTGCTTCTTTCACGGAATAAAAGAGTAAAGGAGAATGAAATTCCTACTATAGTAATTATCAGACCAGGAAAAGGCCTGAGGAATCTTCCAATGTCCTGCAGATGAGAAAATAGAAGCCCAGAGCACTAGCTTTCCAAGCTCCCAAGCCCCTACCCCTTATTCCTAGTCTCTATCAATGGTTTAGACTATTTGACATGGTTCCATCATGGCCAACAAAGTGAAAGTAGGACAGAGTGGAATTTGCAAATTATAGCTGCCTGGAGCAATAACCAGAATGGGGGCAATTACAAGCCCTATGATGAGACATTCAAAACAGTTTTGGTGAGCTGTTTGAGGAGTCTGAAGTAAGACATTGGATAGAGTGAATATGGAGAGTGACACAAATTCAAAGTGGCACTTTGAGCAGGTCATTGTTGTTTCCAACTCAGCCATGCAAGAGATGGGATCGCTGTGCAGTGTGCACACTTTCTTTTCTGAAGATGAGATTACATTTCTTGGAGAGCATCAACTCACAATTTTCCCTGTTCCAGGCACCGACATTTTGCAACTTTCCGTCCAGTTTAGTTTTCCCTGCCATGATGGAACCAGGAGAAATCCATTCAAAGCCCTGATCTCTCTTCTCTCCACTGGCCCCACCTGCCTCATGAACATACTACTCAAGGATAAATCTTCCCTGGCCCTTGCTCACCTCCTTCTGCTTGTCACTCCCACTTCCACTCACTCCCATTTGGTCTCTGCTTTTTTTCCAGATACATTTGCCAGCAAAGCAGCCGCCGTCCAGGATATATATGCAGATGCCTCCATTGGCAATGTCACGGGCAGCAATGCGGTCAACGTGTTCCTGGGCATTGGCCTAGCCTGGTCCGTGGCCGCCATCTACTGGGCCATGCAGGGACAGGAGTTCCACGTGTCAGCGGGCACCTTGGCCTTCTCCGTAACGCTCTTCACCATCTTTGCGTTTGTCTGCATCAGCGTGCTCTTGTACCGGCGGCGGCCCCACCTGGGTGGGGAGCTGGGGGGCCCTCGTAGCTGCAAGCTGGCCACGACTTGGCTCTTTGTGGGCCTGTGGCTCCTCTATATACTCTTTGCCTCGCTAGAGGCCTATTGCTACATCAAGGGGTTCTGAGCCACCAAACAAAAGCCTCAAGCAGGTCAGACCTAGGACTTCTCCTACCAGAGAAGGGCACCTCCCCACCAGTGACCTCTCCAGAGCGCCAGCCTGGAGAGGCCGCCACAGGACCCATGCCCCGGAGCTTCACCTGACCTTGGCCCTGGCAGTGAACTGAAAGGGCAATCTTAATCAAGCAAACAGAAAGGAGGAGACACTCACTTTTCAAAGTATTTAATGAAGTACAAACCAACAACAGCAACAAATCCACCTCCACCTTATCTTCACTCTTAAGTCCCAAGCCCACAGCCCCTTCACACCTTCTGCTCCACCTGATTCTGGTTCTTCCTTTGCTTCTGGGGTCCCTGGGGACAGGGTTTCGCTTGTCTGTCCAATCTGTCACATCACTGTCTCCTCATTCAGCTCCAGAGGCTGAAGATGAAGCTCAGCCATGTGACTGGCTGGCAGGAGGTTCTCGTTTTGTAATCGTTATTGTGGTTGCTTTCACTCACCACCAGGCTTTTCTGGTTTTGTTTTGCCTTTTTATGTCCCGTCTGTCTTTTATGAAGTCAGTTGAGAAAGCTGGTTTAGAGGAAGTTCAGATCTGAGGGATGGCCAGAGGTAGTATGTTTCAGACCACATGCCTTCACGCTCACTGGGTAGCAGGGGTCTTGGGATCCTACGAAGGTCCTGGGGAGGACCATGTTCTCTTTTCACTGACTCCCTTAAAGGATTGGTGGTGTCTGGGTGGAAGGAAGCTTGCACAGGTGTGGGGAACACGAAAGAACGGCTGGAGCAAGAGGAGCTTTGTCTGACTCTGCTGAAACCAAAACAACAAATACAAAGTTGTGTCCTCTTCTCCGGCCAAGCCTTGCAAATCCTGTGTGCCTCGTTGTGTCCATGTCTACGTGTTTATCCTGCAGGGACACCCACCAAGTGGGAGACGGAGCATAAATAGGAATGGTATGTGATGACCAGGGGCGGCTAAGAATAGCCTTGAGTGTCTTCAGCTTTATGTCTGAGGCAGGAGAGGAGATGTCCAATAGTGAGTTCTTCTAAGGGGAAAAATTCTATTTAAAATGTCAGTGCTTCTGAGAAACGTCAGCTTTACCACCCCTCACTTCCTAAAGCTCCATCCTGAGAGGGCAGACGATGTTTCTCGAGGTAATGCAACAACTTACACTCTTACAAGAATACAAGGGGCTTTTTCACCTCTCTTGAACCTTCAGGTCATGCTGTAAAGCATTTTCACAGGATAGAAACTGGAGTCCCTCATTTCTCTCACATTCCTGCTGGTTTTTTTTAAACCTCATAAAGCCTGTTTTCCAGCCTGTGGGGAATTTCTTGACCCAATAAGAAGAGTATTAGTTGCCATAATAACATGGAGCCCAGGTTTATAGGAAAAGAATTTACCATGCCCTACAGACCTTTTGTCAACAAATCTTGAGAGGATCTGGCTTTAAAATACACATGTACACACAAATCAACACAGATACAGAAATCACAAAAACTGCCCACAGATCTTTAGGCTTTCTGCATCGATGAGAATACGTTTTGTTTTTTTTAAAGGGAGAATTTAAGAAAAAAAAACAAACCCCACACCAAAAAACCAACAAAACCTGTTTAATTTTAAATACTTTTTTAAAAGAAAAAAAAAATAACTGAAAAGGATGTAGTGCTCATAATGTCATAAGTTATGTTGACAGTTGCCAGTGGAAATGTTGGTTTTAAAAAAAATAAAAGCTATACTTATATCTCTCTAAATATAAAGCCTGCTTCTCCTGATGTTTCTTCCATGAAAGATCCAGAAGGCTACCGTGGATTTCTTCATAAGTAGATACGATTGAGGTCAAGGTGCTGTCTCCTATTACTTTCAGATGCCAGTGTGTCAAACTTGGCAGGGGGTGGGGGTTTATTATTTTTAAAACAAAAGCAGAAACGTCGTCACTTTCACTGAAATGTACCTATCAAAACTTGCAGACGTGGGAGGAAATAGGGGCCGGTGAGGGTTAAAGGAGAAGGAGTGTCTTGTCTTAAAAAGGCACAGTCAGGACGGAATCAAGATAGGAAACCGTGACCTTGTATTCATTACATAGACCCAACCATCAAACCAGTGGCCGTTGAGTCCGCTGCCACTCACGGCAAGCCCATGACCTTTCAGAAGCAGTTCGCCAAGTCTCTTTCCAAGGTGCCTCAGGGTAGTTAGAGCCACCAGCTGTTAAGGCTAACAGTCAGATGCTCAACCCTTTGCACCACTCAGGAATGCCATCATTCATTCAGCGAGCATGTCCTAAGCACCTTGTATGCACTGAGGAACAACCAGGTGACGCAGATAAGAGGAAACATAAGCACTGACCTCAAGAAACTGATGGTGCAGAGGGAGAGAAACAGAATGCTCTTAGGCGTGTAAGAAACATAAATCCATTAAACTAATTTCAAGAAATTGAAAGGACATTACTGGGAGGACCCAGTGTGGAAATTGTGTGTAACTCAAGTCAGGAAGTGCAACCAGGTCATGGGACCTTGAAGGCCCTAGGAGACAAGGCTACTCTCCCCACTTCCCAAAACCCATCTTCTTACATTCTCCACTGGGTCTCCCCCTCTACTTTCCATACCTTATTACCCAACCCAGCATAGCCACCAGCCTTGACTTCTAGTATACCTTCAGAGCTCCATTCTCCATAACTAACCAGAACTTTTCTTAACTGAGTTAAAATCTTAATTGAGAGAATGTAGCCCATTCCGTGTTCCCAAAGAAAGAATCTTTTGTAGAATACCTGGATAAGTGTAGAGAGCTAGACCAGACAGACACAAAAATAAAAATATTAGTGGTTCTATGTTAGAACCCTCTCTGGTGGCTTAGTGGCAGGAAGCTGTGCTGCAGTCTCTAAGGCATGTGGTTCGAGGCCACCAGCTGCTCCACAGGAAAAGGGTGGTCAGTCTCGTCCCTTGTGATTAACTGCCTCTAAAAACCTGCCAGAGAGTTAGCTGTGGGTTGGTTCCAGCTCTACGGTACACAACATGTAAGGTGTCCATTTCTGGTCGGTACAACTAAGGTCAGGAGAAGAGGGTGGTAAATAACATTTTTCTTTCCAAACACTAAGTGATGGGAAGCAGCCTATGAAAAATACCAACCACTAAGGAACAAATAATGCAGTTTCTGTGCCATGAGTGCCCTAGGAGGCATAGACTGAGTACAGAGGGAACACAAGGGAAAGAAGCACTAACTTGACCTGGGGGAGCCAGGTTTCAGACAATACTGGAAGAGGGATATTGAAAGAACAGTAAATAGTTATGTACCTTGACAGAGGAGTTGAGCCTAGAAAAACAGACAAAAGGTACAGAACACTCAGGTTCAAGAGAGCAACAGGATATAGCATCCTCTTGGAATGGTAGTGGATGGCATGACTACAGTAGAAGGTTCAGGAAGCTAACTGTAGAATTACACAATAACTGGGCACACAGGGTGGGTGCGCTGCTGAAAATTTGACTCTGTGTGCAGTGAACTGCTGAGAAATTTTTGGTCACAGTGAGATGTTACAATGCTGGAAGACCTTTTCTCCTTTCTGTCTATATGAAATGTGGGTCTTCAGTCCTTCCTGGGGACTAATCTTTAGGCAGACAATGGGGTTGAGAAAGCAGCATCAAGAAGGTAAATCCTGCTGTGAAAGATGACAGCTAGATGGCAACGGAATTTGTAGGTAAAACAAAAGATTTGGATAAAAGGCTCTGTTACATTTTAGCTGTTATTAAATAAACTCAAGAAAGGTGTACATCAGAATTCTTTCTTCACACCTATGCAGTATATATGTGGAAATAGTAATTTGAAAAGCTGGAGTACATGGGGTTGGGAGTGGAGCAAGTCCTTCAACTGATTAAATGGTAGAGACAGAATCATAAAAGGGTCATCTTGAGAAACTAAAGACTGGGTTAGGGGGAGCTCTGGTGGCCTAGTGGCAAGAAGCTGCAACTACAATCCCAGAGGTGCACGGTTCGAATCCACCAGATGCTCTGCCGGGGAAGGAGGGGCAATCTCCTCCGGTACCAGTCAGATCTGATTTGACGGTACACGCACACAAAAATAATAAAATAAAAAAAAAATAAAGACTGGGTTAGTTGTCTAGTTACTACTAACTAGTTCTGTGGTCATGAGCCAGTCACTCTCTCCGGAAATTTCCTGAACAAAGGAGGTTTTAATAGATCTCTGAATTGCAGTGCATTTAGCTTTAACACTGAGATTATTGGATATGAAGAAATATTCTCTCTCTCTCTCTCTCTCTCTCTCTCTCTCTGTGAGAGAGAGACTACCTGTCAACTAGGTGACTTGGAATTAAAACCACCCATTGCAATTCATAAAGCTCCTTGATCAGTTTAAGATGTCAAGATCATAAGTCATATGCAAACATATTTGGAAATGAGATAGTTTCATTCTGATAGTATTTTACAACTACTGAAAAAAATCTCCTAATGACTATGCTTAGAAGTAAGATAGCTAACTACCTGGCAACCAATTGGAAGATATTTATATTTGTTTCCTTTCCCAAAACAGGTTTTCTAACAGAATATAGAAATTAACCAAACAACACCATTAATGTAACATGCAAGTAAAATCTTACAGAAGATTATTTTTAAACTGAACAGTATAGATACAGGGAACTATCAGAACTTAAATTTGGATTCAGGAGAGGCCATGGAACAAGAGATCTTGTTTCTGATATCAGATCTTGAATGAAAGCAGAGAATACCAGAAAGATATTTGAGTTTTATTGATGATGCAAAGGCATTCAACTGTATGAACAGTAGTAAATTGTGGGTAGCATTGAGAATAAGGTAAATTCCAGAACACTTAATTGTGCTCATGTGAAATATAATAGACTGAGAAGCAATCATTAGAATAAGGAAATAGTGGTTGGTTTAAGATTAGGAAAGATGTCTGTCAGAGTTGTATTATTTTTCTTCATACTTATTCATTTTGTATGCTGAGTAAATTATGTGAAGCTGGACTATATGAAGAGAAATGTGGCATCAAGATAGGAAAAAGACTCAACAGCCTATGACATGTAGGTTACACAACTTTGCTTGTAGGAAATGAAGAATACTTGAAGTATTTACTAAAGATCAAAGACTTCACTATAGATCACACTTAAACATAAAACAAAAGACTTTACAACTAGACTACTAGGCAACATTGTGATATGAAGAAAAGATTGAAGTTATCAATTATTTCATTTTACTTAGGCCTCTGGTAACGGAAGACAAGAAATCAAAAGAAGTGTTGCATTGGGCAAACCTACTGTCAATGCCTTCTTTAAAGTGCTAAAGAGCAAGGATGGTAATTTAAAAACTAGGATGCACCTGACTAGTGATCATATTAACAGGTGGAAGGGGATGGGAGGATTTTACAGGCAGTCAGGTGTGCAAGGAATGGAGAGGTAGCAGGGAAAGGGTAGAGACAAGCCACACGTGCTTTGGGTGGGTGGGCAGTGAATGTATTGGTTGTTTCTGTAACGGAAGTGCCTTTCATCTGGTAGGTAAAAATGCTTGTCAGATGATCTAACAGTGAACATTTGAATTAAGACAGACTAGGAAGAAGGACTGGCCGTCCACTTCTTAAATATAACTGGCCTTTGAAAACCCTCTGTACAGCAGAGCACACTTAGAGTAGACTAACAAATATGGCAACTGAAATTGAGCCCTCAAATTTGGAAACACAAAGGAGAAACAGTTGTAAGAAGAAATTAACAATTGGTACATGGAATGTGAGAAGCATGAATGTAGGAAAATTGAACACTGTAAAAATAGAAATGGAATGTATAAATTATAAAGTATAAATTAACAAAATGGAATGGATTGGCATGGAACATTTTGAATCCCATAATCATATAATCAATTATGCTGGAGATTCACATTCATAGTTAAAAAGGCCATTTCTAATCCATTTTAAAATATAATATTGTGAGTGACAGGATAATATCCATAAAAATACAAAGATGACCTGTTAATACCACTATCGTTCAAATTTATGCACCAACAACCAGAGCCAAAAAGGAGAAAATATATGATTTCTATTTACTTTTGCAGTCAGAGATCAAATATGTAATAAAGATGTATTAATAATAGTGGGTGACTTGAATGCAAAAGTTGGGAACCTCAGTAGTCAAAAAATATGGACTTGGTGACAGAAATGAGGCTGAGGATAGAATGAAAGAATTCTGTAAAATCATTTATTTATAGCAAATACCCTTTATAAGAAACATAAACACAAGTTATACACATGGATTTCACCTGATAGGATGCACAGGAATCAGACTGATTACATCTGTGAAAGGAACCATTGGTGAAGTTTAATATCAGCAGTTAAAACTAGGCCAGGTGCTAAGACCATCAATTGCTCATATGCAAGTTCAAATTAAAACTAAAGAAGATTAAATCATCTCCAGAGGCATCAAAATTTGACCTTGAGTCTGTCTCCCATGAATTTAAAAATCAACTCAGGAATACGTTTGAGGCCTTGAACCCTAATAAACAAGACCAGATAAGCTGTGGGAAGATATCAAGAAATCGTTCATGAAGAATGCAAAAGGTCATTACAAAGAAGGGAGAAGAAGAGAAGACCAAAGTGGATGTTAGAAGAGACTCTGAATATTGCGCTACAGTGCCAAGAAGCTAAAGTAAAGGGAAGAAATCATGAAGTTAAGGAGTTGAATAGATTTCGAAGGGCTGCTCGGGAAGACAAGGCAAAATATTATAATGAAACGTACAAGGAGCTGGAGTTGAAAAATTAAAAGGGCTGAACTCTCTCAACATTTCTTAAGCTGAAAAACTAAAGAATAAATTCAAGCCACAAGTTGCAATGCTTAAACATGCTATGGGCAGAATATTGAAGGATTCAGGAAGCATTAAAAGAAGATGGAAGAAATATACAGAGTACTAAAAAGAACTGACAGACGGAGAAGAATTTCAAGAAACAACATATGATCAAGAGGCAATGGTGATGAAGGAGGAAGTGCAGGCTGCTCTAAAGGACTTGGCAAAAAATAAAGCCACAGGAATTGATAGAATAGCAATTGACATATTTCAGCAAATAGATGCTGCCCTGCATGTGCTCACCAAGTTGTCCCAGGAAATCTGGAGGACAAATACTTGGCCAACTGAAAAAAGGTGATCCAACAGAGTGTGAAAATTATTGAACAATATTACTTATATCATACACTAGCAAAATCCTGATGAAGACTATCCAAAAAAGACTTGAACAGTACATTGACAGAGAACTACCAGAAATATAAACTGGGTTTAGAAGAGGTCGTGGCACTAGGGATATTACTGCCCATGTCAGAAGAATCTTGACAGAAAGCACAGAGTACCAGAAGAATGTCTATCTGTGCTTCATTGACTATGCAAAGGCATTTGACTGTGTGGATCACAATAAATTGTGGCTAACCTTGAGCAAAATAAGACTCTCAGAACACTTGGTCTTGCTTATATGAAACCCATACTTGAACCAAGAAGCAATCCTCAGAACAGAGCAAGGAAACATTGCATTTTTCAAAATCAGGAAAGGAGTGAGTCAGAGATGCATCCTGTCCCCATACCTTTTTAATCTCTGTGCAGAACAGATCATTCAGGAAGCAGGGCTTTATGAGGAGGAGTGTGGCATCAAGATTGGAGGAAGACTCATTAACAACCTATGATATTCAGATGGCACAACCTTGTTTGCTGAAACTGAAGAAGACCTGAAGTACTTGCAGCAAAAGATCAAGGACTGTAGTCTATGGATTGAAGCTCAACATAAAGAAAACAAAGATTCTCACCACTGGGCCAACTGGCAGTGCCATAATAGATAGAGAAGAGATTGAGGTTGCTAGCAATTACAGCTTGCTCGAATCCACAATCAGTACTCTCAACACCAGCAGTCAGCAGTGCATTGGGGAAATCTGCTGTCATGGACCTCTCCAAAGTGCTGAAAAGCAATGATGTCAGTCTAGAGACAGAGGTGCTCCTGATCCAGGCCATGGTTTTCTCAATTACTTGTTATGCTTTAAAGAGTTGGACAATGACTAATGATGACAGAAGAAGAATAGATGCCTTTGAGTTGTGGTGCTGGAGAAGAGTCTTGAACACACCATTGACTGCCAAGAAAACAAATAGGTCTGTCTTGGAGAGGGTGAAAGCAAGTCTCTCCTTGGAGGCTAGGATTTTGAAGCTCCACCTCACTTACTTTAGGCACGTGGCCAGGAGAGATCAGTCCTTGGAGAAGGACATCGTGCTCAGAAGGGTGGATGGACAGCACAGGAGAGAAAGACCCTGGATGAGATGTATTGACACAGTAACTGGAGCAATGGGAGTTGGCATATTGGAATTAGTGAGTCTGGCTCAGGACAGGGAAGGGTTCAGAGCTGCTGTATGTAGGGTTGCTATACATCGCAGGTGACTCAATGGCACATAACAACAATAACATACTATGGCAAGTTTGGGAAGCAGGAGTGGCAACCACTTCCTAAATAACATGCCTCTGGAAACTATGAACTTCAATAATTGTAGAGGAGCTTCAGGCCTTTTGTTCGTAGGGTTGCTATGAGTCATGCTCGACTCGAAGGCAATCAACAACAACAACAATAAGATGTACCTGCCCATATGTGTGTGCCAGCTGGACAATAAATAAGGAAGACCAAAGAATTGATGCCTTTGAAATGTGGTGTTGCAAAGAGTATTGAGCATACTATATAGACTGCCAAAAGAACAAACAAAGCTCTCTTGGAGGAATTGAAACCCAGGTGCAGCTGAGAGACAGGAATGGTGAAAGGTTGTCTCTTTCACTCAGGGCATGTTGCCAGAAGGCACCTGCCCTTGGGTAAAGGTATCATGCTTTAAAATTGTGAGATCAGGGAGGAGGACCGTCAGGGACATGGATTGACGCAGTGACTGCAACAGTAGACTGGAGCATGTAGGAGATTGTGCGGATGGCACGGGGTAGGGCAATGTTTCTGTCTGTTGTTCACAGGTTTACTGAGTCGTAGGTAACAGACAGCACCTACTTACCACTGCAATTGGAAGTTCCCTAACCTATCAGTCTGTTGACTATCAAGAAATGTGCCTTTTAGCCTGACTTGTGTAAGCTTCTAAAGTTCAGAACAGCTCTTTTCAGATGTTCTGTAACATGTACAGGCTGTCAGCTGCTTTTCTTTCTTGTACCATGTGAAGGAGTACCTGCTTATTTAGACCATCAGACTCTTGTAGGTCACTTCAGTGACTGTTCTCTGCCCCTCACTGGTCACACCTCTCTCGCCTTCCAGCTGTTGTTTTATGAGACTGAGCCTGGACAGCATCACTGGCTTTTAAATGCCATTGCTCTTTTTTCCTCAAGGAAACATTGGTCAGGGTTTTCTTTTACTGAAGAATCTAGAATAATTGACCCATTTTATTGCAATAAGCGTCTCATGAGACAGAGAGAATCATGATTATCTTTGTGTCACAGATGATGCAAAAGGAGACAGAGCTTAGGTGAGGTGTGCCCAGTGTACCACAGAAGCCAATCTAAGAGCAGAAACCAATTCCTGAGGCCTGTATGCATTACTCACTATGCAATAACCGTCCCAGCTATTGTTCATATGCGCACCTTCAATGCTTTCTACTGACAGAGCTAATTCTCATCCCTTTACTTAGAGAAATGTGAATTTTTCTTTTCCAAGTTGCCAGCAAGTTGACCCCAACTCATGGCAATGTCATATGTGTCACATTAAAGCCCTGCCCTACAGGGTTTTGACCAGCTAGGTGTTTAGAAATAGACTACTAGGCATTTCTTGTGAACTGCCTGTGGGTGGACTTGAACCTCCAACCATTCAGCCAGCAGCACAGCATATTAATTAACAATTTGTACCCAGGGACAGGGTAATATTAGCAGCTGTGATAAGCAGGAAGCACTGGTGGCCTCATGGCAAGAAGCTGCACTGCAATCCTGAAGTCACGCGGTTTGAGGCCACAAGCCACTCTGCGGGAGAGGGATGGGCAATTTCCTGTCCAATTAACTGCCTCTGAAAACCTTCAGGAGGGTCAGGTATGGATTGATTCTGACTTAATAGTACTCATCAACAGCAACAATAATAAGTAAACCCCTAAAAGGTAGCATAATCTGTAGGGAGTTGTGCTGCTGGTCCAAAGACGGCACCTCCCTCTTGTGGTTCAAATCCCCCAGTGACTCCACTGCAGAAAGAGAGGTAGTCTCCTCTCATGTGATTTATAGTATCTGAAAACCCAGCTAAGAATTACTTGATGGCTGTGAGTGAATAATGTTTTCATCAGAACCAACTCAAAGGTAAACCTCAAGCAAGCTTTCAGAGACTGTAAATTGTATAGGAGGAGACTGCCCAGTCTTTTTCCCTCAAAGCAGCGTGTGGATTCAAATTGCCTATCTTTGGGTTGTCAATGAAATTTCCTACCCACTAGGCCACCAGCAAACATTCAGAGTCTTCGATCACACATATAGGGTTATATGCCCAGTGACAAAGTTGGCTAGCTGATGACCTTCTCCCTTGCAGGAGTGACTCAAGGACTTGGCTTTCCTGTACTTTGTGACTGCCATTCCCTGGGGCTTTAGTGTTTTCTTCATCCAACTGAGATGGGAGAAAAAACAGAGAAGGCACACACTCCTCTTCCAGCCTTGACTCCAAAGGGGTTCTCATAATTTTGGTCCTTATTCCACCACTAAAATCTTTAACAAATTGAAATGCAAAAAAAGACTGGGAAATATAGTCCTTTCCTGGGCAGCCAACTCCCAGTGACAGTGCTATACTACAGAAGTATGAAATTTTGATGAATGTTAGCTGTCTTTTCCACAAGCTTTTCATGATGAAAGGAAGATATGTTGTATTATCTATGGCCAAGAGCAATTTCTGGTCTCATGCTGATACAAAAAACCCCTATGTCTATGTGGAGCTTTATGGCTTACAGAAAAGCTTTCCGATATACTTGTTTCATTTGAGTCTGATAAGAACCACAAGCAGTAGATATACTTATTCTATCAGTGAAGTTCTAAGAGGTTAGATGATTGCCCAGGAGCACACACAGTTCGTAAGAGGCAATGTTCAAATACAAGTCTTCAGATGCCAAATCCAAAATCCACTGAGAATATCATAACCTCCCTCAGCAAATTTCAGATGAAAACCACAGACTTACAACAGGTGGAGATGTAGCAGAGGTGGTCAGTCAGGGGTCAGGAAGAGCAGGTGGGAGAAGCTAGCTGCTATCATTGCCTTTCATCCTTCAAAACCCCTCCCTCTTTCCCTCTTTTTTTTTTTAACTGAGCAAGGAACTTCCTCAAGGGACACCTGAGTGAAATGATGTTCCAGGGAAAAGCTAAGGGCAGGCTGGTGGAAATTTCCAAAAGGGAACTCTTACTATGATACAGTGATTGGTGTTGAGGTCCTAATTACTGACAATTAACAATGGAGAGTCACCTGGCCCCAGGGAGAAGTGATTCAAAAGCCATCTTCCTGGAAAAGAATACCACAAAGAAATTCGCGGGAAACTGCGCTGGTAGGCATGTCATGCGGCGGCATTTATGGCATTTTCTGAAGGTGGGGAGAATTAGCCTGGATTTATGAGAAATATGATCTGCTTCTTCTCATAACTTGAAGATAATTAATCTTTCTTTAAAATATGAAGCAGAGAATACTCGAAGTAAGATTTGTGCCTCAAAATGCTTAGGTTCTGATTTTTAATCTTTTCTGTAGTGTCTCAAGATCTTTTTACCTCAACATCAGTGGAGACATAATAGGAGCTCGTTACATTCACAAGTGTGTTTATCACCATTTCTCACCACATGGGTGCTAATGTTTATATGATGATGAAAATTCTTCATTGTTTTGCTTTGATTTGCATCTCTGGGCCGGATGCTATTCTTTCCCTTTCAATCAATTTCTCTTTCTCTGGCTCAGAGGTTCAAATACCATAGCCAGCAGATAAAACACATTGAATCCAAGTACTGCTTTTAAAGAAAATGGTTGTTGACATTTCAAAATGGAAATATTTTGTGTAAAAACCTGGATTTTGGGGAGCTCTGGTGGCCTAGTGGCAAGAAGCTGCAACTACAATCCCAGAGGTGCACGGTTCGAATCCACCAGATGCTCTGCCGGGGAAGGAGGGACAATCTCCTCCTGTACCAGTCAGATCTGATTTGACGGTACACTCACACAAAAATAATAATTTTAAAAAATCTGGATTTTGACCTATTTGAGCACACAAGATGGCTTTTCTCACATGATAGTAAACCAGTAGATCATATTAAATGGACACCTCATGTATGGTTACTGGGGTTTAAGCTCTTAGTTCACTATAGTCCCCACCTAGCCACCTGGCTCATTGTCATGACCTGCCTGGCCTCTCTAGACATTTGTGTGTGTGATACCTGTTAGTGGATAAAAGCTTGAGGTATTTTTGCATTTTCCCTTTCACATGTTGGTGCATATGTAAACTACTCTGTAGAGTCTGAATCCAGTTTTTAGTTGTTTTGTAATTTTAAAGAAGAGATTTTTACATGTCTTGTGATTTCAAATAAGGGATTTCACTCTCCCCACCTCGGTTTCACCAAACTAAAAACACAGTTGTTGCAAAGTTAAATGGACCACTTTTAAAGACAATTACCGTAGTTCTCAGCATCTAGCAGGGACCAGGAACATGCTAATTTCCTTTCTTTTCATAAAAAAAATGACTTGGGGGGGGGAGAATTCCTTAAAATAGTTGCACTCATATGGTCAGGCTCTGAAATGTTATAGAAAGTCTGGTAGCACAAGAGAGGGTGATAGATAACCTCAGACCAATACATCTAACGTGACATCCTGCCATATGCTGTGTAACAGGCTAAAGAGGGTCTTTCCATGCTGATAAGTAAAGCCTATGATAGGGGGCAGAAACAATTTATGAGCTTTTAGTAAGTTAGGAGAATTAAGTAACATGGTCTAGATCACTCCACAAGGAAGTGGCAGAGCTGAATCTAAAACCTAGGTCTACCATATTCCAAAGTCATTATTATCTTTGTATGAACCTATTGATTCTTTAAGACAGGCCTTATTTACCTTCATAGTATTCATGAGAAAAGTGAAAATCATAAATAGATGGCTTTTCTGATTTGCCCCGGGTAGTCCTGGATTTAGCACTGAAAACTTAATATTCCAGGAAATTATTCAGTCCTAAGCAAACCAAGATGGTTGGGCATCCTAAAATACTGTCAGTATCTTATGTAGCAAGTAAATGGTAGACTCTGTACTTGGAGCCAGATACAATGAATCTGTTGTCTTCCTAGGCAGCACCTCAGCTGAAGAAGGTTCTTTATTTGGTAGTGGTGGTATCATCAAGTTAGATGTTGTCAGGTAGAATCATAGTGACCTTGTGAAAATTGGGGAAAGCATTATCCAATCCTGAGACTTCTTCCCAATCTCTACTGTGCTTAAGTCTATGGTTGCAGCTATTAACATTAAGTGGTACAGCAGTTTGTCTATTTGCTGAACTGAATTTGTTGGAGTTGTTGTGATGCTGAACTCTGTGCCATAGTTGAGTCATATGTCATCATGGTTACTAATTATGGACAGTGTTTGGAGGACCTTCCAGATTGATTCAGGTTTGGAAGCAGGAGTGGCATCCACTTCCTAAACCAGATGCCTCTGAAAACTCTATAAACTATCAGCATAAAGAAATAATGATAATTATAGAACTGAGTTCAGGTCATTTTTTTCATAGGGTTGCTATGAGTTGTATTTGACCTCACGGCACTTAACCACTACTAATTGAGACTAGTGTTGATATATTTTGGAGGAACATTTTTCTACTTTGTACACTCTTTGTCAGTTTGCTATACTGATGTAATCTGGGTTTGCTGTGACGCTGAACGTTGTGCCATTGGGGTGTGAAATACTATAATGGTTTCCCAGTGTAGACAGTATTTGGTTGAGCTCCCAGGGGTAAAACAGGTAAACCTCTTCCAAAACCACATGCCTGAGAAAACTCTATGAACTTGGAGAAATTACAATAGTTATAGAAAGGCATTAGGATTTGTGTTCATGGGGTCGCTAGTGGAATGACCTAAACCTTCATGTCACAAAATCTGAAATCTTGGTATGTTGCTGTAGAATTTCATTAACAAGTACTTTTCAGGCAAGAGAATGCAAAAGCAATGGGCACTCCTGCAAATCTCCAGGTTCCAAGAGTCCTTACTCTCACTGCATAACAGCAACTCAGTGTTCCCCAAGTATGTTCATTATCCCACCCAGTTCAGTGCCCAAATGACTAAGAGAACCATAACTACGCCACTTGACATTAGTATATCTCCCTTGGGCAGAAGGACCGCTAAACTTCAGAGTCCAAAGTTGTGAGGATTATGAGATACAGTAATGGCAAGGATTACCTCCACCTCCACACCATCATCCTTAGATTTATGCACCCTGTCTAGGTGAGACAGTAGTATATACTGGGACCAGTAAGCAGCATCATGATAAATGGAGAAAGATTCAAGTTACAAATAATTTCATTTTACTTGAATCCACAATCAACGCTCATGAAAGCAGCAGTCAAGAAATCAAATTATGGATTGCACTGTGTGACTCTGTGGCCGAGGACCTCTTTAAAGTGCTAAGGAGCAAAGATGTCACTTTAAAGAAGAAGGTGTGCCTGCCCAAAACGATGATATTTCCTGTGAAATATTGTTTCATGTGAAAGTTAGACAATGAGTAAGGACTACTGGGAGTGGAGGGAAATTGATGTCTCTGAGTTGTTATGTTGACAAAGAGTACTGACTATACCACTAAGTGGCCATTCAGCCATAATGCTTCTTAGAGGCAAAAATGGTGACACTTTGTCTCATGTACTTTGGACATATTTTCAGGAGGCCCCAGTCCCTGGAAAAAAGACATCATGCTTGGAAAAGTAGAAGATCAGTGAAATAGAGAGCGATGCTCTATGAGATGGACTGACACATTAGCTGTAATAGTGGGTTTGATTAAGCACTGCAGAGACTGGGAGGGGGTTAAGTTCTGTTGTGCATAAGGGAGCTATGAGTTGGAGCTGGCCCCATGTCACCTTCAGCAACAACAAGTGAAAACACCAACTGGATTAATAGACTAGTATCCTAACCTCACAATATTTTATCTTCTACCTGGGTCATTTGACAGCATCATGATAGATGGTGAAGAGATTGAGATTGTTAACAGCTTTAGTTTGTTTGACTCCACAATCAAAACTCTTGGCATCAGCAGCCAGGAAATGAAAAGACAAATTGCATTGGGGAAGTCTGCTGTCAGGTACTTCTTTTCCAGAGTATGAAGAGCAACGATGTCAGTCTGGAGACTAAGGTGTGTCCAATCCAGGCCATAGTCGTCACAGTTACTTGCTATGTGTCAGATAGCTGGACAATGACTAGGGATGATAGAAGGAGAATTGATGCCTTTGAGCTGTGGTGCTGGAGAAGAGTGTTGAATATATATGGATTGCTAGGAGAACAAACAGGTTCATCCTAGAGAGGGTGAAACCAGGCTGCTCCTTGGAGGCAAGGATTCTGAGGCTCCATCTGACATACTTTGGGCACGTTGCAAGGAATGACCAGTCCTTATAGAGGGACATCATGCTTGGGAGGGTGGAGGGACAGCACAGGAGAGGAAGACCCTCACTGAGATGAAGTGATTCAGAGTCTGGGGTAATAGGGTAGGTGTGTCGGAAACAATAAAGTAGGCTCAAGACAGAGCAGGGTTCAGAGCTGTTGTACATAGGGTCTCTATGAGTCACAAGCAACTTGACGGCACATAACAACAACCTAATATTTTCACTGAACCTGCATCAGGCTATTCTACCATTATGCAGTAAGGCCGATGTCGGAGATAATGGTATCTTACACTATGGCAATAAAAAAGCTATTCTGAAGTCCAAGAATGAAGATACTAGCAGAAATGATAAAATCCATGCTCAGGATATGTGTCTATCCCCAGTAAGACTAAGCGCTACCTCCTCCACAATGGGAATGTGTGTGTGTGTGTGTGTGTGTGTGTGTGTGTGTGTGTTGCCTTCAAGTTGAGCATGACTCATAGTGGCCCTATAAACAAAAGGCCTGAAGCCCCTCTACAACTATTGACATTTATCAAAGTTCATAGAGCTTCTAGAGTAGTCTAATGAAATCAATCAACACTCTGTACCCAGCTGGTCTTCATAGGAAATATGACCCTATTAAGGAGATAGCCGTTGCCTCAGCTGTTAGCAGGTTGTAAAATGCATTATGGCAGCAGTCCTGTGAGCTTTGCTAAGGAGATGGTCCAAGCACAGCACTCTCCCTCTTACTGCAGCCATTTCTTCCAAGGGCCCATTGAGCAAGTGCCATGTGGCTAGAGAGAAATGCCAATATCTACAGTCAGTCATCTTGACCATCCTACTATTGAGCATCTCTACCATGATGGTTGCCCTCTAATGAGCATTTATGAGAGACACAAATTTCTCTACTCATATAGATATTGTTGTTGCTCTGTTCCATAAAGTCGGAACTGACTCATAGCTGACCCTCCAGCGAGTTTTCAGAAGCAATTAATCATACAGAAGGAGATTGCCTGCCATCCTTCTTCCACGGAGCAGTTGGTGGCCTTGAACCCTGTGCCTTTGAGATTGCAACATAGCTTCTTGTCACTAGGCCACCAGAGTGTGCACTCGCACTGGTGCTCTCTCTCTCCCTCCAAATATATATATATATATATTACACACACACATATATACACATTTACACACATACAAACATACA
>NW_006399787.1:17267946-17298392 GCF_000299155.1 Elephantulus edwardii
GCTGTGCTGCAATCCCAAAGACACTCAATTCAAGGCCACCAGCTGCTCCATGGGAGAAGGCTGGGCAGTTTCCTTCTGTCTGATTAACTGCCTCTGAAAACCTGCTGGAGGGTCACCTATGAGTCAGTTCTGACTCGACTGCACATAGCAACAACAAATAGAGATAGAGATGATAGAGATAGATGTATATCTCCCTCAAACTTCCTTGTCACCATTTAGCATCCTTTAAGTCTTCAATCAATCCTTCATTCTTTATGACACACTGCACAAAAGTTAGTGTAGATTCATAACCCAGACCAAATGGACAATCAGATGTGCTGTCTAAAATTCTGCCCACTGTGAGATTTCTATCCACACTAGTCTTTGGGGGACGCCAAATGGCTCTTTTATATCATGGTAACACCCCCTCCAACTAGTGCTGGTGTCCCGTGCCAGTGCAGCCCTGAATGAGACTTGTGCTTTTCCATTATTCTTTAAAGTCAGAGGGAGTTTCTGCAAAGCCAAAAATGTACTTGAGAAAAAGGCAGCAAAGCCACAGGGGTGGTCGGCCTGGGGGGTCTCAACCACCGGCTCCTGAGGCTTCCTGGTGCCGCCTAGCCATGCCTGAGCTTAGTCCCATAGATGCCATTCACATTTTCTAATAGAATGCTACTGTGCAAATCCAATTTTATGGTTTGTTGGGTAAGACACCCAGTTTCACATGGGTGATTTAAGTCACGCAGTTTCACTCCTTCCCCACAGAATTCGGGGAATGTAATTGGTACTGTAACTTGAGCCTGATCTGGAAACCAGACTTCTCTGTGGTTACATGAAAGGAGGGATGGACTCCTGCACAGTTTCCTGAGACATCTTATAACTATCCTCATGCATATTCCCAGCTTTGAATTTGTGTTTTCCCCCATGGGGTCACAAAAGCCAAATATAGAATGCAGGTGACTTCATTATAATCCATAAGTGCTAACAACTACTTGATCTTCTAACACCTTGTTGCTGTCTACCATTGGGTCAGAACCACTCCAATAGCTAACCCTCCAGCGGGTTTTCAGAGGCAGTTAATTGCACAGGAGGAGATAACCCTCCACTTTATTTGAGTAATTCCAGTGACACCATCAACCTGGTTGCTGGGCTCCCTGCAATCCCTTATTAACAAAGTTACCTTTGGACTGCTTCAATACAGATGACCAACACAAACCCAGAGACCCACTTTAAGATTTTGTTTCCTGAGGCCACAGGCAACAGCAATCCTGAGTCAGTCCAAACCCCAAAAGAAAGAAATGACATCATCAAAAAAAGGTTAATCCGAAAGTACAGGGAAGAATATGAAAACCCAGAGGTAGCAGCAAATAGAGCTGTTAACACCTCGGGTCCAACTTGCAGAAGAGGAGAGTTCCATAAATTTAGAAGGAGAGAGATATTAGGGTTTCAAACCAGTTTGGGAGAGGTCAATCATGGTCAATGCAGTAAAATTGAAACAGCCTAGAACTGATAAAATGTGAGGATATTATAACAATAAAAAGAATGGGGGAAATTACAGACTGAAGTCTTGGCCTTGTAGACTCAGCAAAGGTGTGGCAAAACTTTTTCAGGAACCTGGAGCAGGAGGTTGGATTATTGCCAGGACCATGGAGCATGGCACACATTCAAAGTGATGGATGCAGTGGATCAACGTCTTGGAGCTGAGCATTGTTGTTTTCAACTCAAGATTGGTGGAAGACCTATCAACAATCTGTGTTATGCATATGACACAACCCCGCTTGCTGAAACTGAGCAGGACCTGAAGCACTTGCTATAGAGGGTCAAGGACTGCAGCCACCAATATGGATTGAGGCTCAAAGTCAAGAAAAAGATTCTCACCACTGGACCAATTGGCAGCATCAGGATGGATGGTGAAGAGATTGAGATTGTACACAGCTTTAGTTTGCTTGGCTCCACAGTCAACACTCTAGGCACCAGTAGTCAGGAAATTAAAAGGCGCATTTCCATGGGAAAGTCTGCTGTTAGGGACCTCTTCAAAGTACTGAAGAGAAATGGTGTCTCTGTGGAGACTAAGGTGCATCTGATACAGGCCATGATCTTTGCTATCACTTGTTATGCATCAGAGAGTTGGACAATGACCAAGGAGGATAGAAGGAGAATTGATGCCTTTGAGCTGTGGTGCTGGAGAAGAGTATTGAGAATACCATGGACTGCTAGGAAAACAAACAGATTCATCCTGGAGAGGGTTAAACCGAGTGGCTTCTTGGAGGCAAGGATTCTGAGACTCCGTCTAACATACTTTGGACATGTTGTAAGGAGAGACCGGTCCTTGGAGAGGGACATCATGCTTGGGAGGGTGGAGGGACGGCGCAGGAGAGGAAGGCCCTCTATGAGGTGGATTGATTCAGTGACTGGGATAATTGGGATGGGAGTGTCAGAGACAGTGCGATTGGCACAGGACAGAGCGGAGTTTAAGGCTGTTGTACATAGGGTCGCTATGAGTCGCAGGCGACTCAACGACACATAACAACAACAACAACAATAAGAAGTCAAGCAAATTGATTGCTATCCAATGCACACACTGCACTTATATTTTCTTGGAGGAAGATGAAGTTTCTAAGAATAATGTGACAGTATCCCCCCCTCCCCTATTCTGATTATCCTTCTCGTTTACTCACATTTTACAAATTCTTGCCTCCGGGAAACTCTACGAATAGTGCTCAGGCCTCATAGGGTTGCTATGAGTCGTCTATGACTTAATGACATTTAACAACAATAACAACACAGAGAGAGCTACATTGGCCTAGTGGACAGAAAATTATAATACCAAGCCCAAAGTGGGTGATTTTATTCTGCGGCCCTCAGGCCTGGTTTAAATCTGTTTTTGTTAAACATTCTTTTAGGTGGGATAGCACTGGTCTGTGCGTTGCTGTACAGAGGTAACTCGTGGTTGCTGTGATGCTCAGCACTGTGACACTGATGTGCCAAATGTAATAATGGTTCCCCATGGTGGACAGTGTTGGCTGGAGCTTCCCGACTAAAATAATCCTGGAAGCAGAAGTGGCATCCACTTCTGAAATGGCTTGCCTTCGGAAACTCTATGAACAGTGCTCAGTCCTTAGGTTCATAGGGTTGCTATGAGTCGTCTACGAATCGACGGCACCTAACAACAACAACAACAATCTCTTTCAATTTCACTTCTTTGGCTTCACGACTGAACAGAGAAGAGTCACTCTGAAACCCCAAGAATTCTGTAGCCTCCTGTTGGTAAGTGCTGCTGAGTCAAGTGTGATTCATAACGTCCCTAGGAACAATAGATTTGAACTCTGTCTTAGCCTGCACCATTCTTATCATCCTTGACACACTTGAGTTCATTGCCGCAGACACCGCATCATTCCATCTTGTTGGTCTTCCTCTCCTTTGCTAACCTTTTACAGCATGATGTCCCTTTCCAAGGAATAGCCTCTCCTAACAACATATCCAAAATATGTGAGACAAAGAGTCACCATCTTTGCCTCCAAGGAACATTTTGGTTGTAGTTTATCCAGGACATATCTGTTTGGTTTTTTGGCAGTCCGTGGGATATTTAGCACTGTTCTCCAACACCACAATCACAGGCATCGATTCTTTGACTAATCCTTGTTCATTGTCAAGGTCTCAGATGCATAATGGGTGATTGGAAAGACTGTGGCCTGGATCAGGCACAGCTTAGTCTTTAAACTGACATCATTGCTCCTTAGGACTAGAAAAATTGCTGACAGCAGACTTTCCCAATGCTATGTGTATCCTAGAGATATTATTGCCAATGTCAGATGGATCTTAGCTGAAAGCAAAGGGTACTAGATGAAGGGTCTATCTGTGTTTCATTGTCTATGCAATGACATTTGACTGTGTGGATCATAACAAATTGTGGCTAACTTTGAGAAGAATGGGAGTCTCAGAACACTTGATTGTGTTCATGTGAAACCTATACTTGGACCAGGAGGCAGCTGTCAGAACAGAGCAAGGAAATACTGCTTGGTTGAATGTACATAGGAAGGGAGTGCATCAAGGATGTGTCCTGTCTCCATACCTTTTCAAACTGTATGTGAAACAGATCATTCGGGAGGCTGGACTTTATAAGGAGAAGTTTGGCATCAGGATTGGAAACAGACTCATCAACAACCTGCATTATGAAGTTAATACAATCTTGCTTGCCCAAACTGAGGATGACCTGAAACGTTGCTGCAGAAGATAAAGGACAACAGTTTTCAGTATAGATTGAAGCTTAACATCAAGAAAGCAAAGATTCTCACCACTGGCCAATTGGCAGCACAAAGGTAAACTGAAAAGAGAGTGAGGTTGTTAACAATTTCCGTTTGCTTGGCTCAACGATCAACACTCTTGGCACCAGCAGTCAGAAAAATCAAAAGATGAATTGCACTGAGGGATTCTGCTGTCAGAGATCTCTCCAGTGTGCTGAAGAGCAAAGATGACAGTCTAGAGACTAAGGTGCACTAGTATAGACCATGGTCTTCACAATTGTTTCTTATATATTAGAGAGCTAGACAATGACTAAGGATGACAGAGTCAATGCCTTTGAATTGTGGTGCTGGAGAAGAGGACTGAACATATCATGGACCATGAGGAGAATAAATAGGTCTTCCCTTGAGAGGGTGAAACCAAGTTTCTCCTTGGAAGCAAGGTTTTGAAGCTCCATCTCACATACTTTGGGAACACAGCCAGAAGGGACAGTCCTTGGGGAAAGACATCATGCTTGGAAGAATGGAGGGGACAGTGCAGGATAAGAAGACCCAGGATGAAATGGATTGACATGTAACTGTTGCAGTGGGGTTAGGTGTGCTGGAGTCAGACTGGCTCAGGACAGGGCAGGGTTCAGAGCTATTGTACATAGGGGTGTTATGAGTTATGGGTGACTCAATGGCACATAACAACAACAACAACAACAACCTATGTAATCCTAATCTCCTGACTGCTGGTACCAAGGGTGTTGACTATGGAGCCAAAGAAGATGAAACAACTTCCATCTGACAACTTCCATCTTTTCTGTCTATAATGATGTTGCCTATTGACCCAGTTGTGAGGACTTTTGCTTTCTTGACATTGAGATGTAATCCATATTGAAAGCTAAAGTCCTTGGTCTCCTGCAGTAAGTACTGCTTCAAGTACTCATCACTTTCAGCAAACAAGGTTGTGTCATGTACATAATGATACACCTCCTACACAAAGCCAGACTGAGACAACTCCTCAGTGAAGAACTAGGGGAATAAATGTCCTGTTCTTCCTCTCTTTCCCCTTCCCATTTCTTGCTGGATTCCTCATTATCCAGAGGGCCCAAGAGCTCCACTGATGCAATTCATACAAGCCAGTCTCGCATGGTAGAGCAAACAGAAAATGGTGAAGGATGGAGAATGATGGATGGAGAGGGCCAGTTATAGTTCTAGGATATCACAAAGTGGTTGCAACGATTTCAGGAGATGAAGCTTAGCAAAGTGCCAAGTATATAAATCATATGAAGTTCCATGTACTCAGGATCGGGGTAGGAGGGTAGAGGAGATGTCCTTGAACTTGCCCTACCTCAAAAAAGAAGCAGCTCTGAGCCAATACTAGATACTGTTACTGAACCAACACAGATAAACCTCAGAAGGGTCCACACTCCCAAAGGGGAGCGTGCCAACCAATAGGTCAGAGTTCTTTTTAATTGCCCTCAAGGCGATTCCCAACTTATGGTGATGCCATCTGTGTAGCACAAAGCAGAATCAAGAGCCACTTCATGAGTTTTTTAGGCTATGACCTTTCAGAGCTGTCTTTTGAAGTTCCTTTGGATAGATCCAAACCACCAGCCTTTCCACTAGTGACTGAATGCATAACCATTAGCATCACTGAGGAACACCTTCCAGAAGGTCAGAGACCCTTCTTCCCATACTAGTGTCTTTCCTTCTCCATCATGGAGATCCTAAGATAACTCCCCTGCATCAATCTCTAAACCTACCACAACTGGACTTCAAGCAGCTCATTTTCTGTTCCCTACAGTTGGTGATGAGGACTCAAAAGCAGTTAGAAGAAGTGCAAAGTACCCCATATTCTATAGAGCAACAATTGAGCCTCAAACTATCCTGAGGATTGGTAATATGATACTGCACTAGCTCAGCAGCTAGACATACCTTCCTGAGCTTATTTATGAAGATTGGGAAAGAGAGAAAGGAGAGAGCCAAGAATCCCTCAGCTGCTTCCTCCTTTTTCTATACATTCTAAAACCTGGGGATATACCCAGAGAACTGATCCTGCAGATTAAATTTGGCTGCAAGCCTGGCTTCTCATTTCCCAATTGGATATCTGCTCTGCCACATATCTGATTATCTACTTCCTCTTTCTACTGAAGAAGGAAGGCAGTAACAATGTGGAGCAACAGGATAGAGCAAGTGGTTGAAGATCAGCCCATACTCCACGTTCCCAGACATGTGGCAAATGTGTTTGAATTTTCCAAGGATGAATGATCCCTCCCCAAGGGAGGTAGGCTGGTGCCATATTCAAGTGCAAAGTCCAAGGTAGAGCCCTAAGAATAACGTGGCCATGGAAGTACTGGTGGAAAAGGTCAAGCCAGAGCTGGGCTTTCTACACCTTGCATTGTAGAGGTCCACTCTAGGACTCCAAATGTACCCAATATGAGAGATAGTGTTTGGGAACCTGCCACACAGCAGGACTCTGACTGGAGACGGGCTTCACAATTGTCTGTTAAGTGACCTCCCTGCCTCTTCCCCATCACATCACTCTAAAATTCTGTTAACTTGTTCCAGAGACCAAGTGTCTTCAATCAGCTCAGGTTGTTGTTTTCCAGAGCCATCGAACTGACCATGATCCATAGCAATCCTATGAGAGCAGATCTGCACCCTGCTCTGTCCTGTGCCATCCTCATCATCTCTGATAAAAGTGAGCCACTTTTAAAAGCCACTGTGTCAGTCCATCTTTTGAGAGTCTTCCTATTTTTGAGGGACCCAGCTCAAAATTGTGGGGAGCAGGTGGTGAGGAGGGTTGACATCAAGTTGGAGATGGAATTTTGTAACTGAACCAAATAGAACTTGTAAGTCGCTGCAGTAATCAGGACAATATGGGAAGTGCCGGAATTGTCTTTAAGGGATCCACTGATGGCAAAGGGGGAAGAGTCCACAGAACACAGCCAAAGGTAACACCTTCGGGGACAAGATAAATTCCATAGTTGCACCCTAGGGCATTAAGAGTCCTCAGCCTTCCTGTGCAGTTACACGGTCCCTCTCCAGGCTCCCCAGCATCAGGCAATGGCAGAATTGCTGCTGGCCTCAGTTAACCAAGTGGTTGCTTCTTGGTGGGGGCTGAGAATTCAAGGAGTGCAAGTGCACTCTTCCCGCCTTTACCAAATAGGGAGCAAAGCTATGAAGTATGTGATACACCTGTCAGTGTGTGGGTTCACCCTGACACATGGCAACTGCAGGCACAGCAGAATGAAACAGTGTCCCATCCTGCACCATCTTTATGATTGGTGACAGGCTGGGCCATTCCATCATGTTACATTCAGTAGGGTTTCCAATGGCTGATTTTGAGAAGTAGACCACCAGGCCTTTTATAATATGTCTTAGTGTGACTCTTATCCTCTAGGTCACTTAGTCTGGAAGTTTCTTTGCCATCATAACTACACACATGCTTCCACTAACAGACAAGAGACAGCTGCCCATTGATCAGATATCAAAACTGAATCTTTTCCACAGAAGGTAAACAAACCTACCAGTGGGCCATTGCTGCCTCTAGGGACAGGCCACTAGAGCTCCTTCTAGGTGCAGGAGAGACAGGCTAATTACCAGAAAAGCAATAAACCCATCAGAGTAGTAGATGTGAAATGTACTATGTAAACCATGGGAAGCAAGTCTCTGTTTCCAGGCAATACAGAAATTGCAAACACTTTACGAAGATAGAAAACACAAAGGTAGTCAATGTATGCTGCAAATGTCATCAGAGCCACTCATGAACCCTTCCAGTTCTTTTCTGGGTGCATCCAACTGTCTTTTGGCCACTAAAATGTGATCAGAATGATGTGAGCTCCTTCTAGACAGAAACATGAAGAACCGGTGCGATATTCCACGTGCTCACATTCTCCTGTCCCCATAATCGAGGGAGCCTGGAGACGGAGCTGCACTCAGCCTGATCCCTAAGTGAAGATAATAGGAAGGAGGAGCCCCAACTGGCCTATGAGCCCCAGCTGCAGGAGTGACAAGACAACCTTCATGTTTTAAGTCATAGAAGCTTAGGGGGTAATATGTTACCTCAGCCTTTCCTGGTTTCTCTCAACTGATGCAAATAATAGTTTTGTGGTGTTCTTGTCATCCTGTGAAGAGACCAGGTCCTCATATCGGGTGCTCCCCTCCACCGTTAGGTAGCAGGGTTACCTTGCCTACTAGAACCTTGACCATGAAAGTCTCATATGGGATCACAGCTGTTGTTGTTACCATCGAGTACGACTCATAGTGCCCCCAGGAACAAAAGATCTGAACCCTGTTCTGTCCTGCGCCATCCTCACACTTTCTGACAAACAAGAGCCCACTGTGCAGTCACCATGTCAATCCACTCGGCTGAGGGTCTTCCCCGCCTTTGCCTATCCTCCAACCTTCCTGGCATCATGTCCTTCTCCAAGGTTACCCCCGGGCAACCTGGGATCCCAAATTAGTAGCTAAATTAAAAGTGTTGGCTAAGCAGACATTGAGCAACGGGACCCTAATAATAAGAGTGCACCATGTAACACGGAAAAGGGGACAGGGCAGGCACTTGCTGAAGGTGAGATACTGTTGGTAATTTGGTAATGTGTTCTCAAGTCAGAATTGACCCATTGTGGACTCTCCAGCAGGTTTTCGGAGGCTGCGAATAGCCTGAGAGGAGACTTTCCGTCCTTCTCCCATGGAGCAGTTGGTGGATTTGAAACATGTGCCTTTGGTGTTGCAGTGCAGTTTACAGAGAGAGACTGCACAGTCACAGTAGGAAAGCTTCTAGAGTTACTGTTCTCAAGGCAAAGCACAGTGCCACCTGGTGGCCATGTCTGCGTTCCCATCTGGACACATCATTAAAAGCAACTTGGACATCCTAGAATCAGAGTGGAGGGCACCAAGGCCAGAGAGAATGACGAAATAGTCTATGAAACAAAGCCTCAGGATCAGAGGAGGCTATGCGAAGAAAGAAACAAGAGCCACCTAGGCTTATCAGATTTTATTTTTTATAAAACAAGCTACAAATGGTTTTCCCTCCCTCACAGAGGAAAACCACAGAACAACCTACATGTGAGAGAGAAAATGCCAGGGAAGTAGTCAGGATTTCTGCAAGGAGGAGCCTCTAGGCCGAAAGATGGGTCTGGATTCTCCTGCAAAGTCCACCCACGTGGTCCACTTGCTGAGCTTTCCGGTCTGGCTAACAGGTGAGGGAGTCCTTTCTAAATGTACATATCTGAACATATCTCTTAACTGATGGATCCACCAAACACCTTTGAGAAACCTCCTATAACTTTCACCAATATAGTGAAAATGTCTTGTAACCTGAGTCCCATCAGGTCCTATACCACGTAAGTCAAGTTTGTCCCTGCTGGGGCACTTGGCTTGCCAAGTATGTGCCTTGAAGCCTTTCCCAAAAGGGATGAACTGCTAGCTGGCCAAGGTGGTTGTCCTTATAGGAGAACATGGGGGTGGAAATTTGAGAAAAGGCCAGATTTTGAGGACAATCCTATGAGGGCATCTCGCCTTCTAGTCCTTACCCTCTGTCCAGGGCTGATCATAGAGAAGAGGTACTAGTGTCATTCACTGATATCTGTCAGAGAGCTGTCACACCATCATCTGGGCAGAGGGAGATGTGCATCTGACCCAAAGGCCTCACAAAGTATCTGTGGACAGCCAGACCTGTGTGTCCCCAGAACTGGGTTATTATCCCTGTACTTTAGGGGGAGGCAGAAGTAGGGAATGTCAAGATCAGTTCTATTCTTGGCATTGACCAACAGCGTGGACACCCATGAGGAAATTTAAAGGGCAACAAGAACTTCAGTATTGGGATTTTTTTTTAAAAAAAAAAAACAACAACTTTTGAGTTACCGACAAGGTGGTTCATCCAACTCCTCCCTCAGACTTGTAATAACCATTGGTGATGGCTACAGAGGCCACAGAGGTGAAACCCAGCCTGCTTCCAGTCTTGACAGAGCTAAGTCTTGAGATGTCATATGCGTGGACTTGCAAGGAGGTGAATTTTCTCCACTCATCTACTAACCTTTCAGCACCACGCATACCAATGCGGGTTTTCTGTCCTCCACCCTGCATGAATATTAAACATCTACTAAAAGTCTTACTATGTGTCTTTGCAACTTAGCTTCTCATGCCTATTTTACACAGAGTAGACGGATGCAAATGTTTAAGTGGATCTATTGCCAATCCTTTGGTGTGCCCACTGAGTTCAGGCCACTGGGACTGGAGGGCAGGAACACATGGGGTCTGAGAGGAGAGGTTCCTGCACTGGGTCCTCGAATGATCTGGAAATTCCTCCCTTTTGGAGGCAAGTCCTACTTCTCAGCACTTCCCCCCCTGGAGAAGGACAAAGACCAAGTGGCCTGCTAGCTTTGACAGCTAATGGCGTGGAGAAGTACTCTTTCCACCCAGAAAGTACCAACGGTGTCTGCAGTCTAGTTGAAGTGCTCGCTCTGCACATAAAGGAGGGTGATCTCTAAGAATACCGGAGGGCTGAGGACAGAGTCCTGGGTTTTAGAAGGTTGTCCAGAGCTCCCACCATCCACAGCAGGGCGAGGGGTGGGAATAAACAAACAGCAATGCCAACAGCTGTACAAAAGAACTATACAATTTACATATATATTTATATACAGTATATAAATCTCTTTCTTCTCAATCCCAACCAAGCCCCCCACCCCAATAAACTAAAGTCGTCAGTAGCAGATCAAAACAAATGCAAAATAAGAGAGAGAATAGTCTTTCTTCCCTTCCCTTTCCCCACTGTGGCATTAGAAAATGGTGTTTAAAAAGGAAACTGAAAACAAAACACACAAACAAGAGTTATTAAAAGTGCAAACATGGTGGGCATCACTTATGTTACATGGGATGTGGCTGGGTCACGGGCAGCGTCAAAGGTTAGGCTTCTGATGGTCCATCCTGTCTCCCTGGTCCCTCCTACTGCCCTTTGGTTTTCTGCTTCTTAGACAAGGCGTTCTACTGAGAGGAGGCGAGAGGGCACAAAAGGAAGGGAAGAAGAGGGAGGAAGTCAGAATTAGGTTTACGAGAAGTCAAGTGACAGAGATCAACTTCCCCGCAAGAGCAGTTTTTGCCACTCTCTGCTGGATAAGGGCTGGGCGTGAGGTACTAGTAGACAAGACTGTGGGACAAGCCCACGTTTACCAGCTAGTCCTCTGTAGCCATGAGACACCACCGTTAAATTATGTATACTGCATTGAAACATATGAGTGAGAGAACAGTTTAAAAGCGATATATGATTGGATGTTATGGTTATGACAAGAGTCCAGAATGAAGGTTGCATAGTGGAGTGTACTTGGAGGGTGGGGAAGGATTATATACCAATGAAAGAATTTTTCTTTCACTTTTCAAAGCAAGGAGAGAACGAGGGGTGAGGGGCGGTGAGCAGGGAGAAAAGCGCAACATTAAATGAATGGAAATCCAAAATTCTCTGTAAACATTCATCAAAATTAATTTTAAAAAGATGATAAAAAAGACCCCAAATGATATGAGTTTAATAATCTGAATGAAGAACCAGGCTTTGCCTGGGAAACACAGGTTGGAGAGCAAACACTTTGCATAAATTATATGACACTGAGATGCCAGCTTTTAGACCAGGGGCAGATACAGCAGGGACCCTGGTAGTAGGTAGTAGAGCGCTGGGATGCTGATAGGTCAGTGGTTCAAATCCACCAGTCTTTCCTTCAGAGAAAGACAGTCAGTCTCCTCCTTTAAAGATTTACACCCTCAGAAACTTGACAGAAGTTGACAAGAAGCAGCAATTCAATAGAAGTGGGTTTGGGTGTGTTTATAGGTGGGGTGGCAGAGTCCTGTGGTCGGTGCCCAATATTTCTCTTGTATCCTTAGAGTCTAAGTCATTTGGCCAAGTCCTCCATCCGCCCCCCCCCCCCAAGGTGCCAACAAAACTGCACTGGGGTCTGCAGAAAAACGGAATTGCCTGAAGAAAAAGAAAACTTACTGAATGTGTTTGTGCCTGTGCGCTTCCCATTAGGTAAGCTTCCAAGGTTGCCACCTGCAACAAAGACAAACAGATGTCACACTGGGAGCCTGGACCCAGGGAACTGATGGAGCTTGTTCTTTATCTGGGTTCCTACCCAGAGAACAAAGGCTGAACTTGGGAAAGAGACAGAAGTTTCTGATCACACTTCCTGCTCTGTGGGTGTCCATGAGGCTGGCTTGCTTGATTGAATCCATTTCTAGACACCACCTATCAAACAAGCCCCTGTCCCACAAGGTCAGATCTCTTCTGGGACTCCCCTTTGGGGTCCTCAGTTCCTGGCTGAGAAGGGTTTTGGTGCTGATGGGCATTTGCATGACTTTCTTGGTCCCCATTTCTCCAAGTGGCAGGTTCTCTGAGAGGCAGAGCTGGAAGGAATCCTTGAGATCAACTGGTCCAGATACAGAGGCCTGGGGCAGGCAAGTGATCAACACAGGGTCTAAGTCCTGGTGCTAACACGTCCCCTCCTCAGGGGGTACTGAGCTGTTCTGTGCTGGCTCCTATAGAGCCTGGTTGTCCTGCAGGAGTAGTAAGGTGCTGTGGAGGCAAAAATTAGGCCAGTTTGTAGGGCCCTCTAAGTCTGTGTGACTCTGTGCAAGCTCCTTAACCTCTCTGGTCCATCCGATGCAGAAGTGGAATAAGATCACGACTGTATGATCTGCCCCGCCTCCATCATGGATGTGATAGATCTACTGAGCAGGCAGAGGCTAAAAAAAGGCTCCGGGGATTATTAAGGGCTGTGGAACCCAAGCCTGCCCAGGGATCATAAGAACTGACAGCTCAAAGTCACCTTCTGTCATAACAACGTTGCTTTCAACTGAGAAAGAGCATGGATTGCAGAGGAATATTGCTAGTCAGTTCCCAGCTCATGACAACCCCACAAACAACAGAAAGAAACGCTGTTCAGTCCTGTGCTTTCTCTGTGATCAGCAGAGTACCAGACCATCAGCTATCACTATGTCTAATTGTACAGATGAGGGAACAAACGTTGAAAGGGAGTGGCAGGCAGCTGGGTCAGGTCACCTGGTGGCTTGGCTCCAAATCCCATCTTTTTTCTCCTCTTCCTGACAACTGCTCCTCTCAGTTTCAGGAAGAAATATCTATACCATAAAGAGGAGGCCTGCAGCAGCCCGCAAGCTGAGACTCTGGAAACAAAATGCACAGCTCTCACTGTAAAGGGCTCACCGTGCCCGAACCCTTACCTGTATCATTGCATCTCATGCTTACAGCAACTTTCTATGACGCCTGTCTAATTATTCTCAATTTATGATGATGAACTGAGGCTTCAGGTTATCAAGGAACTTGACCTGATGGCATAGCTATTATGGGGAGAACCAAATTCATACCCTGGGCTATCTGCCTCTGAGAATTCCTGCTCTTTACTTCCTGGATGTGGAGTGGAAAAACTACCCCCAGGGCAGGTAGCATCCTGGGACCATTTACAGAAAGATCCAGCATTTCACAAATATGGAGAAACTAGTTTCCATTCTATAGCCATTTAAGAAAGAGGCTCTTCCTTCACTGAGGAAAAGTCCCCGCCCACAGAGTGTGTGGGTTTTTGCTGGCAGACAAGTCCACTCCCCAGCACAGAGTCCAGTGGTAAAAGCAACTGTGTTCACACTGTTGTTATTGTTGTTATGTGCCGTCGAGTTGCCAGCTACTCATAGTGACCTTATGTACAACAGCCTTGCTCTATCCCTTGCCAATCTTATTGTCTCCAACACACCCACTCCCATTACCCCAGTGACTGAATCAATCCATCTCATCGAGGGTCTTCCCCTCCTGTGCTGTCTCTCCACCCTCCCAAGCATGACGTCCCTCTCCAAGGACTGGTCCCACCTTGCAACATGTCCAAAGTATGTCAGACGGAGTTTCAGAATCTTTGCTTCCAAGGAGCAGCCTGGCTTCATCCTCTCCAGGACAAACTTGTTTGTTCCCCTAGAAGTCCACAGTATATTCAATACTCTTCTCCAGCACCACAGCTCAAAGGCATCAATTCTCCTTCTATCATCCCTAGTCATTGTCCATCTCTCAGATGCATAGCAAGTAATTGCAAAGACCATGGCCTCTATCAGACACACCTTAGTCTCCAGACTGACACTGTTGCTCTTGAGTACTTTGGAGAGGTCTCTGACAGCAGACTTTCCCAATAAAATTCACCTCTTAATTCCCTGGCTGCTGGTACCAAGAGTATTGACTGTAGAGTCAAACAAACTGAAGCTGTCAACAATATCAACCTCTTCACCACCATGATGCTGCCAATTGTCCCAGTGGTGAGAATCTTTGTTTTCTTAATGTTGAGCTTCAACCCATATTGAAGGCTGCGGTCCTTGACCTTTTACAGCAAGCATTTCAGATCCTTCTCAGTTTCAGCAAACAGGATTGTGTCATCTGCATAATTCAGATTGTTGATGAGTCTAACTCCAATCCTGATGCCACACTTCTCCTCTTAGAGCCCATCTTCCCTGATAATCTGTTCTGCATAGAGATTGAAAAGATAGGGAGATAGGACACATCCCTGGTGCACACCCTTCCCAATTTTGAACCATGCAGTGTTTCTTTGCTCTGTTCTGATGACTGCCTCCTGGTCCAAATATAGGTTTCGCACAAACACAATCAAGTGTTCTGGGATTCCCATTCTTCTCAGAGTCAGCCACAGTTTGTTGTGATCCACACAGTCAAATGCCTTCACATAGTCAGTGAAGCACAGATGGACGTTCCTCTGGTACTCTTTGCTTTCAGCCAAGATCCATCTGACCTTAGCTAGTGTTTTTTAAAAGACTCTGTGTGTAAACTCCAAAGCTACACTCATTCCCAAGCTCTGCATTCCCTCCTCTATCACATTCCATATCTGGTGTGCAAGCCCTTCTCTGCCCACTAGAGGGCACAATATGATACCAGATGACTGACAGGGCTCCATTCCCTGGGCTTCCTCCCCCTACCATCTATTCAAGGTAGCTTTTCTGGCACTGTCCAGAGGAAAGGCCCATGGAAGCAGTCAGTTACGACTTCAAACCATTTAATAAATGCCAGGCACTACCGAGTGCTAAAGAAGCTGTGCTGCAATTCCAAAGGCACACAGTTTGAATACCCTAGCAGTTCCAGGGGAGAAGGATGGGCAATCTCTCTTAGAAGTTAGTGCCTCTGAAAACCCACTGGAGGTCAGCTTTGAGTTGGTTCTGACTTGATGACACCCAGTAACAACATGTTAAGATCTTCACAGGCACATTCTTGTTGTATCATCTCAATACTATCGCCTCCACTGTATAGATGACAACACTGAGGTAGCAAAAGGAGATTGAGACAGCTTGCCAAAAATCACAGAGCTAGCAAATGGTAACAGGACTCTGGTGGCCTAGCCAGTAAAGAGTTGTGCCTTCCAATCCAAAGGCAGGCAGTTCGAATCCACCAGCTGCTCCAAAGGACAAAGATGGGCAATCTCTTCCCATGCAATTAACTGTCTCCAAAAACAGGCTGGAGGGTCAGCTATGAGTCGGTTCCAACTTGATGGCACATAAAAAACAACAGTAAGTGGTAGTGCTGGGTTTAAAGTCAGGTGCATCTGACCTCAGGGCCCCTGCTCTTACCTACAGCCCCTTCTGCATCTAGAGGAAGACAGCTCATGGGCTTCTCGCCTCAGGTCTGCAGTCCACAACCACGGTGTCCTGGAGAGCCAGCACTAGGGGATTTATGACAGAGGTCTCATTTCTCAGTAGAATGGCCATGCCAAAGGCCTATCAATTAGATAAATTACTTTGAAGTAGGTTGGAAGCTTTCTCCATACATATTCATTAACTTAAAAGCCAGGTCAGGCATGCTCATCTGATAGACAGTCCAGAGGATGAAGTAACTCAGCCTGGGTCACATGCCAGTGAGCACACACCAGTGCCAGAGGCCAGCGAGGGAGGAACACAGGTGAGATACCCAGGATAACCCATCCATTTTACATGCACTTACACTGATAAGTAAGGGTTAGAACACGAGGGAACCTTTTCTGTCTTTTTAAACTAAATTCTTTGTGGGAAAAGCTTCTATTTCAAATAAGTGAAATCTACTGAGGTCAAGTCTGAATCATAGCAACCCTCCATCAAGTTTCTGAGACTACAAATCTAAACGGTAAGAGACTGTCCACCTTTTTTCTGCAGAGCGGCTGGTAGATTTGAACCACCATCCTTTTGATTAACAGTTGGATACCTTGTGAATTATGCCTTAAGGGCTCTGGTGAAATGCCAATCTGCTCCTTCAGCCCAGACCCTTCATCTGCACTTTAACATGTCTGAATTGCACTCTTTATACTTTCTTGTCCTTCTATATTTGCTCTGCTTTTCTACATTGTCCGTCTCAGTGAATACATCCACCCTTCAGTTGCCCAGACCAATCCTCACTCCTTGTTGTCAGGTGCTATTGACCCATAGTGACACTAGAAACAACAGAGCTGAACCCTGTCCTGTCCTGTGCCAACCTCACCATCTCTAATACACTTGAACCCACTGCTGCAGCCACTGTATCAGTTCATCTCAGTGGGGGTCTTCCTCTTCCTCTCTTTTGCTGACCGTCTACCATTCTAATCATGATATCCTTGTCCAAGGTAGAACCTCTCCTAGCAACATGTCCAATGTATGAGAGATGAAGCTTTGCCAACCTTGCCTCCAAGGAGAACTCTGGTTGCATTTTTCCCAAGACATACCTACTCAGTATTCTTCTCCAACATAACTCGAAGACATCGATTCTTCTTCTGTTATCTTTATTTATTGTCCAGCTCTCTTAGGATAACTTCAATCACCAAGTTCTTCAGTTGTACTTTCTATGTGTTCCTTGAAATGACCCACTTCTTTTCATTCTTCATTGCATTTTTAATAATTCCGGCTGCCACCACCTTTTACTCCATCACCTCTTATCTAGACTACAGCCTCCTACTGGACGACCCTGCTTGCATAGCCTCCAATCCATTTTCTCACTGGACCCAGAAAAATTCAAGCAAAACTCATCTTACCATTCCCCTGTTGAATCTCTTCAACCATTTCCACTGCCCTTAATAAGTCTAAACGTTTTTTCAAGAATTAAACATTTTTTTCAAACTCATCTTGTCTACCACCTCCTTTCTTCTCCTGCCACCTTCAAATCCTTTGCCACATTAAAATATTTCCCTTTCTTCAGAAAGGGAAAATCATTTCTTGATCTTCATTTCTCATTTGCATTCAGCTTAGAGTGCTACTCTCCCTGTGACCTTTCTTGCTGGACCAACTCCTTCTCATTCCTCAGGTGGTAGCTTGGAGCGGGGACCTGCAAACCTCTTCATTGTCATTGCATTGGAGCTGACTTGGAGCTAATGATCCTCCTGTGGGTTTCCCAGCCTATACATCACGTGGGAGAAGACTGCCCATCTTTCTTCCATGGAGCTACTGGAAGATTTGAATTGTCAGAGACACCCCACCTTTGACTGAACAGCACAGCTCCCTACAGACTATGCTACCAGAGCTCCCCAAAACTGACTAGATCGTAAATAAGGCTTTATGGATCATATACAGTCTCAGTTGTGTATCTTCTTTCTTTTAATCACCACCCTCTGACAATAGAAAGACTATGCTTAGCTTATGCACAATACAAAAACAGGCTGAATTGGGCCCACGGGCAGCAGTTTGCTGAACTCTGAATTAGATATCATTTCTTCACAAAGCTTTCCAAGACCACCTGCACCCTTGCTGTTATGCCATCTGTCCCCTTAGCTGACTTAAAAGCTTGTTCCTACAATCTTTGTGGTGAGACAGTCACCGCGATCCACGTTCTTTTCTTTTTGGGTTCCCAGCCTTCCTTCGTGCTGGGCATGGTCTAGTGATGAAGGTCCAGGAAGGTCATGTGCATGATTTCTGGGGCTGACCCAAGAAGCTTCACCACCACATGCACATCCCCGAGCTTTACTCCTTGGGGCTCACTGGGACGGAGGATGACCTGAGGCAGCCGTGGAAGCCACACAGTGAAGCAGGCTCAGCCACCGGCTGCCTGAATCTAGACTGACTGTGTGGAGCACTCCTTACTTCTGTATGCCATCCATAAGCCATAACCTGGATCCACTCTTAACTAGAATGTGGGCAAAGGAGTCTACTGCTGAGTCATTATATAATGGTGGGTCTGGTCACCAATGGCAAGAAGCTGTGCTGCAATCCCAAAGGCACATGGTTCGAGGACACCAACTGCTGCTCCAAGGGAAAAGGATGAGCCATCTCCTCTGTGTGATTAACTGCCTCTGAAAACCCACCAGAGGGTCAGCTATGGGTCTTCGAACTCGATGGTACACAACATTTGTTACAGCAGCCTGGCCTCTCTTAACTAACAGATTCTTATAGCACATAGCACTGTGAATTCACTATTTGCTTCTTATCTGCCTCCTCAGCAGACGGCATAATAAATAAGGGCCTCACGAGTCAATCCCACCATGGTATCAGAGAGCAGAAAGCACGGCGCACGCTCAGGAAACCGCCGAATGAATGAGTACTGGGCGCTCCTTTACCGGGCAGCCCTTGGTCCCTGTGGCCGAGTGGGGTCAGAGGCAAGGAGGGAGCACCTACCTTCCTTGCTTACGCCCAGGCAGCCCTTCAGCTCAGGCAGCGAGATGACCTTGTCCTTGTTCAGGTCGCAGTAGTCAGTGAAACGCCGGGCGCATTTCTTTGGTTTGGCTTTCTTCTTCACATAGCGCTTGAAGGGCTTCATCTCCCGCTTGTTAATGTCGTTGCTGCTGTTGCTGTCCAGCTGGCTGAAGTACCAATGGACGACGCGCTCCTCCAGGGTATGGCTAGGGTCTGGCTCAGTGAACCTGGGCCACAAAGAGACACCCCGTCCCAGAGAATATTGCTCAGGATCTTACAAAAAAGCATCAACCCCACCATAATTCTCTCCTCGGTAAGATGCCAGGGGCACTTGCCAAAGGCTTGCAGACCCGCTCAGCTTAGGACCGAATCAAGACACCTTCTCCAATTTTAGTCCCAAGATTGAGTCATTTCTTGAAAATTTCATCATGGCACCCCTTTATCACATAAAATTGTCCCATCCTCAACCCAACAATTGCTGCATATCGTCAAGTCATAACTGATCCTCCACCAAGTTTTCAGAGGCCGTTAATAACACGGGAGAAGACTGCCTATCTTTCTGTGATGGAGTGGCTGGTAGATTCGAACTGTGGGTCTTTAGGTTGGGAGCTCAACTCCTTACCACTAAGCCACCAGGAATTTTCTTGTATGAGTGTTCAAGACACCTTGCCTACATTTAATTCACTTGAGAAAACCACAATTAGAATCCAAATTGTCATCTTCCTGGTCTAGTGTCCACTAGCAGGCAGGCTGCAGGTCACTTAAGGACATGTACGAGCATGAATGCACGGAACATGAGAAAGGTATTTTCTGTGCAGGGTGTTGTAGGGACACGTGTAGCGTCCTTTCCCATAAATGTCACACACACTCAGTGTCGGGCCAGGTCCCAGGAGGGCTTCCAAAGTCGGAGGAGTAGTCCTTGGCCTCAAGCTGTTCATTTCTCCGTGGTATGTGAAAACAACCAGTGGTTATTAAATATAAACTGTGAAATACCAATGATCTATTGCTGTGGGGTAACAGTGCAGTAGAAATTAAAAGAGGGAGGTAATTGGGATGCTACAAATAGAAGGTTAAAACCTAGCAAGTCCCAAACCTATTGTGGAGAGTCAGTTGCCCCATCAAGTCAGGAGGGTTTGGGTGATTTTGCTGAGAACAATGGACTCAAATACCGGAGTTCCCTAGTGTGGAGCTGCACAGCAGTGGCCACGACCAACCCAGACACATGCATGTGGTAATTGGAAGATTCCTGGATACTCCTTTCACTTGCTTTGTTTCCAAAGGATTCAGGGTAATAACTAATATTTACAAATTTACAAACCAGTGATCGGTCTACTCCAGAGAGGGGACTGGGGCCTCTCAACAGAAGGACAGAGTCCCATAAACTCCAGGTTTGGTAATGAATAAATTTGGTTGAGGCACTTGTACTGAAGATTGTCTTGGAAAAGGGAATCGTTTGGGGATGGGAGCACCATACATTCAAATGCTTGGTCTGCAGGGCATGGAGAATAGACAGAAGGAGTGACTTGTGGTAAGGAGTTGTGTTGCCAACTCAAAGGCACACAGTTTGAACCCATCAGCTGTTCTGTGGGAGAAAAATGAGACCTCTCCCATGTCATTCACAGTTTCTGAAAATCTACTGGAGGATCTATGAGTAACTGACTCAGTGATACTTCAACTCAATAGCATGTAACAACATAGCCGGAAGTGGGGATTTCAAGAGGAGGGGATCCCTGTCCCATAAGGACCCAAACCTGGGCTTTAGAGTCTCTCTGTATATTCTGAAGTCATATTGGGGGAGGGGGTTACTCAAGGCACTTGCTGATGCCAGCCAGCCTGTGTTGTCTGGTGTTTGCTGAGTTTCCTATCAGGGAAGATACAAACTCTGAAACCACCTCTGTAAAGTAGCCAGCAAGCTCCCACCTCTCTCCTTCCTTCCATGTGGCCTCAAAGTTTAGGGGGAAACAAGATTCTTTTTTTTAAAAAAAAAGTTGGGGGGAGGGCTACCCATCTCAATTACATGGATTTCAGTCTTGGCATGTCCTTGTTGGCACCCTGAGCTGGTTCTAAGGTGGGTAGGAGTTAGTGGCTCTCCTAGCAGCCACACCCCGTCCCAACAGACTTAACTCAGGACCATGGAGAACGTGGGAAAGATGTAAGGGAGGGACTTCAGGGTCTGGATCTGACTCTTTCCATCTGTCATGGAAACAGAACTTAGAGTTGTCTGAAATAGGCGTGATGTTCTTCAGTGTGCGGGACAGGTTTCTTTCTGCTGCCACTTGGAGTTTGGTTTCTTCATCTTCCACGATAGTCCTTGGATGGTGTGATCGGTTATTAACCAAGGGTTTGGAGGTTCTAGTCCATCTGCTGTTGTTATGTTCTGTTGTTTTTAGTTGGCAGGGTGACTCTTTGCCCACTAATAGACTAGACCTCCCTCTAGTGGGCCCAGAGTAGACTCAGTAGAAAGACTCTTAATTTTTGGTAAAAAAAAACCCCAGTCATTAAAGATGCTGCTGAGCACAGTCCAACCCATGGGCCACTGTGAGCCAGTCAACTTGATGGCAGTTTTGGTGGGTTCTTTCATCCGCAACCCCCCTGCAGTGTACCTGAGGTGGGCAGGCAGCAAGGTCAGGAAGGAGCAGCCCCTCCGTGGAGTGCCTTACCTGCCCTGCCTTCCTCGCACTGTGAGGAGGAGTCCTGGGGATGCCATCTCCCAGAATGCTCAGTGCTCCCTGCCCCTCCTACCAAGGGCTACGAGGGCCCCGCGGCGCAAGCAGGCAGCTCTTCCTCTCACCTTTAGGCTCAGCATAGCGTAATGTCTACCTCGGGCCTGGAATAATAAAACCTCAGTTGCAGGGAAACGATGAGGTCACCCCATCCAGACGCCTTGCCAGGGGAGGCACGCTCCCTCCAGCACGTGTTCCCGCTCCTGCCTGTGCGTCCTGCTCTCAGCGGCTCCCAGGCCAGAGCTCCCCCAACCCTGCCAGTAAGCAGCAAGAAATAGTTCTTCTCCCGCTTTACAACCTCAAGGAGTTTTCTCCGTGCCAGAAACCGATCATCACTTGGCTCCTGCTCCCTTCTCCCTCCCTTTATCCCAGCTCTCCCCTCCTGCCTGGTCTCTCTGGTAGAAAGACTGTGCAGTTGCCTCCACTCTCCCATCAGAACCCCAGCACAGAGAAGCCAACACATCTAACCTCTGGCCTGCACAGCCTCTCCTCCTAACCTGGACACGACAGCGACTGGCCTGCGCTGAGATGCTTAGAGAAGAGCCCTGGGTCCTCTCTAAGTGGTGTCTCTGGGTTCCCTGTAACACCTCCGGAACTCAACTGCGGCTTGGAGGCTCAGAGCCCTGCCTCCCTGTGCCCCTCCCAGCCAGTACTGCTCTCTACTTCTGGGCTCAAATGTCCTCTGAGCAATAGAGCCCAGCTCTGCAAGTGAACCCAGGCAGGACAAGGCTTGAGGCTCGTGGTTTAGAACCCAGCATCTTTGTCAAACAAGATCCAAGTGTGTTTAAAGCAAGAATGCTGTAACTGTTAGGTTCAGGAACCCTTCTGAGAACCGAGACAAAGCTATGGCCCCTCTCTCTAGAAAAGCATGCAGGCACCAAAGTCTACAGATGTTAGAGCATTAACGGGCTCCCTAAATCCCATCCAAAGTCTGTGGATTCATGCTTGGAATATATTCCAAGAACATGAGAACTGAGGCACAGAGACTTGTATAACAGCAGCGTTATTCACCATTGCAAGAACATGGAAACAGCCCAAATGTCCAACCACAAGCGAATGGATTGAGAAATTATGATACATTCACACAATGGACTACTATGCAACATGCAGGAGCAATGATTTGTAAATTACTACCTAATTTGGGAGGGACTGGAGTGCATTATGCTAAGTGAATGAACTCAGTCTCATAAGGATAAATACGGCATAAGGCCATTATCGTAGAACATGTATGAGGATTCCAGGATGGAAGAGTGGGAGCAGAGGGGTGAAGGTAAGGGGTGAAGGTGAGCGGGGGTGGTGATGGTTAATCATAGGGTCACACAATTTGATGGGTGGAGAGAGGGGTGGGTAAAGGAAATGGGAAAGATCCAGTGTGAAAAACAATGTATACGAACTTTGTAAGTAAACCAGAAGTAAAAATTTTATTTTAAACAACAGCAAGTCTGTGGATTCAAATAAAGAACTTTTGATCTAGAAGGAAGGAGATGCTAGAAAAACTTTGATGATGAGGTCTCTTGAAGATGAGACAAAATAATAGTAAAGTTAGAAGGGTCTATATTTCTAATAAAAAACGAGAGAAAGAAAGAACTCCTAAAGATATCCAATTGGGACTTGGAACTCTGTAAATCAAGATTCTAGCTTAGCAACAGCCTGAAGTTCCAGAATAGGCCCAGACAGCAGGGTTATGTACCTGCTTTACACAAGCTTTATATGTGCTTTATACAAGGTCTGGTGAAGACTGCGATCTATTGCGAGTAATCTCTTAACTAAGGAGAAGCTGTGATTTCCCAGAGAGCACTAGACAGGAAGGAAGCATGAAGAATTCCCCAAAGTCTTCTAGAACCCTCTGAAGAATTCTTCATTGGAGAGTTTCCTATCATAGTTAACATGTTGCCACAAATGACGGTAATGCATGGGGGGGGGGAGTGTTTCTAAGCACGGTTGTCAATTTAAAAGTGTGCGGCAATGTGTTAAGCTTCCCATCGCTCTCCTAACCTACAAGCCATACTTCATTGATCCCTCCAGCTCCCATTGCTTCCAGAATTATCCTTGGCAAACACCTGCAGCTTGCACTCCCAGCATGAGGCTGACGCTGGCACAAGACTCCCATTTATCTCTCCCGAGCACACGTATGTGGAGATGAGGACTACTGAGGAGCAGCTGCCCAAGGGGCAAACGTTTGAGACCCTACCTTAGAGATGCAATGATTCCTTACAATCACTGTAGCGGCAGTCACTGGTCTATGCTATGGCTCTCCCTACATGTGAAGCTGTGCTTCTACTGAACACGCTCACTGAGCACATGGAAGGCCCATGTTTCCTTGCTTAGAGGTGGAAACCAAACCAGTGTCCACTGGGCCGGCTGACTCATGGCAACCTGGAGGGTACAGAGTATAACTGTTCCATACGCTTTCCAAAGCTGTGAAACTTTCAGAATATCACCAGGGCTCTCTTCTGAGGTGCTTCTGGGTGCGCTTTAATGGAGGTTCTCTAGTGTGTGTGTCATTTTGCACATGCTCAGTGCCGATCCAGTCTAAGAGCACTATCCCAGGACTCCTTAGCAGAACCCAGTCTTGACTAGACCTTACGCAAAGCATGGGAGGTACTGTACTTTACTGTCAGGTTCAGAAAAATTCTGGCAACAGCTCTGCCTCTGGGCCCCTTTGGTGGCTGCCCCACTGCCCCTGCTTCCAGGGATGGAGACCTCTAAGAACTGCCTGCTCCTGCCGACACTCACCTCTCGTCTTCCCCAGACTCTGAGGTGGCAGGTGTGGCCCTTCTCCTCCAGCATGTTCAGCTTTGCTTCTGCAGCCTCAGCCCCTCCAGGCTTTGGCTTCAATGCACAGCTGGAGAGCCAGCCCCATTTACCACAAGCAAACCTGCCGTGGCCAAGATCCGGAGCCCAGTTCTGCTGTCCCAAGCAGTTTTGAGAGGAGGGGTGGCAGGCTGGCCTGAGAGTACTAGCCAAGCCAAGCAGACCAACCGAACCGTCTGGAGCTGGGTGGAAGCCCCAGCAGCTGTGTGGCAGAGATCCCGCAGTGGGGGATGGAGTGCTAGGAACTGTCAAGTCAGCCACATTCCGGCCTCTTCCTTGCAAAGCTATCAAGGGGCAACCACAGCTGGCAGGAAGGATAAAGCCACAATTCTAACAGCCTCCCCTGGTGGAGAGGGGGGGACCACGTAAGAGATGAGGAGACTCACACAGCCCAGCCCACCCACTTCCAACTCATGGTTCACAGGTCTCCCTCCACGCTGACTTAGAGGGTGGAGAGAGAGCAGGTTTTCCCTGTTCTCGATGCATCTGCCAGCTCAGATCCCTGAACTCTCCTCTGGGACGTATAAAGCACAGACCTACACTAACAAGTGCCCCAGAAGGGCAAGTAGAGGGCGAGTGCTGCCTCCAGGGAGACCTGTTGTTTGACAATGACTGTCATCCAGTGACAGCTCAGGACAGCCATTCCAGGAATCCAAGCACACGTTGCCATGGGCAGCCCACTCTCCTCCACTTAGTTTTAGGTGAACAGCACTGCTTTTTGCGATGTTGTCTAACTGATTCTGACGCATAGCGATCTTCCATTAGGTTTTGGAGGCACTAGATCTTCATGGCAGAAGACTGTCCATCTTTCTCCCAAGGAGCAAGAGGTGGATTCAAACTGCTGACCTTCTGGCTAGCAGCCTGATAATACGTTATGCACTAAGTCACCAGGGCACCTTTCCTTTTTGCTACTAAATCAGGACACACACACACACATTATTGATTAATTTCTGTTTTATTCCAACCCCATGTGTGTGAGTGTAGAATGGTGCTCGATAGAACTTGGAAGATTGTGATCTTTCAGAAGCAGATCATCAGCCCTTTCTTTTGAGACATTTCTGGGTAAGTTTGAACTGTCAACCTCTCCATGACTAGCTCAGTGCTTAGCATCCTAGGGACTTCCAATCAGGCTAGGCCAGAAAAGGGAGTAAACATCTCCCTGTCTTCCACCCTTTGCATTTAACAAGTCTTCAAAATCCTATGGATTTCATTATGAATTCTTCAGCAGAGCATCACTCTCCCTGCCATTTAAGAAGAATACTTATTTATAGCTGGGGATGCTTCCAATTTTCTATTTTGTCCCCTTCGGCTGCTCCATACTGCTATCAGGATGATTCTTCCAACAGAACCATCTGGTCACCGGGCTTCAGCAGCTCTGTGTCAGGTCCATGTTCTTTGGTATATAACACATGGACTTTGCCCATTTCTACAGCTGATTCAGTTCCTTCCATGTTCCTTCCCTCATTCAGCCCCACCTTACTCCATGGCTCCCTCTGCTGGAATGGTCTTACCACTGGTTCCACTGTTCTTAAGTACCATCCAGAACCAACAGACCCTCTAGTGAGTAAACTTGCTATGGGGAGGAGGCTGCCTATCTTTTCCCCATGGAGCAGGTGATGGATTCGAACCACATATCTTTCAGCTGGCAGCACAACTCCTTACCACTGTGCTATCAGAGCTCCCTTCCATTAGGTTGGACATTTCTCCATTTATAAGTAAAGAAGCAGCTCAAACACTGCCTCCTACATAGTACGTCTGACATTCTTTCCCTCCATGGGGGCCTGTAGCACGCTTGTCCAGCTCTATAATCACTGACACTCTGGAGTGTCATCTTGGAGTTAGAGCACTCACTGCATAATCAGACCAGCTTCTCCTTCAGCCCAGAATGAACCTTTCCCCATTTGGTTCAGAGATGCAGCTCCCTGACTGGTAGACAAAAGGGAAGAGGCCTTCTTTTCTGTGTTGCCCACATATTCCCTGGGCCTTCCTTATCACTGTCCCCTAGTGGGACTGCTTCCCTTTGGCCCCAGTAGATGTCCAGCTTGAGTTGCCTGATGATGAGAGGATGCCAGAAGGAGTAAATGTAGCTTCTTCCACCTCACGCCCACAGCCTCAGCACTGCCCAAATTCTAAGGCCAAGGCCAAACGCCAGGAAGCCTGGCTTCCCTAATTCCATATATTAGCACTGACCCTGACTTGCTACCCAGGTCTCTGCAGCTCTGTCAGTAGAAGAGCAACTGATCAGGTCTTGTCCCCACCATGCCCAAGTCCTTGACTACCATAACAGCCTTGACTGTTGTGAGCCTGACAGCTGAGTCAGCCTCATATTTGGTCAGGCGCTAGGCCCTGGGCCCCTCTGACATCTGCCAAGATGAAGAGGCCTGATCAAGACATGTCTGTATATGTCAGATCAGGTCTGTCCATCCATCTATCCATCTTCGCAGCTTTCTAATTTAGAAAACATCTTAGCATCTGTTGTGTGTGAGGCACTAACCTAAGTGCTGGCACTACAGCAGGGAAGAAGACAGAAATGGCTCTTCTCTCACAGAATTCAACTTCCTGTTGTTGGGGTAAGGCAGACAATATGTAAGTACAGCAGCGAAATGTCAGCTAATGACAAATGCTGGGCTGAGGATCAAAAGGGGCACTACCGTGACACAGGGTGACCGTATGGCTCCTTTAGCTTGGGTGACCAGGGGAGGCTTCTCTGAGCATGCATGCAACATTCATTATACTCCACCCCCCCATATGACATTTAAACACACAGGCAGAAGTCAGTCATAGGAAGGGAGGGACCCCATTTCAGGCTGATGGAACAGTTGACCTGAGGCCTTGGGGCAGGCAAGTGCTCAGCCTGCTTTGAATCTCAAGAAGGGACAGCTGTCAGGAATATGAGTTGGGAGGAAGGAAAAGGGGAATAGGAGAGATGAAGAAGAGGCCAGCTAGGTTATCTTGCAGGGGTAGTTTAGGTGTTGTTGTTATGTACCATCTAGTCGGAACTGACTCATAGCTGACTCTCCAGAGGGTTTTCAGAGGCAGTAAATTACTCGGCACGAGACAGCTCATCTTTTTCTTATAGAGCTGCTGGTAGATTTGAACCATATGCTTTTGGGTTGGTACTGAAATTCCTTACTACAAGGCTCCCTAGTTTAGGTATTAATTATGTCTAATTCTAAGAGAACAAACTGGTCCATCCTCGATAGGGTGAAACCAGGCTGCTCCTTGGAGGCAAGGATTCAGAAGTTCCATCTGACATACTTTGGGCATGTTGGAAGAAGGAACCAGTCCTCGGAGAGGGACATCATGCTTGGAAGGGAGGAGGGAAAGTGCAAGAGAGGAAGACCCTGGATGAGATGGATTGACTCAGTGACTAGGGTAGTGTGTCAGAGACAATGAAATTGGCTCTAGATAGAGTAGGGTTCAGAGCTGTTGTACATAGCGTCACTATGAGTCAGAGTCAACTCGATGGCAAATCACAACAATGACAACAACATTCGAAGTATAAAGGAACATCTGGGATGTCTTTAAATCAGGCAACCTTGGTCAGTTACTTCCTGTATAACTGCTTTTCTCTCTCTTTATTTCCTAAACCCATAATCTAATTCTGATATTGAAACTGTTGATCCTTTGATTAAAAGACCAGCCTCTACATAACAGAGTCCTTGCTAACTGAAAGGCTGGGAGTTCAAAGTCACCCTGGGGCACCTAGGAAGAAAGGTCTGGCAATCGATTTCAAAAAAAATCAACCATTGAAAACCTTATGGAACAGAGCTCTAATCTGACACATTTTTATGGGTTACATGTACATGTAGTACAAATGCAATGTACATCTTTTATCAAACCCAAACCCGGTGAAGTGTAAGTGTTTAAAATTAAAAGCATGTTTTAGGAATGTTTGAAGAAGACAAACATTAAAGAAAAAGATCTTCCAACTCCAAATTATATGTAAAAGAGAGTTGGGTGGTTTTCTACAAATAAAACTTTTGCCCTGAAAGCATGCTTGTATTAAAAACACAAACTTCTAATTTTTATTTTCTGTAAAATCCCTTTCAGCCTCCAATTCAAGGTCACCATGGCATCACCCCTAAAACTGCCCCTGACAGTGGGCAGATCAGGATCCCCCTGCCAGGCTGACCCCCTGCCAGGCACCCCTACCTGACGGTCCAGGGCACATCAAGCTGTACTCTAGTGGAAACAAATGGGGTGAAGTCTGAAGTCTTATCCACTTACTTAGGATGGTGACATAACACCTGAGGACATTGCAGCTGGTGGTCAGAGCGAGCAGCGATGATGGTGTTATGAGTTGGAGGAATCTAATCTTTTTATACTTGTACTTTTCTTTTTCCTCCCCTTTCATATAACACATAAATGTCTCATGCCTCTTTTTACATGAAAGAATAGACTTTTTTTAAAAAAAAATCAAACATAAATAGCATAAAAACTGCTCCCTGCAATTCTTAGTAGCTGATTTCTTAGAAGTAAATTGTAGGCTTCTTTTGAAGCACCTGTGGATGGGATGGAACCTCCAATCTTTTTGACTGAACAGTATGAAGACATACAATCCTGAGCACAAAAGTTTCAAAATCCACTTGCACTTCCTCTTGGAGATGCCAATATAGTCCTCTGTGTGTCAGACACTGAGCAGCCCCTCCCCGAGGCTGAGAGACCCTGTCTCTGTCTTACCCAGAAGACAGGGTGTTATGCTCTTTGAGGAGGGAGGGCTACCCCCATCACCAGGTGAATTGAAACAGTCAGAAACCAGCCTCAAAGCTTACAGGAACACTTAGGTGCTGAGAGAAAGCAATCTGTTTCCCAAAGTGACAATATAGGAGAAAACCAGCATAACTGCTTTCATGAGATATCAAATTGGATTTTCAATGAGCCTGCCTTTGTTGGCCTCTGGATGCAGGGGGGCTTGGGGTCCTGGTTTCTTTCTCTGGATATGTGATCCCCCAGTGAAGTGGTCAACTTGGGGCCTTCTAGGATCCTGGGGGCCTGGGCCTGTCTTTGCACGGACATTCTTGCCTTTACGGTACTTGAGGAGACCTCTCTTAGGCTCATCTCTGCTATGGTTTAAATTTTGTCCTTCCAAACTATGTACTGGAAAATTAACCCCTACACTGAGGGATGTAATCCCCTTTAGAAACAGGGTTTCCTTTACTATATTAATTGGGCCATATCAATGCAGGGAAGATTAGGGAAGACAGGGATCCTACAAAGATCACGCAGGACCACCCCACAAAGAAGAAGTAAAGAAGGCAAGACCCTGATTAGGATTTTCAGCCTGCGCTGCCAACACAAAGGGGCTATGTGGTTTGAATCTACCAGCTGCTCTGCAGGAGAAAGATGGGAAATCCACTCCTATGCAACTTACTGCGTCTGAAACCCCACTGGAGGGTCAGCTATGGTACACAGCAATAAATTGTCTAAAAACTATTTCTGTCCTTTAAAGCTACTCACTTGCTGACTTTCTGTTTCAGCAGCAATAATAAACTTAAGTACTACCCTTGCCTTCACAGTGGGAGGTTTTCCATAGCACAGCCCCATCCTTTGGGATTTGGCTTGCCTCATCTTCACCGCTCCCACCTCCTCCGCCTCATCTCGCCCACTCCAGCCAGGCACCCTGACGTATGCATGTGCACCGCTGGAGTCCTACTGCTCTTTCCGTCCATCTGAAATGACTTCCTCCTGTCTTTAGAGAGCTTAGTCATATGTCTCCTTCAAAATTCAGCTCAGACAGTACCTCCTTCACGGAACCTGCTCTGACTTCTCCAGACTAAGTTAGATAAGCCTTCGCTAGTCTTCTTCCCCTGCCCCTGCACTTATTAACTAGCTCATAAGTATCCATCTCCAGATACCCTAATGCCCCTTGCAGTATCGCATTGTTTGAGGGCAGGAATGTGGCTCACGTCACATTCAGGAATTCAGAGAGTCACTGATTACTCAGAACAACCAGAGCTCCTCTCAGGGCTTGGTGCATCTCACATGCTCAGTAGGTGCAGAGTGGATGGATGGATGAGTGGATGGATGGATGGATGGATGGATGGATGGATGGATGGATGAGTGGATGGATGGATGAGTGGATGGATGGATG
>NW_006399787.1:17299070-17307049 GCF_000299155.1 Elephantulus edwardii
GTGGATGGATGAGTGGATGGATGGATGGATGGATGGATGGATGGATGGATGAGTGGATAGATGAGTGGATGGATGGATGGATGGATGGATGGATGGATGGATGGATGAGTGCATGAATGGATGGATGGATGAGTGCATGAATGGATGGATGGATGAGTGCATGAATGGATGGATGGATGGATGGATGGATGGATGGATGGATGGATGGATGTTCCAATCAGCTGACCCCCTCAGCCCGTGCTAGTGAGCACTGGTGATACGGATCATGGGGAGAGTATGCATTTCAGCCTCAAGTTAGGACTGCTTCAGCTGTGTCAGCTCCTGAATTGAGTCAAGTTTGGCTCTAGCAGCGTCCACTCCTGTGGTCCTGGGCTGCACGGCACCCTCACCACAGCCCCAGCTTTCTCAGAAGAGGAGTACCTCACAAAGAGCTTTGCGTCTGTTTGCTTGTCTGCATCTCGGACCCAGCACTCCTTTCCTTCCAGTCAGGACTCACCCTGCAAGGCATTATCTTCTGAGTTTAAAGTTCTGGAAGTCTTCCAGAAATGCTAGACTCGCCTGCAAATCAGGAGTCTAAAAGCTGGAGATAAGTAACTTCCCAAAGAATGGGAGTGGGGGTGGTATAGAGGGGTAGAAAGGGGCAACATTCCAGGAAAAAGACCAGTTTGCAGCCCTTATCGCACTCAACTCCTCCTCACTTTTACAGCCCCCTTCAGCAACTGAGAAGTCAAAACCCAGCTGCCTTTGACTTGACTCTGGCTCACAGTGATTCCATGTGTAACACAGTAGAAGTGTTGGTTATTTGGACGTAAGTCACCAGGTCTTTTTCCTGAGGCTCCTCTGGGTGGACCTGACATCCAGGTTCCCTCAGTTAACAGCTGAATGTGCTAACAGTTTTCACCACCCAAGGGTTTCCTGAAAAATCAAGAACTCCACAGTTCACGTTCTCACCTCCCACCTCCAGTAGGCGCTGCTGAGTTAATGGCCTGAACCATGTCAGTGGTGAGCGCGTCTAGCAAGCTGGTGATGAACTCCATCTTCTTCCCTTCTGGGCAGCCTGAAAGATGAAGGGAGACTTGAAGGCGAATGCCAGATAAATAAACTACTTCTCAACTATCACCCTTTCCCCAAACTCTCCAAGTCCTTTTTGCCCAGCCAAATCGGCCTTGGGGGTGTGTTTACTGCTCAGAGGATTCTCATAAATCTATATAGTTCTACCCTCAGCCCACAAGGGATCAATGGGTAATAAGCCAAATGGATAACATGGCTTTGACTTTTCTTCCGTCCCATAAACGTTTACGAAGTACCAGTTTGGGCATTAAGTTAAATGCTAGGGATACAACAGTGAACTAAACCCAAGGTCTTCATTCTGGTGATGTTCACGGTATATTGAGGAACTCAAGCTAATGTTGCTGGACACGGAGTTGTTAGATGCCATTCAGTTGACTAAGACTCATTGCACCCTTATAAACAATAGATGTGAACCCTGTCCTAACAGGTACCATCCTCAAGATCTTTGTGACCATTCTACAGCATAAAAGGTGCTATTCTAGGGGTCAGGACCTAGTACCAACGGGCACAAGAGTGAGAAACCTACAGCTGACTTCAAATAGACCCACTACTTCATCTATTCAAGAACCTCCATTTTCACTATCCTCTTCATCTGGTTTCGATTATAATTACAGATTCTTCCTTGTAAATGGTCTCAAATTCTTTATTCTTTCCCACCCCCCACTACAATATTCCCAGGTACAGTGAGTCTTTTCATTGATAAGCCTTTTCCACATCTACCACTGTGGTGGTTTGTTGTTGTTTGGCACCACTGAGTCAACTATGACTCATAGCAACACTATGAACAACCAATCTGAACTCTGTCCTATCCTGTGCCATCCTTATCATCTCTGACATACTAGAGCACATTGCCACAGTCCCTGAGTCAACCCATCCCATTGGTGGTCTTTCCCTCCTTCATTGACCTTCTATCTTTCCAAGCATGATGTCTGTCTCCAAGGAATAGCCTCTCTAAGAAACATGCCCAAAATACGTGAGACAAACATTCAACATCCTTGCTTTCAAAGAGCATTCTGGCTGCACTTTTCCCAAGACATATCTGTTTGTTCTCTAGGCAGCCTGTGGAACAGTCAGTACTCTTCTCCAACACCACAATTCAAAGGCATCAATTCTTCTATAATCCTTATTCATTGTCCAGCTCTCAGAGGCACAGCAAGGGACTGAAAAGGCCATGGCCTGAATCAGGCACACATTAGTCTTAATTAATACCCCCATGGAGGTGAGAATTATTGAGAGAAGAAACACTACACAACTATAAAGCCATGACCACCAACACTAAATGGTCCTTCAAAAATACAACTTTTCTTTCTGGAACAACTATTTAATTCTGTTCTCCATCCAAATCCCCTAGGCCTCAGGTTAAATATTATCTTCCAGAAATGCCATCAGAGCTAAACTAGGTTCCCCCATCATTCTCATGGTACCTTGCTCTTTTCCTTCAGAGTACCTATGGGACAGAATTAATTTACTTAATACATTTACTATGTATTATTTAATAGTAACCCACTGAAGGTCAGCTATGGTTGGTTCCAACTTGATGGTATACAACAACAACAACAGGTACATAATACTATATATTCATTTACTTACATATTACTTACTAGAGAATAATAATGTAAGCTCACTATGGAAGCTTCATGCCATTTCTATTCATAGCTTATACCCAGGGCCTGATCTAGTGTCTCATACACGGCAGAGGCTCAATTTACATTTGTTGAAGGGCTTAGTGGAGGCTAGTACCCTGGTCTCCAAAACTCTATTCTGGCAACAGGATGATCTTCAGAAGTTTCATGAGGAAAAGCGCTTGATTTATAGAACTACTCTGGAATCTTGGCAGGTGATAAGGTTGACCAGAATTCATGTTGAGCAATGACTATACCTTCAAGTGTTTGAAATCACAGGCATTTAGTGATTGTATTGTAATTCCTAGTTAAAGATGACTATAAAGTGAATCCTAGTTTCTCTCCCTGTGTGTCTGGTGTCCCTCCCTCACACTGTGCCACCAGGGAGCTTTGCAAGAGCACTCTGCAGGTTGTCAGTGGTCTGCTGCAAGCCATATTGTCTTTGCAACCCTGGAAAAAACAAAATAAGTGCTCACCCCAAAAATGTTATGGGTACTCAGCTCAAAATTCTTGTCCTAATCTCCTTAGAATATAGTAAGAACTGTAGAATTTAATGCTAGAATTTTAACCCAGGGATTACATTTAAAGAAGAAGATACAAGAGTAAGGAGGAGAAGGGATGAACTAAGGGCACAGGATTAAGTAGTGTCCGAGTGGAAGGCAGATTTCACGGCTCCTGGCCCCGTCTCTGGCCAGCATCCCATAATCCATCCAATAGATGGGAACCTATGCTCAGAGCAGGGAGCTGATTTTCAATGATGAAGGAGCTGAAGGACAGAAAGAAGGGAAGAGGTCAGAAAGGGTGAGCCCTGTCTCCCACCTGGCAGCTCTCTGTCCTTGAAGGGGTCTTCCACTTCTGTGCTCTTCGCCCTGGCATCGCTCTCACAGCTGGGCATCACGTAGCTGGGGGTGGGGGGTGGGGAGAGAGAGAGATTAGGAGTCGGGGGTGCTGAGCCTGCTTCAGCTTCGACCAGCTGTCCTGGAGGTGATCCCACTCACAGGGACCCCAGGTGTGTCAGAGTAGAACTGTGCTCATAGGACATTTAATGATGGGTTTTGGGGACAGTAAATCACCAAACCTTTCTTCTGAGACACTTCTGGGTAGACTTGAACCAACAACCTTTTGGTTAGCAACCAAGTGTGTTGATCATTTGCATCACCCAAGGACTCCTCCTTTAGCCACTGCTTGTTGTGTGCCATTGCGTAGGAGCCGATTCATGGCTGACCCTCCAGTGAGTTTCTCAGGGGCAGGAAATCACACAAAAGATTACTCATCTTTCTCCTGCAGAGCAGCCAGTGGATTCAAACCATGTGCCTTTGAGATCGTGGCGTAGCTTCTTACCACTAGGCCACCAGAGCCACTCGGTTGTTGTTAAGTGCTGTCGAATCTAGTCTGACTCACCGTAACCCTATAAAACTCAACTTGAACTGCCCTATCCTGTGCCATCCTTATCATCTCTGTCACACTAGACTCCATTGCGAAGTCACCATGTCACTACTGCCTAATACCTGTGCTGCCACCACTGTAGGTGTTCTCAGAGCTGGCTGCAAAGTGTCCTTTGCACGGTCCTGCAGCCATATGGAAATTTCAGAACACCCAAACTTATTCAGACACACTCAGGCACGTCATTTTAATCATTCAAGCATCATAGCAGGATCTCACTTAATCTACACACAGGAATTTTTTGATCCATAGGACTTTGTATCTCACCCAGAAACTGAGGATCAGAGCCTATTTCCCCCAAGAGTGCTCAGACAGAAAGGGCAGACTAAGACCAGAATCCACACCCTAGAGTCTTTCTATCAGAAAGACACTGTCTGCTTGTAGGCGGGGAAGTGGTTCTTCTAGAGGCTGAACTGCAACTGACCCAGGCTCTCAGGCTGGAGATGCCAACATGACAGGAAGTTGGCCCTCAAGCCCCTGAGGTGCAGGACAAACCTTACCGTGTGGAGGTCCCTGGCAGTGGGCGCCCCGTGTCCACCAGCACACACCAGCAATAGCCCGTGGACTGGTGGCACTGCACGGGCTTATAGAGGCCCCCAGGGGCACACTCTGGGATGACAATGCCCTCACGAGGATTCTGCTGGGCCTCCTCCAGGGCGCTCTGCCTCTCCTGGTCACATGAATGCACTTTTTCTGCAAGAGAAGATACAACCTATCGTGATTTACTGTTCCAGCCTTGTGTGCTTGCACGACCGACCAGACCTGGTTCCAGGAAAATGCAGCTCCATTGCTGAATGGCCACCATGAAGGGGGTGGGGCTGGGGGGTGTGGGTGGGTGGGCAGGGAAATCTGAAGGTTTATCAGCATTCACACTGTGTAAGTCCTACCACAGTAACAAGCCAGCCAGGGCCAAGGATTCCTCTGATAACAGGTGGTCATTTGTGGGGGTGGGGGTGAAGGGAGGAGCTGGGGAGAATTCCTGACTGTTCCAGGTTCCCAGTGACTCAGCTGCTGGCTCCAGGACAGGCTGGTCCAGGTGTCTGGCTGCCCTTTGAGTTTACTCAAGAATGTGTCTATGTCGACACTGCCCCCAAGTCTAAGCCCAAATGCAGTGGGACAGAGGAGCACTCTCTAGCCTCAGATGGAGTGGGATTACACCCAAAAGGAGCAAACAAAAGGTCCAGCCAGCCTCCTTTCCATTGTTCGGAGACTAGACAAAGCAGTCTTATGAACTGATTACACATGGTTCTTCCCTCCAAAGGTGGGGAGAAGAAACCCCAGTGGGATGGTGTTTGTGTTATGCAGCTTCAGGAGACATGAACATGTCTAAACAGTCCAGCTGGGCTTCCAGAAGCCAAGCCGCAGCTGGACAGTGCCCAGTGGTCTGCAAAGGCAAGACGAGCGCCATACGGCCTCAGCTGGCTCAGCCCCTTCCCTGAAAGTCCTACCAGTCAGCTCGTCAGTCGGCCTACCTACTGACGACATTGCTTGCTTGATTTTAGTTTTAATGTTAGTCGGTAGTATTTTTCACTTTTTAACAGTTTGAGTGAAAGTTTAGAGATCATATTGGTTTTTTTATCAGTCATTCACAGGCATTTTGTTTTGTGATATTGTTGTTAGGTGTCATCATGCAGAGTACAACCCACAGTGACCATATGCACAACAGAGCTGAACCCTATTCCACCCTGTGCCATGCTTACAATCCCTGACATATTCAAACCCACTGCAGCAGTCACAATGTCAATCCATCTGATTGTCTTCCTCTCCTTTGCCCACCCTCTGCCTTTCCAAGCATGATGTCCTTCTCTAAGGAATAACTATCCTAGCAACATGCCCATGCATCTGAGAGCTGCACAAATGAATAAGGATGGCAGAAAAAGAATTGATGTCTTTGAGCTGTGGTGCTGGGGAGGAGCGCTGAACATCCCATGGACGGCTGAAAGAACAAACAAATACGTCCTGGAAAGTGTGCATCCAGAGTCCTCTTTGAAAGCAAAGATGATGAGGCTTCACCTCACATACTTCAGGCAAGTTGCTAGCAGGGGCTATTCCTTGGAGAGGGACATCATGCTCTGAAGTGGAGAGGGTCAAAGAGAAAGACGAAGACCCTCAACCAGGTGCACTGGCACAGCGACTGCCACAACAGGCTCGAGTGTGTCAGGAAGTGTGACAATGGCACAGGATAGGACAGGCTTCAGAACTGTTGTTCACAGAGTCGCTATGAGTCATACTCAACTCAATGACACCTAACAACAACAACAAGCCACATGCCTCAAGTCTGTGAGATGACGCTTTATAATTTTTTTCTCCAAGAAGCCCTTTGGCTATATTTTCTCCAAGACATATTTATTTGTTCTTTTGGTAGTCCATGGGATATTCAATACTATTCTCCAACACCACAGCTCAAAGGTATCAATTCTTCTGTCATCCTCACTCATTGTCCAGCTCTCACATGCATAGGAAGTGATTGAAAAGACCATGGCCTGAACCAGGTGCACGTTAGTCCTCAAAGTGACATCATTGCTACTCAACAATTTGGAGAGGTCCCTGACTATAGACTTTTCCAGGGCAATATGTCCCCTGATCTCTTGACTGTGCTGGTATCAAGGGCGTTTATTGTATATCCAAGTAAGATGAAGTCATTGACAGCCTCAATCTTTTGTCCATCTATCATGATGTTGCCTGCTCTCTGGCAGCAAAACTTTTTTGTTTTGTTGATGTTGAGATTTATTCTTTGATTCTTCATGATATTAATTATACTTATTTAATATAATTAACAGCATCATCTAATCTAACCTTTAATTGCATATTGCCTTTTCCTTCACCCAAATAATCTATTTATTAATTTCTGCCCCCTTCTCATCCCTGTTAACTTGCCAAGATTCTTATCTGTGTGTCAACCTTTCCCTAGCTTATTTTACAATAGTGGTGTTCATTTGTAACTGACATCACTCAGCATCTCTTGTTCTGGATGTATCTATGTTGTGTCTATTAATTTAATTATTAAGAACAAACAGTTTGGGGTTTCTTTTCTTATTATAGAAAAGTAAGAAAAACCATGAGAAGTCCATTATCTCTAAATTTACAGGCTGTGATTTTACCATACTGCTTATCATGCACATACCATCTCTCTTGCTATCAAGTCCGTTCTGGCTCGTGGGGACCATCTGAGTGTCAGAGTAGAACCGTGCTTCATAGGGTATTGAGTGACTAGTTGTTTAGAAGCAGATCAGCAGGGCTTTTCCGACATGCCTCTGGGTGGATTGGAAGAATCAACCTTCTGCTAGCAAATGAGGGACTCCTGCTATATACATATTCACAGCAAAAATACACACATTCACCTTTCTTTAAAAGAACAACAAAAAGAATCACACCATAAACTTGTGCTGCAGCATGATTCTTTTCATTACTGGATCATGAACATTATTTCACAACTTTTCCCTTAAAGATGATGACAGGAATCCAGCCTTGAGGTCTATGAAATTTTCACAGCACGTCTTTAAAAAACCTCATTCTTTAAGCCTGGAGCTTGCTACTATCAGATGCATGTAGAACACATCACTCAGTGAACAAGAGTGAAAAATGACCCAAATAACAGAAACTCAGCTCTGCTTTCAAAGAGTCAAGCTCTGAAACAATGGCTTTGCTAATACAACTGTATAAAGTATTTACGTTTACACAAGCTGTGAATGTAGAGAAAGACACTGCGGAGCTCAACCCCTGTCTTCCAGAGACGTCAAGTGATAGAAAAATGATTTTTCATTTGTCTTACTCCTAGAAAAAGTACTGACAGACAATAGCTCAGTGATTCTCACTGTAGAAGAGGAATATTTCTGTAGGGGG
>NW_006399787.1:17309624-17321370 GCF_000299155.1 Elephantulus edwardii
TCTCTTATTCAATATTGTATTGGAAATCTTAGTGATAGCAATAAGACAAGAGAAAGACATAAGACATATACAAATTGGCAAAGAGGAGGTAAAATTATCCCTCTATGCAGATGACATGATAGTATACTTAGAAAACCCTAAAGACTCCATACAGCTTTTAATGACGGATTTTAGGGAGTTGGTTTCCAGGCCTCTCTTTTGTGTGTTATCTCCAGATAAAAAGGAAATGTCACCTTTCTACTCTTTCTGCCAGCAGTGACTCCTGGCCAGAGCCACAGGAGTTTAAAACAATTGACTAACAGACTACAGGAGTTCTCCAGTGGGTTTCTGAGCCTATATATCTTTATAGGAGAATGTTTGTCTTTCTCCTATAGAGCAACTAGCAGATTTGAACCGCTGCCTCTTAAGTTGGTAGACTAACATATAATGCACAATACCACCCAAGTTCTCTAACATTAGATTGTCGCTGTGGTTGTTAGCTGCTGGCCCATAGACTATGACTCATAGTGACCTTATGAACAACTGACTGGAACCTTCCCCATCTTGGCTATTCTCATGGCCTAAACTCTGCCAAGTTCAACCCATTTTGTTGAGGATATGTCTTTCCTTCACTGGCCCTCTACCTTTCCCATCATGATGACTTTTCCAAGGACTTGACCCTCCTGACAACATGCCTGAAGTATGTGAGACAAAGTTTCACCATCCTTGCCTCTTAGGGGCACCTTGCTTGCATTTCCTCTAAACCAGATCTGTTTGCTCTTTGGTCTGTCCATCATATATTCCATATTCTTCTTCAGTATCACAATTTAAATGCATTTATTCTTTCTTCTTCATTGTCCAACTTTCAGATTCATAGGAAGCAACTGAAAAAAGCATGGCTAGGATCTGGTGCACCTTGGTCTTTAAAATTACATCCTTGCTCTTCAACACTTTAAGGAGACATCCTGAATCCAGTGGTAACCACTGCCAGAACAGTACCTGGAGGCAGCATAGGAAAGAGATATACATTAAGGAGACAGAAACAGGTCTTGGTGAGACCTGGCTTAAAGACCAGAATTTGGACTGGCTAGGACAGTATCATGACAACTTCAAAGAGATTATGCAAGAGGTTCTCTATAGTTCCCCCAGCTCCGGTTTGGTAGCCTTGTTTTTCTACATCATATTTCACACCATGAAAGAAAAAAAAGAGACAGAGGAGCAAAACCAAAGGAAAACAGCTTTTTACTGGCACCACATTGATGTAACAACCTCTGACAGAGGCTTTAAATTAAGACTCTGCAGGCTAACATGCTAAAGCCATAAATCAGACTGGAAGCAAGACATAAAGGATGGAGGAGGAAACTCCCCCTGGGGCAGAGCATGATGAACCTGACTTCACAGCACTGTGAATCCCCAAACCTGCAGAATGTGGGTGGAGCCGTGGCCAAAGAGGGGTGGACCCTGGTCTGGACACTGCTGATGAATTTCTGCAACTTTGAAGGTTGTCTGAAATATTTCTACACGGGCAATGTGAAGCTCCATGGAAAACAAACTCATAAAAATGATAAAGTTTGGGAAAAGCAAGGGAAGGGTTAGGCATGAAATTAGAGTGAAGGCTAAAAGCACATTCAAACCACATAGTTCTTGCAAGTCCAAGAGCCCGGCTAAAGAGGACAGCATTTGTAATAATAGCACTAACCATTTGCAAAGAGGAGATTGACAATTTGTTTTATGTCAAAGGGAAAAAAAGAAAATCCCCCTTAAAAATATCTTTACATTAATGGAACATGCAGGAGAAAGGATTTTGTAAACTACTACCTAATCTGGGAGGGACTGGAGAACATTATTCTGAGTGAACTAACTCAGTCCCACAAGGACAAATACTGTATAAACCCATTATTAATAGAATGAGTATTAAGATCTTGGGGGGAGTGTGGAGGGTGGAAGCAGAAGGATAAGTATGGGCAGGGGATTGGGGAGTTAATCATAGGGTTGCACCATTCTGTGGTGTGGTGTGAAGGAAATGAGAAGGATATTTTGCAAAAAGCAATGTATTCAATCTTTGTAAGTCAATCAGTATAAAATGAAAAACTAAAAACCAAAACCAATCAAAATCCCCTTATCTTTACATTAATAATAATAAATATTAAGTATTAAAAGGGCCGAACTCGCTCAGCCTTTCTTAAGCTGAAGAAGTTGAAAAACAAGTTCAAGCCATGGGTGGCAATACTTAAGGATATTTTGGGTAGAATGTGAAATGATCCAGGAAGCATTAAAAGAAGATGGGAGGAGTACACAGATTCACTGTATCAGAGGGAATTGGCTGACATAGAAGAATTGCATGAAATAACATATGAGCAAGAGCTGGAAGAAGGAAGAAGTTCAAGTTGTTCTAAAGGAATTGGCAAAAAACAAGGCTCCAGGAGTTGATGGCATACCAATTGACATATTTCAACAAACAGACGCTGCCCTGGATGAGCTCACTAAGTTGTGCCAAGAAATCTGGAGGATAGCCAGCTGGCCAACTGACTGGAAGAGATCAATACTTGTTACCATTCCAAAGAAAGGTGACCCAACGGAGTGCAGAAATTATCGAACAATATCATTAATATCAAATGCAAGCGAGATTCTGCTGAAAATTATCCAAAAACGATTGGAGCAATATGTCAACAGAGAACTGCCAGATGTGCAGGCTAGATTTATAAGAGGTTGTGATACTAGAGATATTACAGCTAATGTTAGATGGATCTTGGCAGAAAGCAGAGAGTACTAGAGGAATGTCTATCTGTGCTTCATTGACTATGCAAAGGCTTTTGACTGTGTGAATCACAAGCTATGGTTGACTCTGAGAAAAATGGGAATCCTAGAACATTATGCTTATATGAAACCTATACTTGGACCAAGAAGCACTAGTCAGAACAGAGCAAGGAGACACTACATGGTTCAAAATCAAGAAACGGGTCTGTCAGGAATGTGTTTTCTCTCCATACTTTTCCAATCTGTATGTAGAACAGATCATCCGAGACACTGAGCTGTAGGAGGAGGAATGTGGCATCAGAATTTGTGGAAAAGTCATCAACAACCTGCGTTATGCAGATGACATAACCCTGCTTGCTGAAACAGGAGGACTTGAAGCACTTGCTGCAGAAGGTCAAGGCCTGCAGCCTCCTATATGGACTGAAGCTCAACATCAAGAAAACAAAGATTCTCACCACTGGGCCAATTGGCAGCATCAGTAAGGAAGGTGAAGAGATTAAGAGAGTGAACAGTATTAGTTTACTTGGCTCCACAGTCAACACTCTTGGTAACAGCAGCCAGGAACTCAAGAGATTAATTGCATTGGGAAAGTCAGCTGTGAGGGACCACTCAAGAGTACTGAAGAGTAATAATGTCAGGCTGGAGACCAAGGTGCACCTGATCCAGGCTATAGTCTTCACAATTATGTGCTAGGCACTGGAAAGTTGGACAGTGGCTAGGGAATATAGAAGTATTGATGCCTTTGAGCTGTGGTGCTGGAGAAGAGTGCTGAATATACCATAGATTGCTAGTAGAACAAACAGGTTTGTCCTGGAGAGGGCAAGGCCAGAATGCTCCTTGAAGTCAAGGATTCTGAGGCTTCGTCTAACATACTTTGGGCATGTTGCAAGGAGAGAAGGGTCCTTGGAAAGGGACATCATGCTTGGGAGTGTGGAGGGACGGCACAGGACAGGAAGGCCCTCAATGAGATGGATAGATTCTGTGATTGGGATGCTGGAAATGAGTGTGTCAGAGACAGTAAGGTTGGCACAGGATAGAGCAGCATTTAGGGCTCTTGTACATAGGGTTGCTATGAGTAGCAAACGACTTGACAGCACATAACAAAAAACATTATGTGCCAGTAAAAGAGATGCAAATCAAAATCACAATGAGACACTATCTCACCTCAGTGGCAGAGGCAAAGTTTAACAGGACAGCAAACAACCAATGTTGGAGAGAATGTGGAGAGATTGGAACTCTCAAACCCTGTTGGTAAGAGTGTACAATGGTACAACCACTCGGAGACAGTATGACAGTTCCTCAAAAAGCTAAACATATAAATCCCATAGGATCCAGCTAATCCACTGTTTGGAATACATCCTGAGGAAAACAGAACTGAAACCCAAAAGGAGATTTGTACACTGATGTTCATGGCAGGATTATTCACAAGAGCAAGAACATGGAAACAGACCAAATGTACAACCACAATCAAATAGATTGAAAAACTGTGGTACATTTACATGATGGAATACTACGCAGCACTCAGGAGCAATGATTTTGAAAAATACTACCATGGACTGCTACGAAAACAGACAGGTTTGTCCTGGAGAGGGTGAAGCTGGGCTGCTCCTTGAAATCAAGGATTCTGAAGTCTGACATACTTTAAACATGCTGCAAGGAGGGACTGGTCCTTGGAGAGGGACATTATGTTTGGGAGAGTGGAGGGACAGTGTAGGAGAGGAGGACCCTTGATGAGATAGATCAATTTTGTGTTTGGGGCAATGGGAGTGTTTTGGAGACGGTGAGGGTGGCACAGGGTAGAGCAGGATTTAGGGCTCTTGTACATAGGTCGCTATGTACAAACACCTCGACGGCACATAACAACAACAACAACAACACTTACATAACTTGAGAGAGACTAAAGAGCATTATGCTGAGTGAACCAACTCAGTCTCATAAGGACAAATACTGCATAAGACCATTATTGTAAAAATGAAAGGATAACTAGTAATATATATATGGATATGCAAAGAGGGAAAGGAAGGGAGAAAAGGGAAATGACAGGGCCACACAGTTTAGTAGGTGAAGGGAGGGGGAAAGAATTAGGAAAGATCAAGTGGCGATCTGAAAAGATGGGGTGATAGTGGGCACATATCAATGGTAAAATTTTATAAGGCATAATGTATGGGAATTATCATATGAAACCCAATGTGAATGGGAAAAAATTTAAAAACTCAAGAAGACAATGAAACTTTTCTTCTGTGATGTTGCTCAGTTGATTGAAAGCATAAACCTTTTGAATTAGTAGCTGAATGCAAACCATTATGCCACCCAGTAACTTTTTCTTGACTTAAGTTATGAAATTTCATTCTAAACTATACTCTTTCACTCCGCACATAAATGGTTATAAAACAGTGTTCACTGAATGATGGTCTCTGTTTGTTGTTGTTATGTGCACTTGAATCACTTGTAACTCATGGTGACCTATGTACAGTATCTCTGAATCCTGTTCCATCCTGAGCCAATTGTATTGTCTCTGACACACCTACACCCATTACCCTAGTCACTTAGTCAATTAATCTCATCAAGGGTCTTCTTTTCAAGTGTTGCCCCTCCACCTTCCCAAGCATGATGTCCCTTTCCAAGGACCGGTCTTTCCTTGCAACATACCCAAAGTATGTCAGATGAAGCTTCAGAATCTTTGCCTCCAAGGAGCAGCCTGGTTTCACCCTCTCTAGGATGAACTTGTTTGTTCTCTTGGCAGTCCATAGTATATTCCATACTCTTCTCCAGAGCCACAGCTCAAAGGCATCAGTTCTCTTTCTATCATCCCTAGTCATTGCCCAGCTTTCTGATGCATAGCAAGTAACTGCAAAGACCATGGCCTGGATCAGGCATACCTTAGTCTCCAGAGTGACATCATTGCTCTTCAGTACTCTTGAGAGATCCTTGACAGTAGACTTCCCCAGTGCAATTCATCTTTTGTTTTTCTGGCTGCTGGTACCAGTCCAAGTATCAGTTTCACATAAGCACAATCAAGTGTTCTAGGATTCTCATTCTTCTCAGAGTTAGCCAGAGTTTGTTGTGATCCACACAGTCAAATGCCTTTGCATAGTCAATGAAACACATATACACATTCCGCTGGTACTCCCAGATTTCAGCCAAGATCCATCATACATTAGCTATACTATCCCTAGTACCATAGCCGTTTCTAAATGCAGCCTTCACACCTTGCAGTTCCCTGTTGATGTGCTGTTCCAATAAATTTTGGATCATTTTCAGCAAAATCTTGCTTACATGTGATATTAATGATACTGTTTGATACTTTCTGCACTCTTTCAGGTCACCTTTCTTTGGAATGGGAACAAATATGGATCTCTTCCAGTTAGTTGGCTAGGCAGTTGTCCCCCAGGTTTCTTGCCAAAACTTGGTGAGTACATAAAGGGCAGTGTCTGTTTGTTGAAATATGTCAATCGGTAATGCCATCAATTCCTGGGGCCTTGTTTTTTGCCAATTCTTTCAGAGCAGCTTGAACTTCTTCCTTCATCATCACAGACTCTTGTGTGGACATTGTTTTATGAAATACTTCTGTGCCCACCAATTCCTTTTGGTACAATGACTCTGTATATTCTTTGGATCTTCTTTTGATTCTTCCTGGATCATTTAATATTCTGCCCAAAGCATCCTTAAGTATTGCACCCTGAGGCTTGAATTTGTTCTTCAGTTAGTTCAGCTTAAGAAATGGTGACCAATTTTGGCCTTTTTGATTTTCTGACTCCAGCTCTTTGCACATTCCATTTTAATATTTTACTTTGTCTTCCGCACTGCCCTTTGGAATCTTCTGTTCAGCTCTTTACTTTCTTGATTTCTTCCATTTGCTTTGGCTTCTTGGTGCTCTAGTACAATATTAAGTGTCTCTTCTGACAACCAACTTCATCTCTTCTTCCTCTTCTGTCTTAGCAACGACCCCCTGAACTCTGCTTGGATGATATTCTTGTTATCTTCCCACAGCTCACCTGGGTTTTGCTCATTAGTGCTCAAGGCCTCAAACCTGTTTCTGAGATAGTTTTGAAATTTAAGTGGAATAGACTCAAGGTTAAATTTTGGTTCCTGTGGATTTAATTTTCCTTCGCTTCAGCTTGAACTTGCATATGCGTAGTTGGTGGTGTGTCCCACAATCAGTACTTGGCCTTGTTTTCACAGCTGATATTGAGCTTCTCCAGCTGTTCTTTCCATGAATTTAATAGATCTGATTCCTATACATACCGTCAGGTGAAATCTATGTGTATAGTCTGTGTTTATGTTTTTTATAAAAAGCATTTGCAATAAGTAAATCATTGAATGTACAGAATTCTATTTTATCTTCAGCTTAATTTCTGTCACCAAGTCCATGTTTTCTAACTGCTGATGCTTCTTCTTTGCTCCCAACATTGTTATTCCATTATTTTTAATGCATCTTGATTGTATATTCAATCAATTTCTGAATAAAAAATTTGGTCAAAATCTACTATTTCCTTCTAGTTGTGGGTGCATATATTTGAATGATGGTGGTATTCACTGGACTTCCTTGTATGCATATGGATATTATCCTGCCACTCAAAAAAATCTTATTTCAAGATGGATCGAGAAATGACTTTTTAAATTATGGAAGCAACCTCATTTTCCTCAACTTTTTACCTCAGTCAGGCATAATAGATGACAAAATCATCTGATTAAAAATGTCCCATGCCAATCCATCTCATTTCACCAACACCTAGTATGTTAATTTTTACGTGTTCCATTTCTTTCTTAAGAAAGAAATTTCCAATTTTCCTACATTCATGCTTCTCACGTTACACGGTCTAATCACTAGTGTATACTTACAACTGTTCCTCCTCCTTTGTGGTTCCATATTTGAGGGTTCAGTCTCAGTTGCCATATCTGCTAGTCTACTCTAAGTGTGCTCTATTATACACAAGGTTTTCCAAGGTCTGTTATTTCAGAAGTGGGTGGCCAGTCCTTTTTCCTAGTCTGTCTTAATTAGAATGCTCAGATTTAGAACAGTATCTGACCGACAAGCATTTTACAGAAAGGAGCAGACAAAAGACATTTCCCAATTATAGAAGTAACCAATAGATTCAGTGTTGTTCCCTGCCCTTGGCATGAACATACCTTTCCCTGCTCCACCAGCATCCCCTTCCATTCCCACCTACCCCGTTCAACCTCTCTACCCCTATTCAGCCCTTGACATGATGGCTTAGATCAAAAGCCTTCTGTGCTTCTGTGATTCCAAATGCTTCTCACTGCTGCCAGTGTTTTATGCTATGGCCAGTATCTCTGAGTTCAGGAGCCTCTAAGTTCAAATTCCAGGTACTAGTATTAGGGAAGGCTTTCTTTTTTTTTTTTTTTAATTATTTTAATGAAAATTTAGAGAGACCTCAGATTTCCATTCATTCATTGTTACACACATTCCTCCCTGCCCATCCCTCTCCCCAGTTCGCTTTTCTATTTGAAAAGTAAAAAAAAAGAAAAAAAATTTCTTTCATTGTTATACAATCCCCCCATCCCTTACTCCACTCCACTCTGCAGCTTTCATTCTTTACTCTTATCATGACAATAATACCTAATCATATATTCCTCCTAAATATTTCCCTCCTTCATCTGTTTCAATGCAGTATACATTATTTATCTCCTCTTAGTTTCCTCCCAACGCTGATGTCAGACCCGCTTTACAACAGTGGCACTATGTAGTATTTGTCCTTTTGTGACTGAGATATTTCATTCAGCATAATGTCCTCCATGGTCACCCATTTTGTATAATGTTTCATGAGTTCCTTGTTTTTCAATGCAGCATAGTATTCCATTGTGTGAATATACCACAGCTTCTCTAGCCATTTGTTTATTGTTGGGCATCTGGGTTGTTTCCAACTCTTTGCTATTGTGAACAAAGCTTCAATAAACATGGGTGTGCGTATATATGCTTGGGTGTCAGTTCTGGTCTCTTTAGGGTATATTCCCAGTAGTGGAATTGCTGGGTCAAATGGTACTTCCATTTGCAACTTTTTGAGAAAGCACCATACTGCCTTCCACAGGGGTTGCACCATTTTACACTCCCATCAACAGTGAATAAGGGTTCCAGTTTCTCCACAACCTCGCCAGCATTTGTTGCTTGCTGTCCTGTTAAATTATGCTATTCTTTCTGGGGTGAGATAATATCTCACAGTTGTTTTAATTTGTATCTCTTGTAGAGCTAGGGATTTTGAACATTTCTTCATGTGTTTATTAATCATCTGAATGTCTTCTCTGGTGAAGTGTCTGTTCATATCCTGTGCCCATTTTTTAATTAGGTTGTTTTCCTTTATCTTGTTTTTGTGCTCTAGTATTTTATAAATTCTAGACATGTCATTACCAAATTTTTCCCCCAGTCTGTGGCTTCCCTTTTTACCCTGTTGGAAAAGTTTTTGGATGTGCATAGTGATTTGATTCTTAGAAGATCCCATTCATCTATTTCATCCTCTCTGGTTGTAGGTTTTTCAGGATGCTTGTATCAAATGGTTCTGAGACAGCCTTTTGCCTTGAACTCTGCTCCAGGACTGACTTCTTGTGGCTTAGTGCCTCTTCTCTTCCATTTGTAGCACATTGCTGTCACAGTAGGATAATTTTCCAGGAGAGGGTGATGTGTCCTCTAAATCTGGCATATACGTGTTGTATTCTTGGCTTGAGGGCCACAGACCCAAGGGCCCAAAACGATTTAAACATTCAGTCCCTGCCCAGCAGACTTCTAGGATTGTGGGCGTACCTGTTTTGGATAGGGCCAAAATGAAATCTCTCAGCTCCATGCTCAGCCCCAAAACTATTTAAACATTCAGGCCCTGCCCACTTCTGGGATTGTGCGCGTACCTGTTTTGGATAGGACCAAGGTGAAATATCCCACCTCCATGCTCAGTCCCAAAACTATTTAAACACGCAGGCCCTGCCCACCAGACTTATGAGATTGTGGGATCCCTGGGTAAGCCTCTCCAAATTGACTACGATCTGCTTTAACCAACCTCTAATAGAGTTTTTAAGATTCTCCAAACTAGCATTCAGGAGCCATAAAAGATACTGAAAGTAAGACACAAAGGTGGGGGAAGGAATCTTGGATGAACCTGATGTCATATGCTTAGGCCTTAAAAGACTTTCGCCTTTTTTGACAGTAACCCATAGATCATGACATAAAGAAGCTGAGATTAGCCTACTGAAGGATGTGAGTCCACTCAGAGGGCAACTGAAACGTCCACAGCCAGTCCCACTGCCAGACCTGTGCGTAATGCCATCTTGAACGTTCCAGCCCCGCTGATTATTCATCTGGTTGAGTCCAAAATCAAGTTCAGGTAAAACAAGTTAAGAATCAACCTATCAACTCACAAAAACAAGAGCTAGAACTAATGATTTCACTGTAAATCAGTAAGTTCAAGTTTAGCTGGCTACACAGCAATAGGTAACAGAAACATCTAAACTTGTTTACTTTCTATTATTTATAAATATAAATATTTGTGGGAGAAAGCTAGGGAATCTCCTTCCATGCGATTAACTGCCTCTGAAAACCCACTGGTGGGCCAGCTATGGGTCGGTCACAACTCTACGGTACACAACAGCAACAGCAAATATTTATTTATGTATGGGAGAGGTGCATGCTGGGAAAGGGCCAGCAAAAGAGAGGAAGCCCCTCAACAAGATGTCCTGACACCGTGACTCCCTCAAAGGGCTTGAGCAGGAGGATGGCACAAATTAGGGAAAGGATAGAGAACAGCCGGCAGGATCACCAAGATAGATAGCACCGGGGAGTGCGAGGTTCAGATCTGTTGTCCCTGAGGTCGCTATGAGTTTTGGTTGGCCTAATCGCACTTTACAACAACAAGAACAATAGCAAAAACTATTTATCAACTTGCCTCATAATTATTTTGTTGTTGTTGTTGTTGTTGTTTCTTCACACCCTTCAATCAGCCAGTCCATCATTTCCTCCGACTGTGCTTCTTCTGACATCACAAAATCCTGACTGGTAAGCTGAGTTTGGAGTTGTTATTACCATCAAGTTGGTTCTGGCTCATGGCAAATTTACGTGTAACAGAATATAACTTTGTCTGGTCTTGTGCCATCTTCATGACTGTTGGTATGCTTGTGTCCAGGAGGTATAAACCCATCGTGTAGCTGAGGATCCAGAAGTCAGGTTCATCCTTGAGACCACCATCACCCTCCTCCCTTCTCAGTCACCTCTCAAATGAACCTTAAAGTTCACAGCTACTTTTCTCAGATGCCAAGAAGTTACTTTACAGAATGTTAGATAGGGATGGGTAGTCTAGATGAAGCGTCCCCTCTTGACCACTGGCTCAGAGAATGGATACTCCATTGTTCTAAAGCACTCAGTCTCTATTTTTAAGAAAGTTCAGAAAGAGTGGCAAGATCAGGAGGTCTGGCCTTGGAGAATTTTCTCCAAGCCGGACACATGTAATGTACAGCAAAGGGTTTGAAGATCAAAAACTTTAAGAACTTTGCAGGACCTAGAACAATCCATTAGGATGAAGTTGAACCTTATCAAAGTCGTTAATGGCTGCCGCCTTGGGAAAATAAAAAACCTGGGTAAAACTGGTGACCACACCATGGACATTCCAGGCTGCCTTCTCTATACCAAGACTGGCTCTGCCCCACACCTGACCCATCACACGCTGCATAACATCCACGGGGTCCCCACCATGGCTCAGCTTACACTGCCCTCACTAGCAGAATATCATGACGTTTTGACAGAATATAAGGAAGGCATTGGAAAATTTATAGGTATGCCAGAGTCACTCTTGTACTGCTCCCTCCATGATCCAGTCAACCCTTGTCCAGCTGGTTATGTAACAAACAAGTCAGTGTCAGTGTGGGGCGTTGGAGGACGTGTGGAAATGACTGCTTCCAAATTCATGGAAGTTCAGGAGGCGCTTCAGCCAGACTGGTTCCAGTGTCTCTCAGATGGAGAAGCATCTTATGCAGAAGCATCTTCCACAAAAAGAGCCAGAAAGTCTGTTGA
>NW_006399787.1:17321994-17357168 GCF_000299155.1 Elephantulus edwardii
AAAAAAAAAAAAGAAGGTCTGGCCTGACAGCTATGAAAAATGGGCCAGGATAATCTAGAAACTCTTGGGAGGTATAAACAGTGGCCAGGGTTGTGGATGACCAGGGACTGTGGAAACATATGAGCACACAAAGTGACACACTCATATACATTCACTCCCTATCATCCTAGCACTGGGAGAGTGGAGAGAAGTGAGAGCTAGGCCTTCCCTACTTGGCAAGAAAGAGTTTTGTTTCACTCACAATGGACTAAGAATCTAAGTTTCAATCTTATAAATAAAGAGAAGAAGCATAACAGAGAAATGCCAAGTAGAAGATAGGAGAACAGAGTTGAGTCCTTACTAACAGGAAACACACAGCCCTCTTGACCACGCATGGTCCCAGAGCAAAGTAGGATGGACGTGGAGGTAGAGGGGAGGATGGAGACAGGAGAGATAAAGGCAGGGCCAAGCAAGCATAAACTGTCTTCAGGCCTAAGCGCATGGGTTCAGCATTCAAATAAGACAGGCACAGTATGGACAGCAGCTGTTTGCTGTGGTTAACCTTGCCTCGTCCCATCTCAATGGCTTGTGGTAATTAGAAGCAAAGGAATCCATAGATAACCTAAATCCTTAGCTAATCCTCAGTCTTGATTTTTAGCCCAGAGTTTATCCTTTTATCTCAGGAAATTTTATATCTACATTATAGTTTTCTTTCTTTTTAAAAAATAAAAAGTTACTAAACATTAGAAGTTTTGAGTGTCAGCTCCCTGGACTGGGCTTGCTTTCTGATTGGAGGTTTCTGAAGGGAAAACTGCTGAAGGAGGAAACAAATAGAAAACCAGAAACCTTGGGCAACCTAACTCCTAAGCACTTTCTGAAAAGGTAGTAAGAAGGTAGTTGTGGACCAACACTTGCCATGTTCTAAGGAGGAAAAACATAGAAGCCTCAGGGTGGTAGAGGTTAAGATGGAAGATGAGAAAAGTGCAACAATGAATGACTAGAAACCCTAAGTCTCTGTAAACTTTCACTAAAAATAATTAAAAAAAAAGAAAAAAATTTAAAAAAGATGGAAGATGAGCAGAGAGCAACAATAGTTACAGAGATCTATATTAAAAGTCAATGAAGGGGAAAAACAAAAGCCCATTTTTAAAGAGAAGGGCTGACAGAGTCAAAACAATGTATTGGGAAGAATCCTCAAGCAATCTTCCCAGAGAAGCCAGAAGCTCTCTCACTAGTAGAGGATCAGCTGTCCTACTCAGGCCATCCGTCTTATCAATGTTAGCCATAATCTATTATGATCCACCCAGTCTTTGAGAAGTCAATGAAAGACAAATTCATATCCTTCTGGTACTCTTTGCTTTCAGTCAAGATCCTGCTGCCATCAGCAATGGTATCTCTGGTGCCATGGCCTCTTCTAAACTCAGTTTGAATTTCTGGCAATTTTCTGTTGATGTACTGTTTTGGCTGTTTTTTTAGGATCTTCAGAAAGATTTTACTAGCATGTGATATTAGTGATATTGTTTGATAATTTTTACATTCTGTTAGATCACCTTATGTTTGGAATGTGAACAAATATTGATCTCTTCCAATCTCTTGTCCAGATAGCTGTTTTCCAAGTTTCTTGATACACACTGGTGAGCATATTGAGGGCTGCATCAGTTGGCTGAAATATGTTAATTGGTATTCCATCAGTTCCTGGAAATTTCCCCCCCCCAATGCCTTCAGTGCAGTTTGGCCTTCTTCCTTTCTTGTCACTGGTTCTTGATCATATGCTACTTTCTGAAATAGTTCTTCTTGGTAGAGTGACACTGTGTATCCTCTGCATCTTCTTTTGATGCTTACTGGATCATTCAAGATTTTGCTGAAAGCATCCTTCAGTAATTGCAACCTGAGGCTTAAATTTGTTTTCCAGTTCTTTCAGTTTGTGCCAAGTGAGTTCTTCCCTTTTTATTTTCTAACTCCAGCTATTTGAGTCATGCAGATGATACAACTTTACTTGCTGAAAGTGAGGGGAATTTGAAATGCTGGCTGCAGAAGATCAAGAACAAGGCCTACAGCCTTCCATATGGATTACATCTCAAGATCAAGAAAACAATAATCTTCACCACTGAGCCGAGAGACAACATCACGATAGATGAAAAAAATATTTAAGTTGCCTATAATTTAATCTTGCTTGAGTACACAATCAGTATACTTGGTATCAGCAGCCAAGAAATCAAAATACCTGCTGCATTGGGAAAATATGCTGTCAAGGATCCCTCTAAGGTGCTGAGACTAAGTTGCACTTGATTCAGGCCATGGTCTTTTCAATTACATTGTATGTATCTGAAAGCTGGACATGACTAAGGACAACAGAAGAAGAATCAATGCCTTTGAATCATGGTGGTGGAGAAGAGTATTGAATATCCCATCGGCTGCCAAAAGAACAAATAAATTTTGGAGAAATCACAATTAGGGTGTTTCTCAGAGACAAAGATGGTGAAACTTGGCCTCCTCTACTTTGGTCATATTGTTAGAAGGGGTAAGTCCTTAGAAAAATGCATCATGCTTGGGAAGGGGGAGGCTCAGTAAAAGAGAGGAAGCTCCTCAAGATGGATCAACAAAATGAGTGTAGTAATGGGTGGTGAGGAGGGATGGTGAGGACATAGCATAGGGCAAAACTCAGATCCGCTGTTCATTGAATTTCTATGACTCAGTGGCACCTTACAACAACAACAACAACTACAAAGACCATTCAGGCAGAGTATCTTATACTACAGAACAAAGAAGTGGAAAACTGACCAGAGCAGACCATGCCCCAAGAGAGGAAAGTGCTCCTGGAGTGTTGCACCTGCGGCAGGAACCAGAGTAACATATGATATTAGGATTCAGAGAGTTTACAAAAAAAGGTCAAGGACCTTTGTGGATCCAGTCCTCAAATATACTGTTACTTGAATGGGTGCTGGAAGTAAGCTAGCAACCTCGATGTTCTGGAGATGTCAAAAAGGTTCTTCAAGACATAGGAAGTACAGCAAACTAGAAACAAGACATGTTCAAGGCCTTCCTCAATCCCTTAAGTTTTCTTTGAAGGTCCCATTTGACAGTAGAAGTCCCTCTGTTGAATCTAAGACCATATATCTGTTTCTCTCATGGATGTTGAGAGCAAGGGACTCTGTTATCTTCTTCCTGATCCTACACCACTTGTCTCTGGCCCCCAGCTCCTAAGGAAAAGCACAAAATCTCAGAATCAATCCCTTTCCAGAAAGAGTATTTAAGAAGACCTCGACCATTCAGTGGTAGGATTCACACTTCTTATGTGGGAGACTTGGGTTTAATTCCTGGTCAATGTGTCTCCGCACAGCCACCACCTCTCTGTCAGGGGAAGCTTACATGTTCCCATGATGCTTCAGTGGAACTTCCAGACTAAGACAGACAGACAAGGATGAAAGGCCTGGTGATCTAGTTCCAAAAATCAGTCACAGTCGAATTTTCAACCAATTACAAGGATAAAACAGGTCCATGGTGCCTGGGGTCACCAGGAGTTAGGCAGTCAAGTCCCTCAGAGCTAAAAAAGAACAACAGAGAATATTGTGCCACAGAAGCTTGTTGTAGAGTGCGATACTCCATAAATGGGGCCACCCACTGTGGAGTCAGTTCCATCATGTGGAGATGAGCCCTCAGACACTGAAAAGTCAGTATCAATTCCTCCGACTCGTCCTGGGAAAGTGTTACACTCACCCTTCAGACTACCAAGAATTAGATTTTCTTAGGAGAAAACAAACAAGCAAACAAAATCCATAAATGATTATCTTGCCTGAAAATGGAGAGGTGTTTATTTATGATGCACTGCGAAAGGGATCATTCTTCTAGGCCAAGACTATTAAGGAAAACACTCACGCTGTGTCACTTACAATTACGCTGAAACCCCTTTGGATGCCTCACACCCATTTAGCCAGTTATCAAAAATGAATGCAATGCTGAAAGATAACCCAAAATAACAAACCGACTGTTTAATCTAAATCCCAACATGAAATTCCAGAGGCGTAAGAAATCGTGTGGCTCCCACCTCAGTATTTGGCGTGTGAGCCTGTGGTTCCAGAATTCCTGGGTGGTTGAGAAGCTGGCGGGGGAAGGGACTGCAGAAGCGAAAGGGGAGGAAAGGTAGGACTGGGTTTTAAGTAACTGGTTTTATTATTTGTGAAAGCCCGGCATGAGGCCTGGAGATGTGGAGCTCCAGGGAACTGGGCTCGGCTAGAGACCAGAATCTTTGGGGGTGATTTATGGTACATCATTGAACAGGCTCTTTTTGTTTATTTAGCCACACGGGGTCTTAGCACCTAGGGTTTCAAGCCAACTATGTGAATAGGTTATTTTTCTTAGTTGTGTACTTTGCACTTTTTCACAGGAGGGGTTAAGTGGTCCCTAGAGGATCATTTTCCAAGCACCATTTGCTGGCTGGCTCTGCCCATCATGCCCATCACTGAGCTGTCATTTGCCCACTGCCAGTTCCTAAATCTCAGCATTCAGAGTTACTGAGGGGCTTCAAGGACCCCCTGAAGGTAAAAGGTACCCACAGACCCAGCTCTCAAGGCTCCTTTACAGCAGATGCCAGACAGCAGGCCCAGAAAAAGGGAATTCCTGAAGTGAAACCCGGCTGGGCAAGGAATAAATAGAACTCACTGCCAAGCAGAACAAATTCAATCCCTGAAATTGTGTTCAGGTGTGTGTGTGTGTGTGTGTGTGTGTGTGTGTGCAGGATGGAAAAAACAGAAGCAACATCTGCACCTATTTATATCGGTCACCCCTTAAGTTGGCATGAGTTTCCCCCTTTTGCCAAAGAATAGCTATCAACATGATGGAAAAGGAGAAATCATTACCCACTCTTAACCTGCGAGGAGATCGACTACTTTGGACCACGTTTCTGGAGAAGACCCAGCCAACTACTAACCAACCAAGAGAAGAGGTTGCTCTTCACTTCCAGCCCCAGACAGAGGAGCAGGAGTGGTGTCAGCACTCAGCTGGATGACTGTTCACCCATCATGAGTGTTAAAGGTGTTCAGGAAGTGGAACAGAGGTGGGGGGTGAAGATACCTAAGCTTCTCTGCAAGACTGAAAGTGACAGAAAGCACCCATCACTCCTGCTCCTATACATATTAGCCCAGGATCTCATGGAAGTCGAGTCATTGGAAGAGAGGCAGGAGATGATGGTGGGCATGAATGGGAATCTGGTCTGAAAAACAATGTATTAGAATTTTGTAAATAAACTAGTATTTTTTTTTAAAAAAAAAAAAGAATATGGACTTTGGAATGAGATGGAACAATCTTTACCAATTTTTAATTCTGCGTCCCTGGAACTCAAGCCCTCAAACCCCAGGATCCTTACCTGTGAACATAGGGTGTTATAGACTGAACTGTATTCTCTTTAAAAGTATATATATAGAGAGAGCTCTGTTAACCTAGTGATAAGAAGTTGACTGATAATTCCTAGGCACACCATTTGAATCCACCAGCTACCCCGTGGTAGAAAGATGGCCAATCTCCTCCTGCGTGATATAAAGCCTCTGAAAACTCGCTAGAAGGTCAATATGAGTCAGTCCCAACTTGATGGTGCACAACAATAAAGTATATATTGTAAAACTCAACCTCTATGCCCATAGATGTAATTCTACTTGAGAATAGGGTTTCTATTATCTATGGACCATGTGTCTGAACATAAATAATTTCTATTTTTAAACTTCTTACTGTGGTTTGAGTGAAAATTTACAGAGGAAATTAGCTTTCCATTCAACAATTCATACACATTTTGTTTTGTAACAATTGCCATTCCCCTGAGGTCAAAGCTCCCTTCCTACCTTCTCCTCACATTTATGATTTCCATTTTTCCTTCTTTCCTATCCATCCCTTCCTTCTGAGCTTTATCCCCCGGCACATGCTGCCCTTTTGATCTCATGTGGTTGACTGTTCTAAGAAGTGTGTGCCTCCCTGGTGGTTTTGTTCATTTTAGAGGCCTGCCTCTTGTTCGACTGAAGGTTGAGTCTCAGGGATGAGCTGAGTTCCAGGCTTGCCGGATAACTAATGACTACAGTCTTGGGGATTCCACAAGTCTTGATTAAATCAGGAAGCCTGGTGTTTTGAGTTGTTTCCCCTGTTTATCCCATCCTATCCAAGACCTTCTATTATGATCCCTTACAGAGCACTTCAAAATAGTAACTGCGAGAGACAATCTAGTTCTTTTTCTCCCAGGGTCATTTCTCCACATATCAGGTTGAGGTTCTCATAGTCCATTAATCCTTTAGACAAATTGTTTCCATGTGTCTTTCAATTTCTTTACTCTCCTTTGTTTTGGACAGGGAGAGATCAATAATTGCACCTTAGATGGCAACTCCAAAGTTCACACTACTTGCCAAAGCAGTATGGAGGACATTACCTTTGAGGACTACATTACATCAGTTGACCTTGATACTCCTCAAGACTAAGGTTCTGAACTCCTAGATCAGGGAGCTTATTCCCTAAAGACTGACAGCTAAGAAATTTTTATAACTTTGCCCCCGGTATGCTTTACTATATTATGGATATATTTGCAGGACAATAACTTCTGAGATATAATAAAATCAGATTAGGCAACAGATGAGTGAAGCAAAATATTTTATCACATGAAGATCGTAAAGGGACCAAGGAAAATATCTATAAAGAGGCCAGGGTCTTTCCCTAGAGCTGACAGAGAGAAACTGACTTCCCCTAGAGCAAGTGCCCTGCATTTGGACATCCAGTCTCCTCGTCTGTGAGAAAATATGTTCACTAAAGCCATCTTCCTGTGGTATTTCGGTTACAGCAGCACTAGAGGAGTAAGGCATAGGGTTGACAATAGTATATTTCTCATAGGAACATTATTACAATGAATGCAATTGAATATGTAAAGCATTTAACTGAGTGCCTGACCCGGAGTAAGATTTTGGTCAATGATAGCTGCTGTCAGGGTTTTACCCTTTCAACGTATCTATTCGATTCATATGCTGAGCAAGTGCTTTAAGAAACTTGACTAAATGTACTGCAATCCCAGAGGCATTCAAACCCACCAGATGCTCTGCTGGAGAAGGATGGACAATCTCCTCCTGTACCAGTCAGATCCGATTTGATGGTACACACAGACACAACATAGTAAAATAAATTTTTTAAAAAGAAACTGTTGAAAAAGAATGTGGAATCAGGATTGCAAGAAGACTCATCAATGAGGTAGGTGTTATATGTGGATAATACAATCTATTTGTAACACTAGCGTTCGGTATGGATTACACCTCAAGAAAACAAATACCTCACAACTGAACCAGTAAGCAACACATGCTATATGGAGAAATGTATTGAGTACACCATGGACTGTCCAAGAACAAACAAATAAATCTTGAATGAAGTGCATCCAGGGTACTCTTTAGAGGCAAGGATGGTGAAACTTCATCTCACATACTTTGGGTATGTAAGGAGGGGAAAGTTCTTGGTAAACAACATCATGCTCGAAAAAGAAAAAAATAAAGGCTCAGTGAAAGAGAAAAAGACCCTCAACGAGATGGATTGATACAGTGACTGGCAAAGGGTTTGATCACAGAGAGAGTGTGAGGATGGCACAGGATTGGGCAAGATTTTTGATCTGTCATGCTTAGGGTCAGGGAACTCTGGTGGCTTTGCAGTAAAGAGTTGCACTGTTAACCCAAACGGCACATGGTGCAAATCCATAGAAGGAAGATGTGTAATCTCCTCCCACGTCATCAGCTGCTTCTTCTAAAAGCCCACTGGAGAGCCAGCTATGGGTCTGTTCCAACTTGACAGTAAACAACAACATGCATAGGGTCACTATGAGTCAGCAGCACCTAAAAATAACCACAAGGAGTAGAAAGTTCTACTGTTCTTTGTTTTGTTTTGTTTAAAAAAAAACAGGGAGTAAATAGGACTTCCCTGACCAATTCCTCTGAATGTCAAATCACCTCAGCTAGACTTTTGGGGACTGACCAAGGGCAGGTAATGGGAGAGGTGAGGTCTGCCTTGATGTAGGAGATCAGGAGGTGCACTGAAGGTAGATGAGAAGGTAATAAAGAACAAAGAGTCAGCCAGCTTTTTATGATCAGCATGCCAGCAAGTGAATGTTGATGATAAACTATTCCTCACTGGGACCAACCATACCCATTGCCCCCTCCCACTGGTGTTAACACTGATGTTGCACTGGTGTGGCACTGGTGTGGCACTGGTGTAACACTGGTGTTTCCTTAGAATTCCCTAGCACATTTTTCTTCGGTCATATTAACACCAAGAAGAGGTCTTGGCACATAATAGTTGATGGTGGACCTGTGACTGAATATGTTCCTTAGATACACAGTCTTCAGCTTTGCCACTTAAAATTAGATGGCATCTGATCCTTTCTACTCTCTAACAGTCTACCTTGTCACAGGTGTTGTTGTTCTTAGTTGCTGTTGAGTCAAGCACGACCCATAGCGATCCTATGAACAGAAGATCTGAACCCTGTTCTATCCTGTGCCATCCTCACACTTCCTGACACACAAGAGCCCAATGCAGCAGTGCACTTCCCAGGCTCAGAGGCCCTGTCCATCTTCAGCCAGTGGAAGTCAAGGGACCAGAAAGAGGAAAAATCAAAGGCAAGGCTGCTGCTTGTCCTGCCAGGTTGTTTCTCTTCACTTTCTAAGCTGCTGCTGGGATGCCAGGCAGCCACCACCAGCCCACAGTGTCTCAAAGGCTTTTCTCTGCAACAGACCCACCAGTGTTAATCCTACACGCCTGAAGCTGAGAGCAATGACTCCCAGGCATGTTTGCAAGAGGCTTTGTAAACAGCACCTGGTGCTGGAATGATGAGGGAACACTAGTGGCCTAGAGTTGAGAAGCTAAACTGCAGTTCCATAGGAATGAGGTTCTAATCCACCAGCTGCTCTGCGGGAGAAGGATTGGCAATCTCCTCCTTGTGATTATTTGCCTCTGAAAACCCACTGGAGGGTCAGCAATGGATCACTTCTGACTCGACAGTACACAACAACAACAGCTGGAATGAAGTGTCACAGTGAGAAGGTGGAAGGAAAAAATGACAAATCTCCTAGCATTTAGGAATAACTTCTCTCTGCAGAATCTAAAATGGCCATTCACGGGTCATCATGGTCTGCAGTGACCACATCCTGTCCCACACAGATAAAGGAACCAAGTTCTGACGGCCTGTGGGCAAACAAGATACAAATTCCATAGCAGCTATTTCTTCTATGATGGATTATCTCCATATAACACATGGGCACCTTTTAAAAACTTCTTCCCTCAAAGCATCACTGACTCACATCCATTCAATCAAAAGGGCCCATCTCAATTAATGCATGCTGTTAGGTGAGTTTATACCTTCCCATTAAAATGAATACAAAGTGCTTTTCAGTAGCCTCAATGAGATGGGTTGGCCCAGTGACCCCAACAGTGGACTTACATACCACACAGATTGTGAGGATGACTGAGGAACAGGCAAGGTTTGGAACTACCACATAGGGTCAGAGGTGACTCCTCAAAACTTTTTTGCTATGAGAAGTGCTGAGAAATATCATTAAGTTGTCTCTCTTCTCATTTTTCTCACCACTCTGTTGACTTTGATCTGACAGGCTTTGTATTTTAAGAAGCATGTGGACATTATGTTGAATGAAGTATCTCAGTCACAAAAGGACAAATACTGCATGGTGCCACTGTTGTAAAACAGGACTGACCTTGGAGTTGGGGGGAGACGGAGAAAGATGGGTTCAATAATGTATACTGCATTGAAACAGATGAGGGAGAAAACTTTTTAAAAGGGATATATGTGATTAGGTATTTTTGTCATGACAGGAGTCCAGAGCGAAGGCTGCACAGTGGTATGGACCTGGGGGGAGGGATTGTAAAACAATGACAGAATTTTTCTCCTACTTTTCCAAGAGGGTAGTGTACTAGGGAAGAGGGTTGGGAGGGGAGAAAATGCAACAATGAATGAATGGAAACCCAAAGTCTCTGTAAATTTTCATTGAAATTAATAATAAATTAAAAAAACAACAACAACAAACCAAACCTAACAATAAAAAGAGTGTTAAAGAAAAAAAAAAAAAGAAGAAGCATGTGCTGGTAAATGAAAATTCAAGAAAGAGGAGGGGCAGGGTCTCCGCCAAAGGAGAACGTGGGAGAGAGATTGTAACGTTTGTAAAAACATCAGAAACTCACTTTTTCTCCTTCTGAAGCCTAATGTTGCATATGTGTGTGTGTTATAAGTTGTGTTCTTCCCTTACTTCCAAATCCACCTTATAAATAGATGCAGATTGTGGACCTTCGGAGCAAACAGAGGTCACAGTTGACTTCCGGCAAACTAGAATGAGCCCATTACAATTACCTGAGCAAGGACACTTGATTTCAGGCTTGCAGCACACAGGCCGAAAACAAAACACTGGAATATGTGGTTTTGTTAACAAACAACAAAAAAGCATGCATATTCACCTAGAAAACAAAATCTTGCTAGTCTAGCAAATCCAAGAGTCTCAGTCAGACATCCACACCTCCCCTGTCTACCACCACCACCACCACCATTATTCCTCTGTCTTCCGAGTATACAACGGGAGATGAAGAGGCAGATCGACCAGGAAGGCTAATTTTAAAGCATGGTAAAAATGGACTGTCGGGCTAGACATGCTGGTTCGTCTAAGCACATTTATGGCTCTGCTCAGTGAAGGGAAGACTTGACAGAAAGTACGGCCTTTGTGGCCAAGGAGAAAGACTTGGGTAACCACTCATCTCCGTCCACAGCTCCCTTCTGGCTGCCCAGGACTGACTATGGCACCTGTCTGACTATGGTATAAGACAGACAGGCAGACACCTAGGAAGCCAGTTACAGAAATAAACATCAAGGGTTTGTTTTTATATAGATATTTTAAATGCACACAAGCCCAGATCCGTCCTCCACTGCTAACGTTAGTGGATTACTCATTCTTCCTTCCAATCGCGTCATGTTCCAGGTTCCAGGTGGCTGTGGGGTATTTGCTTACAGCAGCTACTGCTCGTTTCCCTGAGAGCTGTTTATTTTTCCAGGCCTCAGGTCATTACATCACCCCGCGGTTTCTAGGCAGGGCAGGAGTGCTGGTTTGAGGAGGGGGGCATGGGGAACCCAGCCAGGAGGAGCTGTTGCCTCAGTGACCCCCAAACCCCAAATGCAGCAGCTATCCTCAACAAGAATTTCCCAGGTGAGGGAGAAGAAGTCAAAATGCAGTCAAGGGGTCCTCAGTCAGCCAGGAAGAGCAACACTTCGTCAGTGGCAGGTAAGGATGCTATGAACAGCTCACCTCTGACACGACGGCAGCTTGGGCAAATAAACACCCTCCTGCTCAAGGATCTGGGCGTCATTTTCATAGCAAAGCTTGTAACAAAAGCATTTCCATTTGTGTCCGTGTTGGTGGTTCTGTCGACAGTGAAGGTAGAGTTACTCAGGAGTTGCTCCATTTCGGTGCCAAAGAGGCAAAAGAGGAAAGACATGATCCTTCCAGAAGGAACATGGTTCCAGAGCTTTCTTCAAGTCCCTGATCAGATTATGAAAGACATCGACTAGAAAAGAAGGAGGTAAAGGAAAGAAGGAGATGGGGAAGGAAGAAGGGCGGCCGTCAAACCACTCCAGGAAAGTCTATAAAAATGAACTCAACTACCCTGGGGCAAAAGGCAATGGAGTATAGGGCAGTGGGAGTATTAGAAGAATTAAGCCTTTCTAGACCACAACAAGACTGCCTTTCTTGGGAGAGTGGGTTTATCCCATGTAATGGGCAAAGAATTTTGTCACACAGGAAACTAACAAAACTTTGAGAAGTTGGTGGTATAGAAAAGGTCTACATATACTATATATTATATAGTAAATATAGAAGCCCTTGTCTACTGCTTAAGAAATTGTCTTGCCAGCCCAAAAGCAAGCAGTTTGAATCCACCAGCTACTCACTCCAAGAGAAGGAGATGGGCTGTCTCCCTGCTTGTAAGTTACAGCCTCTGAAAACTCACAAGAGGGTCAACTTTGAGTCACTCCCAACTTGAATGCAAGGAGTCAGTCAGTCAGTCAGTCAGTCAAGGAAATAATGGAAACAGAAAATGAAGCTGAATTCTTGTCATTTATTTAATCTCTTTACTCTCTACTTTCCTCTTCTAGAAAATGTAGATAACTAAAAAAAATTTTTTAATACTAGCAATATTATGAAATATCTTGGTAGTTTGTCTCTAACCCAAAGTGCCTAGCAAGCATTCTGAATTCCTTCTAGAAGCAGAACACACTCTCTAGCCAATATTCATCCCTGAGAAGATGTCTGCTTTCAAAGTCTAAGGTGTTGGCTGGCCAGGTATATCACCTACCAGACTACATATTGACAGCATCAAGATAGACAGTGAAGAGATTGAGATTGTTAACAGCTTCAGCTTGCTTGGTTCCACAATCAACACTCTTGGTACCACAGTCAAGAAATCAAAAGACAAACTGTATCAGGAAAGTCTACTGTCAGGGACCTTTCCAGAGTACTGAAGAGCAATGATGGCAGTCTAGAGGCTAAGGTGCACCTGATCCAAGTCATGGTCTTCACAGTTACTTGCTATGCATCAGAGCTGAACAATTACTAAGGATGATCAAAGAAAAATTGCCTTTGAGTTGTGATGCTGAAGAAGAGTATTGAACATACCATGGAGTGCTAGAAGGACAAACAGGTCTGTCCTAGAGAGAGTGAAACCAGGCTGATTCTTGGAGGTAAGGATTCGGAAGCTCTGTCTCATGCACTTTGAGCATGTTGCCAGGAGGGACCAGGGCATGAAAGGAACATCCTGCTTCGAAAGGTGGAGGGGCAGCACAAGAGAGGAAGATCCTGGATTGACTCTGTGGCTGGAGTAATGGCGGGAGGTGTGCGTCAGAGTCGATGAGATTTGCTCAGGATAGAGCAAGGTTCAGAGCTGTTGTATATAGATTCGCTATGAGTTGCAAGTAACTCAACAGCACATAACAACAACAACAACAAGCTAACCAGGGGCAATGGAGAAAGAACCAAAGGAAAGAAGACCAAAAAGGCAAGCCTGTGGATGCAGAGCCTGCCATGTACTAAAAGGGAAGGAGTAGTGACGATGGTGAACACATGACAAAGCCTTAAAAACAAGGGCACCAGCCTCTCCAGGAGGGAAGGAGGAGACAGTGGAGTCTGCAGGCATATGTGTCATGTTATTGCAAAACTTCAGCTGCCCAGTGGAACCTTTCCAACATCAACAGTCCCCAGGCCAGAAAACAAACCTGGCGTCACAGGGTCTGAGTGTGAAAGAAGGATGTTTGGGGTGTAAAAGAAACTAGGATGGCCTTTAGCCTTTTTCAGAGAGAGCTGAGAAGCAGAGCTCTCACCAGAAGAACTTCTCTGTCCAATTTTCCCAATGACACAGCCTGAACCTCACCTAGGCCCAAAATCTCCCCTCAAACTCAATGGGAAACCCTTCCAAGTGTTTGACCTAGGGAAGGCCATCTGTATCAGAGCCAGCTGCACATATCTGAATGATCCTTGACATATTTTTGACTTCTGCTTAAAGAGCCCAGCACAATATATAAAGATATCCCATCAAGAGTCAGCATGTCATTCATTCGAAGTACACCTACTATGTACTGCTGAAACCTCATAAAAATCATTCAAGAAAACAATAAAAACTCAAAATCTTGTTGCTGTAGAGTTGGAATCAACTCATAGCTGACCCTCCAGTGGGTTTTCAGAGACTGTAAATCGCATAGAAGGAGATTGCCCATCCTTTCCCCATGGAGCTGCTGATGGAATTGAACTGCCACCTTTGAGCTAGCAGTGAAATTCCCTAAGATGTGTTTAAAAAACTCCAAAACACAACACCAAAAACGTTCTCAAAAGCATTCAAACTCTCAGTGGGAAGCTAATATTGGAAGCTCGGTTTACAGATTTGTTTGCGATCAAAGCTCCTGCTTTTGCTATTTCATGGTTTATCTCTTCTTTATTTAAAAAATTCCCTTACCTCCAGCTGAAGAACAAGTCTTAGGTTTTTACTGATGAAGAGCATAGACTACAGTCTTGAGTATAGATTACACCTTAACATAAAGAAAACAAAAATCCTCACACTAGCCAATAAGAAGATTCCTAGTGGGATAATAAATTTTGAGCTGCTATCAATGTCTTATCAATTGCAAAGTTGTGTGGATCATAACAAATTACAGCTAAAATTGAGAAGAATGATAAATCAGAACACTTACTCATGCTCATGTGAAACCTATACAAAGACCAAGAAGCTGTTGTCCAAACAAAACAAAGGAACACTGCATGATTTAAAATCAGGAAAGGTGTGTATCAAAGGTTCTATCTTTTCCTCCATACGTCTTCAAACATATACTGAACAAATCATTCGAGAAGGTGGACTTTATAAGAACAATGTGGCTTCAGGAAAAGAGAATGAATCATCAACAACATATGTTATGTGTTAAATAGAAAAATAGGGTGAGGGAGGAAGAGAGGAAGAAAAGGGAGGAAAGGAGGAAGGGAGGAAGGAAGAGAGAGAGGAGTAAGAGGAGAGGAGAAGAGAGAGGAGAGAGAAGAAAAGACAAGAGACGAGAGAGAGAGAGAGAGAGAAAGAGAGAGAGAGAGAAATACACTTATGAAGTACGCACCAGAACAAGACATTAAAGCTTCCCAAAGCACTGTGTTCGTGTGAAATGATGAAGAGATGTGTGAGCTTTCTTAAGAGGCTCTATACCGACGCAGACTTGCTGGCCACAACAGGGAACATTTGAGGAGGCACAGCAGCCTCTGCTTTGCTTAGTCCGTGAGCTGTTGTGGTTAGCTGCTGTGGAGCTGGCCCAAGCTCATGGTGATTGCATGAGCAATGGAACAAAACACTGTACAGTCCTATGCTATTCTCTGTTGTGGTAGGTGAGAGCTGAGGGAGTGTGCTGCTTAGGGTTTGGAGTCGTCTCATGAACTAGCACTTTATGCACCCATGCACTTTCCATACCATGCTCTAAAATTATACTAGGGCATCAAGAAACCAAAAAAGGGGAAGAGATGCTGAAGTAAAACAGCTGAACAGAAAATTTCAAAGGGCAGCTCCAGGAGACAAAGCAAAGCATTATAATGGAATGTGCAGAGAACCAGAATTGGAGAATAAAAAGGGAAGAACTTGCTCTGCATTTCCCAAGCTGAAAGAACTGAAAAACAAATTCAAGTCTCAAGTTGCAGTACCTAGAGATGCCATGTGAAAAATCTTGAGTGATCCAGAAAGCATCAAAAGAAGATGGCGGGAATACAGTGAACTACTGTATCGAAAATAACAACAACATAAACTAGATATTTTTTAAATATCTGGACAGATAGTTTTGACTTTTCAGATTAGATGGTCTCTCTCATACTATTCAACTCTATTTTTGTCCTATAGAATTATCCACATATGATATGCAAATAAATAGTCATAGCTATGTTCCAATAAAGTTTTATTTCCAAAAGCAGGTGGCTTGTCAGATTTGACTGGTGAGCCATCATTTCGCAACCCGTGATATATGCAAATTTTCAGAGTGGGAGCAAATTGTCCATTTTTCTCCTGTGGAGATGCTGATGGATCTGAACCTCCAGAGAGGCATCACCTTTTGGTTAGTAGCATGACTCACCAGTTGTTAGGATTTGATATATGCTTTGGGGCATATGTCCTTAATACAAAACCACCAACTTTGGGCATGCTGTTTCCTTTCTCTGGACCTTGCTTTATTTATTCATTTGTAAGATGGGAGCACTAATAATGCTTATTTTATAGGGTTGCCATAACACTGAAGTAAAATCATTACCCAAGTAAAATCCTGTAGGACCTGACATAGTCAAGTTATTATGACAGCAGCAATTCTGATCTTCCTAATAATGCCCATGACTTCTCTGTCCTTTCCCAAAGCACTTAAGCACACTGAACTATAACGCCTCTACAGAGCTAGGAATAAAGCGTTCACTCTCACAGAGTTTACAATTTACATAGAGAGAAATTAGGTACTGGTAAATGAGAAACAGAAGGAAGTGATTGCTAAAGGTCAATAAAGGCAAAAGGTACTAGAATTTCAGAGAAAGGTTGTTATCTGCACATGTAACATAGGTCCCAGAATAGAACTTAATCCTTTCACTGAAGTTTTGCAGACCTTCAAGGAACTCATGAATTGGGAATACCATCTCCAGATGTCACTTCCACTGTAGGACTGGTACAGTAGATACCCGTGGAGTTCATCTTTCAATACTGCTTTCCTAGCCATCAAATATGAGTTGGCCATGTGGATGGGTGGGACTAAGCAAATATGGTATGTTAGCCTATACACAAGGAGATTGGCTAGCTCACCATTCTACAAGGGGATTGGATAGTTTCACCAATAAATTGAATGGCTCTGGTAGCAGATTAGACTTTCCTGGCCAGCAAAGAAGCAGCAGCAAGAGGATGCAATACTTGCTTCTAACCCAGAAATTCTAGTTCTAGTTATATCTACAGTGGGAACAGCCACAGCCAAAGTAAACATCTGACGTGAAATGGATCCTTGGGACTGCTATACCATTGGAATTGGAGCTAAGGGCCTTTGTCCAAGCTTGTTGGACAACTGGGAGTTGGGGATTATAATTTGCAGGACTGAGAATTTTGTACACTGGCCTAAACCAACAAGACTCAAGGGATGAGGTGCCTGCAAGCCCAATTCAGAAGCCATCCTAACTGTGTTCTGCTACTTACCTGGATTATAACCTTTTGACTTCCCCAATATAATTCTGTGTCATCTGTGAGCTACCATTTTGGACTGTAGACTGAGTAAAGCAGAAATACTGATGTTGAGATAAGTAGAAAGAGGTATGGCAACATGGGAGTCATGTTTGACCTCACTGGAATTGGTTTTCTGTTATTGATGCTGTTGATAGGGACAGTTCCCCTATGTGGAGTTGGTAAAGGTTAGACATGGCCATCCCCATGTGCCCCTTTCTTTTTTTACAGTATTAAAGTAGTTCTCTTTGACTTGTCATATTCACTTTCTGGTGAAGGGAAGTTAGAAGAGGTTCTAAGAGGAGCCTTGCTCATTTGATGCCTTTGTTTAACAGTATTAATCATAAAGTATTTCTTTATTGAAGATGTCTCACTATAAGCAGTATAATTAATATTCTTATTATCTCTACCAATGATAATAAATACATCTGCTTGCAATTTATCATTCATTTGCTATTTATCACTTAGTCAGATATTGCTTAAGTGTCATATTGTCATTAACTCCATTAACCTTTAACCACAATCCTTTGAGGGAGAATTCATAATCTCATTTTATAGAGGAGAACTGAGGCCCATGGGGATTGTTTAGCTTGATTAGAGTTTGAGTTGCCCATTAAATGTGTGAGCCAAGATGTAAATCTAGATTTCTCTGATCCTAAAGCCTATGTTTTACTAATATCCTGGATGGTTGGAGGTTCATATGGTCTCCATCCTAACTCATTATCACAGATCCTTAGCTATTATTAAATAGGAAACCAACACATTTGATAAATACTGGCAAATTCCAACCACAGGGAAGACCAATAGATGCTAGATGGAGTCATTCTTACTCTAAATTACTTTGTGTACTCTAATCTTCACAGTATCCCTTGTGCATAGCTTGTTGGTAAGTGCCATTGAACAGATTACAAATCATAGCGACCCTATAAGCAACAGATTGAAATCTTGCCCTATCCTGCACCTTCTTCATCATCTCTGCCAAACCACGCTCATTGTTATTGTACTCTGCCATTCCATCTCCTGAGAGTCTTTTATCTTCCACTGATTCTCTACTTTCCCAAGCATAATGTATTTTTCCAAGGTCTGGCATCTTCTGAAAACATGCCCAAAGTATGTGAGATGAAGTTTCATCATCCAAGATAGATTTGTTTATTCTCTAGGCCGTCCATGGTATAGTCAGTGCTCTTCACTAACACCATAAATCAAAAGCGCCAAGTTCGCTTTAGTCTTCTGTATTCACTGTCCAACTTTCTGATGCATAAGAAGCAATTGAAACTACTACAGTTTGGGTCAGATGTACCTTAGTCTTTAAATGGGAATTCTCATTCTTTAGCACTTTACAGAGGTTCTTAAAGAGACCCAAATGCAACAGGTCATTTAATTTAGGACAGCACTGTCATACAGACAAATGTTGTTAGGTGCTGTCGAGTTGCGTACAATCCATAGTGATCCTGTGAACAAATCTGAACCCTGTCCCATCCTGTGCCATCCTCACACCTCCTGACACACTCGAGCCCATTGCAACAGCCACTGTGTCAGCATATCTGGCTGAGGGTCTTCCTTTTCTTTGCCAACCTTTCACCTTTCCAAGCATGATGTCCCTTTCCAAGGAGTAGCCTTTCCTAGTCACATGCCCAAAATATGTGTTAGGAAGCTTTTTCATCGTTGCCTCCAAAGAGAACTCTGACTGCACTTTCTCCAAGACATACTAGTTTGTTCTTTTGGCAGTCCATGAGATAGTCAACACTCTTCTATAACACCACATGGCAAAGGCATCAATTCTTCTTCTTTATTCATTGTTCAGCTCTCTGATGTATAGCAAGCAATGGGAAAGACCACAACTGAAGCAAGCAATCGGAAAGACCACCACTGAACTGTATTATTTATACAAGCAAATGCAAAGGGGACCAATGATATCACATTAATTAATCAACTAATGATCATGAAAACTCTACCTATTTGTTTAAATGACTGTATCTTTTGTTACAACCTATAAGGATAAGATATGGCTACATTTAACAATTAGGCATAAATTATACAGAATAACATTTCTCACAATAAAGTCTTGGGCTGAAATAACAGATGATCCTTCCTAGTAAAGACACAGATTGGGCATGTTAATATATTTTCCTCCTAATGGACATTAACTTTGGTTTATTGATGATAAATAAACTCTCAAAATAAATGAATTAACCTTTAACCACAATCCTTTGAGGGAGAATACATTATTTCACTTTATAGACCAGAACTGAGGCCCAGGGGGATTATTTGGCTTGATTAGAGTCCTCCACTTAGTGTCTGAGCCAGGATGTAAACTTAAATTTCTCTGAACCTAAAGCCTGTGCTTTAACTACTACACTGTGTGGTCAGGGGCCCTGGCACAGGGGAGTTCAAACCCACCCACAACCAAATTCAGTTTCCATTAAGTCAGTTACGACTTAATGGTGACTCCATGAGGTTCAAAATAACACAGTGCTCCAGAGGGCTTTCAAGGGGCTGACTTTCCAAAAGTGAATCACCAGGCCATTCCTGCAAGGTGCCTTGAGGTGAACACAAACCTCTAACTTTGTAGCTAATACAACCCTAAAAAAAGCAGACTAGGAAAAATAAAACAAAACACATGATTAAGGAGTTTTCGTGGCACAGTTTATTCCATGTGGGGCTGCTAGCAAAAAGGTTGTTTGTTCAAGTCCACGATGTCGGAGGAAGAAGGGCAGTCTCCTCCTGTAAAGATTCACAGCCTCAGTAATCCAGTGGAGGGCTACCGGAAGTTGAAACCTACTCGATGTTAGTGGATTTTAAAGCCGATATTTAAAGATTTTAAAGCACACAGCATAGTCTCTTGAGGTTTAAAATCCAACTTGTTTATGCCCCTCATTCTTTTCAATTCGATGGAATATAGATTGTTGTTATGTGCTGTCGAGTCGCCTGTGGCTCATAGTGACCCTATCTACAACAGCACTAAATTCTGCTGTACCCTGTGCCAATCTTATTGTCTCTGACACACCTATCCCCAATACCCCAATCACTGAATCAATCCATCTCATCGACGGTCTTCCTCTCCTGCACTGTCCCTCCACCTTTCCAAGGTGACATCCCTCTCCAAGGACTGATCCTGCCTTGCAACATGTCCAAAGTTTGTCAGATGAAGTTTCAGAATCCTTGTCTCCAAGGAGCAAACTGCCTTCATCCTCTGCAGGACAAATGTGTTTGTTCTCCTAGCAGTCCTTGGTATAGTCGATACTCTTCTCCAGCACCACAGCTCAAAGGCATCCACTCTTCTATCATCCCTAGTCATTTTCCAGCTTTCTGATGCATAACAAGTGACTGCAAAGACCATGGCCTGTATCAGGTGCACCTTGACCTCCAGACTGACATTGTTGCTCTTTTTGGTGAGGTCTCTGACAGCAGGCTTTCCCAGTACTATTTGTCTTTTAATTTCCTGGCTACTGGCTGTTGATTGTAGATTGTTGATTGCAGAGCCAAGCAAACTGAAGCTGTTAACAATCTCAATATCTTCGCCATCTATCATGATGCAGCCAATAGGCCCAGTTCTGAGAATCTTTGTTTTCTTGATGGTGAGCTTCAATCCATATTGAAGGCTGCAGTCCTTGACCCTCTGCAGCAAGTGCTTCAGGTCTGCCTCAGTTTCAGCAAGCAGGGTTGTGCCATCTTCATAATGCAGATTATTGATGAGTCTACTTCCAATCCTGATGACACATTTCTCCTTATGGAGCCCAGTGTCCCGGATCATCTGTTTTACCATATAGATTGAAAAGATATGGAGATAGGACAAAAGCTTGGGGCACACTCTTCCCAATTTTGAACCATGCAGTGTTTCCTTGCTCTGTATTGACAATTGCTTCCTAGTTCAAGTATAGGTTTCACATAAGCACAATCAAGTGTTCTGGGATTCCCTTTCTTCTCAAACGTAGCCAACAGTTTATTGTGATCCACATAGTAAAATACCTTTACAAAGTTAACGAAACACAGAGAAACATTCCTCTGGTACTCTTTGCTTTCAGCCAAGATCCATCTGACATTAGCTCTAATATCCCTAGTGCCACAGCCTTTTTAAACTCCACTTGCACTTCAGGTAGTTCTCTGTTGATGTGCTGTTCCAGTCATTTTTGGATAATCTTCAGCAGAATCTTGCTTGCATGTGATATCAATGATACTGGTAGATAATTTCCACACTCTGTCAGGTCACCTTTCTTTGGAATGGGAACAAATATGGATCTCTTCCAGTTAGTTGGCTTGGCAGTTGTCCTCCAGGTTTCTTGGCAAAACTTGGTGAGTACATCACAAACAGTGTCTGTTGAAATGTCAACAGGTATGATATCAATTCCTGGGGCTTGTTTTTTGCCAATTCTTTCAGAGCAGTTAGAACTTCTTTCATCACCACAAGCTCTTGCTCATACATTGTTTCATGAAATTCTTCTGTGACCACAAATTCCTTTTGGTACAATGACTTTATATATTCTTTCCATCTTCTTTTAATGCTTCCTGGATCATTTAATATTCTGCCCAAAGCATCCTTAAGTATTGCAACTTGAGGCTTGAATTTGTTCTTCAGTTCCTTCAGCTTAAGAAATGCTGAGCGAGTTTGGCCCTTTTGATTTTCTGACTCCAGGTCCTTGCACTTTTCATTGTAATACTTTACTTTGTCTTCCCCTGCTACCCTTTGGAATTTTCTATTCAACTCCTTAATATCTTGATTTCTTCCCTTTGTTTTGGCTTCTCAGCACTCTAGTACAATACTCAGAGTTTCTTCTAACATCTATCTTGTTCTTTTCTTCTTCCTCTGTCTTTGCAATGACCTTTTGCTTTTGTCCCAGATGATATTCTTGATATCCTTCCACAGCTCATCGGGTCTCTTTGCTCATTAATGTTCAATGCCTCAAACCTGTTCCTGAGATGCTTTTGAAATTCAAGTGGGAGAGACTCAAGGTCAAATTTTGGTTCCTGTGTACTTGATTTCATTTTCTTTAGCTTCAGCTTGAACTTGCATATGAGTGGTTGGTGGTCTATTCCAAAATCAGTACCTGGCCTAGTTTACACAGCTGATACTGAGCTTCTCCAGTGATTCTTTCCACAGATGTAATCAATCTGATTCCTATGTATGTATGTATGTCCTATGTATACCATCACATAAAATCCATGAGTATAGCCTGTGTTTATGTTTCTTATAAAATGAATTTGCACTGAATAAGTTGTTGATTGTGCAAAATTCTATCTTTCTATCTCCAGCTTGATTTCTGTCACCAAGTCCGTGTTTTCTGATCTTTCCTCTCTATTCCCAAATTTTGCATTCCAGTCACCCATATTATTAATTCATCTTGATTGAATGTTCAATCTGACTGCAAAAATAAATTTTCTATTTCCTCCTCTTTGGCTCTGGTTGTTGTTGCATATATTAGAATAATGGTGGTATTCACTGGACTTTCTTGTATGCGTATGGATATTATTCTGTGAATCACAACATTGTATTTCAAGACAGATCTAAAAATTACTTTTTTAACTATGAAAGCAACTCCATTTGTCCTCACCTTTTCATTTCCATCATAGTAGATCATATGATTGTCTGACTCAAAATGTCCCATGCCAGTCCATCTCATTTTACAATATGTATGTCAATATTTATGTGTTCCATTTCTTTCTTAACAATATCCAATTTTCCTACATTCATGGTTCTTATATTCCATGTTCCAATTACTAGTGTCTGCTTACAGCTGTTCCTCTTCCTATGCAGAGGTCAAAAATATTTGCTAGCTGAAAAGATCAACTAGTCATGAAATATGACCCCTGGGAAAATAATTCAATAAAATGAAAGTTTGAAGGGATTAACTCAGACAATCTTCTCATTTTGCAGCTGTAAACATTGAGAACCAGACACATTTTGTGGCCTGTCCAAGCCCACCCACTGGGTAGTCCCGGAACAATCCTAGAACTGCCATGGGTGGATCAGGTGCACACAAGGATCAAGGAAAATTACTTACCTGAATTTCTTATATTGGTGTTGTTCAGTTTGGAGTCCTTGATTACCAAGTGCTTAATCCAGAGAGTTGGAGCCGTTATTTCTGAAGAAAAAAAGAGAGAGAAAATAAAGTCTGGACAAAGAAATTATATAAATGTAACCCCTAACCTTTTTAATAGTTCGTCTAGGAGGTTGAGGGGTCAAAATGCTGAAGCTTCAGCTTCTTGTCTCATCCCACACCCATTTCACCCCATTGTCCTCCCCCTTCCTGACAATGGAAGCTTCTCTCCCCACCAGCTCATTGGCGCCAACCAGGGTTTCCTGGGTCAGGAGGCTGAGTGGTCAGAGTCAGAGGCGCTGAGCCACTCCATCCAGGAATAAAAATATTATCCCAGGAGGTGAGGAACCGGGGCCAAGCCAAGTCCCTCTCAGCTGCTTCCCTGGGAGAAGATTTAAAGGGGATAAGTCAACAAGCAAGCGCCAAACACACCACAGAGACCATTTCAGAGGAAACGGCTGAGCCAAGGCAGATTTCAGCTTGCTGAGACTTCTTCACAAGAGAAAGAAAGTCATAGGGGTAATACATTGTTCAGCTCCTTGTCTAGGGGTGTCTTATCAAGAAAAGTCTGTATTCTTCCATCCAGAGAGTCCGAGTGACCCTCTAGTTCTCTCCAGGGCATGGGTCACACAATGGACAGGCAGTATGGATCATGGTTTACCCCAAGTATACTGTAGTGTGACCAGGCTCTTCAATGGTACTGTAGAGTGACAGGATTTCAAGGGGGATGCTGAAGGTGCCACCTGACCCCCATGTGACTCTCAGGCCCTAGACTTGTCATCAATCCAAGTCCTCTGGGAATGATGGAAATCTCTCAACTTTTAGGTATAAACACATATATAGTTCACCAAATAAGCTATATCAAAATCCTTCTTCCGGTGCTGAGCCCATGTGAGGGAAATCCTATCACAAGGGCAAGCAGTGTCATGACCTCTTTTAATTCCTCTGTCTCACTGTCTGAAGCTGAGCATTGCTAATCTTTTCCTGAGTATTGCACTGAGAACTTAACCTCATCTTTAAACTTTACTAAAAACTGTGCTGTGCTCGGCTTCTTTCTCTTCCTCACAGAAACTTGGAAGACTAAGAAAAGTGCACAAAGGAATATAGGGTCTCAGCAGCTCAAACCCAGAATCAAGGCTAGCTCCTGCCCTCGATGCTCCTCATGTCGGCTTCCCAGATCTCCTCAGACGAGGACATCTAGATTCCTTTTTGACACTAAATCACTTTTTAAAACATGAATTTTAATGAAAGTAGACACTTAGGATTTCCATTCATTCACTGTTGCACTTTTCTCCCTGCCCACTCCTCTACCCCCAATTCACGCTTCTCTTAGAAAAGTAAAAGAAAATATCTTTCATTGTTAGACAATCTCTCCCCACAAGTTAACTCCACTATACAGCCTTCATACCAGACTCCTGTCATGACAATAATACCTAATCATATATGTCTTTTAAACAGTTCTCTCCCTCATCTGTTTCAATGCAGTATACATTGTTTATCCCCTCTTTCTCAGTCTTCCCTCAACCCCTATGCCAGTCCCGTTTTTACAACAGTAGCCCTATGCATTATTTGCCCTTTTGTGACTGAGATATTTCACTCAGCACAATGTCCTCCAGTGTCACCCATTTTGTATGTTATTTCATGAGTTCCTTGTTTTTCAATGCAACATAGTATTCCATTGTGTGAGTATACCAGAGCCCGCCTATCCATTTGTTTGTTGGTGGGCACTTTGGGTTTTTTCCAGCTCTTTGCTTTGTGAACAAAGTGGCAATAAGCATGGGTTTGCATGCCAACAGATCACTTTAATTCTCTTGTCCCAGAATTTTACCTTTCCCAAATGTCCATACTCAACTCTCTAGGCCCCTGTGATACAGTTAAACCAACCCCAGTAGCAAATCTCTTTGGTACTCTTCTACCCTCCTTCAATCACGTTAGTCATGGTGCACGGAAACACCCTGACTCCTTCTCTCTGTTTTTAAGATTTCGTGCCGTCTCTTCTCATAATCCCTTCCCAGATCATTCTACCATCTTCCTTCCACAAATGTCTGCTCCAACAAATATTAAGATGACATCATATAAGCCATCAAGCTCTCCACTACATGCACTGCCAACCCTCTGCGCAAGGCTGGGCACAAGCAGGCAGTTGGAAGGGCTGCTGAGTTAGTGTTGGGGTCTGACTTTCTGTCTCACCCATGATTTCCTGGTCTTGACAACTCAGAAAGTCTGTCCGGGTGATGTTATTGCTGGACTTCAGGAGATAGGCAGGGAGCCTGGGGAGAACAGAAGACTTCCAGCAGTGCAGGCTGTCTACCAGGACCTTGGAAGGCTTGCTTTTTAATAAGAAATTTTTTTAAAGGTTAAAACAACCCAGTTTAAACTGGGGGTAGGGTGGGGAAATGAAAAGAATTTTTTTTTTTTAAGTTTAAACAAACAGTTAACAAAAGACTCTTCTGAAATGTGGAAATGGATAGACAGGAGAATCAGAATGAACACAAGAGCTTACCATCTCCTTCGAACACCCGCTGAGTCTCCATCGTGGGGGTCGGCTTCGAGCCATCATCTGAATTGAGGGTAAGAAAGAATTGAAAAGAGACTACCATTATTGAGGTAAATACTATCTACTCTCCAGCACTGTTGAATGGTTGGGGTTTGCACATGGCCAGGCCAAGTTCCAGTGAGGAGACCAAAGAGAAAGAAAAGAAAGAAGAAAAGAACGAGAAAGAAAAGAGACCCACAGAGAGACAGCAACAGGGAAACACACCCAGGGGTATGCTGGGCACTTCAGAGCAGAGACTCCTTCTTCTGAAGGTGAGTATGACAGATGGTTCTGCCATCCCTCGTGCACCCCCACCCCCACCCCCTGAGGAAAGCTGCGGTCAGGCATCTTTCTAGGCAGCGTCCTGTTTGACCAGATATGATATGACAAGCATGGCACACCTTAAGCATGTAATTCAGTTATTCCCAGATGCTTTCTGCCCTCCTATGAAAGTTCTCAGCTTACAACCTTTCTCCCATTGGCCTGATTACAGAGCTTGAACATATTACCTTGCAATGGTTCGGTTATGTCTCCATGAAAGGGAACGAGAAGGCAGAAAGGCACCATGTTCTGCTATGTTGTTATATTCTGTGCTGTTGGGTTGGAACTGACTCATAGCCGAGCCTACAGTAGCTTTTCAGAAGTTGTAAATCACACAAGAGGAGACTGCACATCTTTCTCCCACAGAGCATCTGCTGAATTTGAACCATGTGTCTTTGGGTTTGTAGTGTAACTCCTTATCACTGTGTCAGCAGAGTTTCAGCTATAGTGCAGTGAAAGACTTAGTATGGTCTTCTATCTTTAGTCTTTGTGATTCCCACATAATGCCTGGGTGGGGCTATGCAAACTAGATACTTGTGGCACACCATGGTGTCTGAACACCTCACTGCTAATGCAAATTAAGTGCATGGGGAAACTTGTGGAAGTAGAGCCATCTAAGAAAATGGAATAAGACTCCACTGAGGAAATCTGTCAGTTTTGTGATCCCACTAGACTTAAAAAAAAAAAGGGTGATACGTATAGAGGGAAGAGTTTTAACACTGGAAGACAGAGGGTAGCAGCAGCGCAGTAGCGAACCTGAAGAGGACCTGGACAGGACCCAGGGGCAGAAGACCCCGAGAAGGATCCGGCAGCAGGTGAGAAGTTGTCCTGACCAAACTGTACTGAGTTCTACCTTTTACTTCTGAATTATACCCTGTTTCCTCCCAACTGACTGGAAGAGATCTATATTAGTTCCCATTCCAAAGAAAGGTGACCTGACAGAGTGCAGAAATTTTCAAACAATATCATTGATATCACATGCAAGCAAGAATATCCGAAAACGACTGGAACAGCACATCAACAGAGAACTACCTGAAGTGCAGAGGTGGTTATAAAGAGGCCGTGGTAATAAGGATATTAGAGCTATTGTCAGATGGATCTTGGCTGAAAACAGACAGTACCAGAGGAATATCTATCTGTGTTTCATTGACTATGCAAAGGCATTTGACTGTGTGGATCATAACAATCTGTGGCTGACTCTGAGAAGAAAGGGAATCCCAGAACATCTGATTATGCTTATGCAAAACCTTTAGAGCAGGAGGCAGTCATCGGAACAGAGCAAGGAAACACTGCATGGTTCAAAATTGGGAAGGGTGTATACCAGGGATGTATCCTTTCTTCATACCTTTTCAAACTATATGAAGAACAGATGATCCAGGAGGCTGGGCTCTATAAGAAGAAATGTGGCATCAGGATTGGAGGTAGACTCATCAATAATCTGCGTTATGAAGATGACACAACCCTGCTTGCTAAAACTGAGGAGGACCTGAAGCACTTGCTGCAGAGAGACAAGGACTGCAGCCTTCAATATGGATTGAAGCTCAATAACAAGAAAACAAAGATTCTCAGCACTGGGCTAATTGGCAGCATCATGATAGATGGTGAAGAGACAGACTAGTAACAGCTTCAGTTTGGTTGGTTTTACAATCAACACTCTTAGTACCAGCAGCCAGACAAATTGCACTGAGAAAGTCTGTTGTCAGAGACCTCTCCAAAGTACTCAAGAGCAATAATGTCAGTCTGGAGACTAAGGTGTGCCTGATACAGGCCATAGTCTTTGCAGTTACTTGCTATGCACCAGAAAGCTGGACAATGACTTGGGATGATAGAATAATTGATGCCTTTGAGCTGTGGTGCTGGAAAAGAGTACTGAATATACCAAGGACTGCTAGGAAAACAAACAGGTTCATCTTAGAAAGGGTTAGACCAGGGTGGTCCTTGGAGATAAGGATTCTGAAGCTTCATCTGGCATACTTTGAACACGTTGCAAGGTGGGACTTGTCCTTGGAGAGGGATGTCATGCTTGGGAAGGTGGAGGGACAGCACAAGAGAGGAAGACCCTCGATGAGGTGGGTTTATTCTGGAATTGGGGTGATGGGGGTATGTGTGTCAGAGACAGTGAGATCGGCACACGATAGAGCAGGGTTTAGGGCTGTTGTACCTAGGGTTGTTATGAGCCACAGGCAATTCGATAGCACCTAACAACAAAACAACAACTTCCCTCATATAAACCACTTAACTGTAATTACGGTTCATGCATTCTGCAAAACACTGCAACAAATTACTAAACTTAGAAGATCACTGAGGGGTGGGGAGTAGTTGATGTTTTCGCTGATGCAGTAGTACGGCAGTTTGACACTGGACTTTAACTTGGACATCTTTAACTTCTACCTCATAGAAACCAGCCTTATGCTGATCCTTAAACAAGAAATTATTCCCTTCCAAGTACACTGAAATCAAAAGCATGGGGAATTTCCTTACAGTATTTTTAACTGTGAAATTGCTTGTACCCCACCTCTGTAAGAGGTGAGACAGACAAAATTGTAGAGGACCTGGGAAACGGCATACTGCATTTACTTTAAAATCTCCACCACAGTGACGGTACAGACTGTTCCAGTCACTTGGTGCTAGTTGTGCTGGTGGCCCTCCCTTCAGGTCAGGAGTTAGTGCAGATTTTATCATTTATCTGCCAGGATGCAGAGTTATTTTCACCAAGGCTTCCAAAATGTTCATTTAGATCAATATTCCTCAAGTTGTTGCGTTGGGTTTTTATCCCAGTTGTCCCTCTAAAATGCTTTTCCACTTCCTCCTTACCCCAATTTCTCCTCTAAATCATTTTAATAACACTGGTGGACTCTATATGTTTATGCACTGTGGGTGTGCAGAAAGACTCATTCCTCCAATTGTGAAAGCGGGGTGGGGGTGGGAGGTTTGGGGATTAGGGGCAGACCTCTTTGTTCTCATTTAAAAATATGTGATTAGAGACTCTTCCTAATTCTCTCCATGGGGTCAGGGGAGGGAAGGAGGCACGGTGGTCTCAGACATAATGATGATTACACCGACACCCAGAGATCTTCCAGAACTGGACTCTGCCGCCTGCACGCACTCATCTTTACGGAAAGCCCAAGTTCTCAGAGTCTCTGAGATGTCTGGCAGATCTTCACCAGGAATAACTCCCCAGTAACTTTGATCGACTTCATATGGGGAAGAGAGAAGATTGTAGAGTCCTCACTTGTACCAACAGCACAACTCTGGGGTGGGGGGTGTCCCATGATTCAAGGAAGACCCTCAAACCTGGCTGGACGCTGAGGCCAGCAAGCTGGCAGTCCTGTGACACCTGACCCTAATATTCTCGACACGATGAAACCAAGACTCAGCTCCCACAGGGGCTAAAGTGATCCAAGCTGTCTGCCCATCTCAGGCGGACACTAGATGCTAAGGAACGACATAGAGTCGGAAGAGAGTTGCTACGCTGGCTATGCTATTTGCCCTAAAGCAGACTCCAAAACAGGCACCGTTGGAAGCGAAACTGTGTGAGTTTGATCTGGAAGTCATTGAGGGAATATAAACACAGAACAGAGCCACACAGTGTCATTTTTTAATAGCATCACTTCCCTTTACTCTATTAACGCCTCTTTCCATTGAATTCAACCAGCCACTGAATGAAGTCCTTTGGCAGCTGCAGTGCACGTTTGCTTGCTCCTGCCGGATCCAGAGTTCACAGCCTAAATAGGAGTCAGCTCAGCCCCTCCACCAGGGTGGCTTCACCAGAGTTTTCTGTGCTAACAAAGGGGAGGTGGGAGACCATGCATTCCCGAAGGAATAAAGGTGAGAACCCATATGAAATGGCTTAGACAATACTTAAATATTCTTTGCATGCATTCAAGTCCTTCCATTTTCTAAGCACCTTATCGCTTGTGAGGGAGCTCAGTGGAGCAGGATAACTGAAAACATTCTACTTTTCTCTCCTGTCGTCCAGATGAGAGTCTGGGTTGCCCATCTGGTGCAGTAATCAGTAAAGAAGGTCTGGGTTCAAAGACAGCAGGAGGGTATCCAGCTTCCTGGGGAAGTTTTGTACACTTGCAGGGGTCATGGACCTCCAACGATTGCCCAGATGCTGACAGACTACAGAGCATGAAAGCCAAGTGCAGGTAGTGAGTTGTCCCTGCAAGGTTAAGGTCACTGAGGGTGAGGAGAGGAGATACAGCTGCACTACCATAAAGGAGGCCCTCGCTGGGAAGCCTTATGAAGTGAGAAAAGACAAGGTGCTCAGCTGCCAGGAGAGCCACCTGCGAAGCCTAACATGGCTAAAGACTAGGAAGCCACGCCAAACCCAACAGGACCCTCTGACCATCATCTCCGGGCATCTGGACACCTGGCATCTAATCCCACAAATAAGCACACCCTTCTGCCAAAGGGAGGGCCAAGGCCTAGGTCCAAAATCCACATCAGCTCTGCTTCTGAGCCAGTCTTGGAGCAGCAGCAGGCTCCATGCTGGGACCCGGGAGAAAACAAAGCTGCTACCAAGGCCCTTGGCCACCCAGTCCCAGGTAGAGTCACAGCCTAGATGCAGGCTCTATAAGTAGGACCAGCTGAACTAGTCTCTGGACAGCAACAGCTTCCTCTACAAATGACGCATGCCTGCCTGGGGTTAGATACAGCCTTAAGGCACTGTATAGGTGCAAAACTTTCAAGGTCAGTGAAAGAAGTTATACTACAAGTGTCAAACCATCTCATCCAACTGCTTACTTTTAAAAGTTGGATTTAAAAAAAAAGTTGGCTTTGCAAAATATAATCTTTACACATTTTAAAAAACAAGGTGAACTTTAATTCAATAAGCAGATAACTCAATAAGTAGACCAGAATTCCAATTTTTAAAAAGAGCACCAATATTTTGATGTTTACTAAAGAAGATATATAAATGGTAAATAAATATAAAAGAAAATATACAATAAAGGAATTTTTTTTAAAAGCTTAAAATTCAAATTAAAATCGCAATGAGAGACCATTACACACCTAAAAGAATGGCTAAAAATAAGAAAACATCAGATATGTGTTGGCAAAGACAGTAAGAAATAGGAATTTTCAAGTATTGTTGATGAGAATGTGAGATTATGCAGCCTCTGGAAAACATTTGGGCAGTTTATTTAAAAAGTTAAATATAAACTTACCTTCTAACTTAGAAATTTCACTTCTAAGAAACTACTCAAGAGCATAAAACATCACAATAAAACACACATATGAGTATCAATAACAGCCTTCTTTTATAGTAACCCCTAACTAGAAACAATTACTGAGGAGCAATGAAGTCAGTTTGAGGACTAAGGTACACTTGATTCAGGCCATGGTCTTTTCAATCACTTGCTATGCATCAGAGGAGCTGGACAAAGAACAAGGGTGACAGAAAAGAATGGATACCTTTGAGCTGTAGAGTTGGAGAAGAGTATTGAGTATTTCATAGACTGCCAAAAGAACAAGGAGGTGCAGCCGGAGTGCTCCTTGAAGGCAAAGATGATCAAACTTCATCTCACATAACTTCAGGTATGTTGCTAGGAGAGGATATTCCTTGGAAAGGGACATCATGCTTGGAAAGGTGGAGGGTCAGGGAAAGAGAGAGTCACCCAGCGACTGCAGCAATGGGCTCGAGTGTCAGAGATGGTGAGAACAGCAGCCCCTCTTCCTTTCCAAGCATGATGGTTGACAGAGTGAGTTAGCAGCCCAACATATAACAACCTGTGCCACCAGAGCTCCCCGAGTGACAGGAGCCTGATGTAAAGGCAAATCCATGGAGACAGAAAGAAGACTATCTTCCCTAAGGATAAAAACAGGGATTAACAGTAGATTAGCACAAAGTGGGTGTGTTGGTTTTTTTCTTTGGAGTGACAGAAATGTTCTAAAATTGAATTCTGGGAATGGTTATACAGCTTTATAAAGTAATTGTATCCACTGAATTGTACATTTATTCTATGGCTGTGGATTCTGACTCATTAGTGAATTGATCGCTGTTATTGTGGTGATGTATCCTGAAGTTCTAACTGACCCATCGTTGGCCCTCTATGGGTTTTCAGATGAAGTAAATTGCATGGGAGGAGACTGTCCATTTTTCTCCTGTGTGGCAGCTGCTGCATTCAAACTGTGTGCCTTCATGCTGGAAGTGCAGCTTTTTACTTCTAGACCACCAGAGAACTCTCTGGTGAAACTATTGTTGTTAGGTGCTGGTGAGTCGAGTGTGACTCATAGTGACCCTGTGAACAGCCGACCCGAGCTCTGCCCTATCCTGAGTGCCATCCTCATCATCTCTGACACACTCGAGCCCATTACTGAAGTCACTGTGTTAATCTATTTCATTGGTGGTCTTCCTCTCCTTCCCTGACCCTCCATTCTTTGCAAGCATATATCCCTTTCTAAGCAGTTGTCTCACCTAGCTATGTGTCCAAAGTACAAGTGACTGAGCTTTGCCATCTTTGCCTCCAAGCAGCACTCTGACTGCACTTTTTCCAAGATATATCTGTTTGTTCTCTTGGCAGTCCATGGGACAGTCAGTACTCTTCAATACCCCAGCTCAAAGGCATCAGTTCTCCTTCTGTCATCCTTATTACGTGCTTAGCTCTCTGATGCACAGGAGGTGACTGGAATGAAGCTAGGGGAGAGGGTGAAAGTGCCGCACAGGGTTTTCACGGTTGTAAATCATTATCTAAGCAGACTGCGACATCTTCCTCCCTCACAGCAGCTTGTGGATTTGAACCACCAATCTTTCAGTTAGCAGTTAGATATTTAACCACCAACACGAGTGAGTTTTATGTGAACTCAATAAAGCTATTAAAACAAAAGGTGGAAAGTGCCAAAGTTCTCCAGGACAAATCATCAGGAAGAAACAGATGTTTGAGCCCTCCTTACTTGTGGTGGGGGTCGAGGACTCTTTTATATATTTTTTTAAAAATATATCTGTTTCTTAACAACACCAACTGCCATGCAGATTATTCCATAATAATTATGTCAGAGTAGAGTTATACTCTATAGACTTTTTAATGATTGATTTTTCAGATGCTAGCTTGACAGAGGCTTTTCTTCTGAGGTGTCATCTTGAAACTCCAACCTTTTAGTCAGCAGTCAAATGTGTTGTCTATTTATATCACCCAGGTATCCCTTCTTCATCTCAGTTTATATATGAACATATGTTGATTTGATCATTCATGCTTCTTTTTTTGGAAGCTCAAATAAGAAGACTTGATTTCTCTTTGATCCAGTAATACTTAGGGAGTTGTAGTGGCCCGTTGGGTAGGGAGTTGCACTGCCAACCCAAAGGCAGGCAGTTTGAATCCACCAGCTGCTTTGTGCGAGAAAGATGGATGATCTTTTCCTGTGCGATTTACAACCTCTGAAAACTCACTGGTGGGACAGTCGGTTCCAATTGAACGACACCTAACAACCACCACCATCATATTCCTCCAGACCAGGCGAAGGGGACGGAACAATGATGGGGGTGTGGGGTGGAGTCAACTCAAAGATGATCACTTTTTTGTCAGGGTTGTTGTCAGAAGCCATTGAGGACCCATAGTGAGCCTGTGAACAAAAGATCTGAATCCTGCTCTATCCGTACCATCCTGACATTTCCTGGCACGTAGAGCCCAGAGCAGCAGTCATCGTGTTATTTCACCTTTTCAGTCCATCTGGTTGAGGGTCTTCCTCTTCTTCGCCGACCCTTCACCATTCCCAGCATCATGTTCCTCTCCAATAAATAGCCCCTCCTAGTAACATCTCCAAAGCTTGTGAGGCAAAGCCTCATCATTCTTGCCTCCAAAGAGCACTCCGGATACACCCTCTCTAAGACATATCTGTCTGTTCTCTTGGCCAACCATGAGGACTAAGATTATATAATTATTACTTTCTTTCTGTCAGGGAGAATAGACAAATTTGAAAACATTAAGGAGTAAATAAGAAACACTTGCTCAAGGATCATGTCAACAACAACAACAACAATGGGTTTTGCTGAATTTTGAAGCCTTCAAAACAGTCTCTGGAAGTGGTTCTCTTCATCTATTTTTACCAACAATCAGGACAGGAAGTCACCAGGAACATAAAAAAATAAATAAATAAAATTTTAAAAAACCAAAAAACACCCTGAGTCCCAGAATGAGCAATTTGTTCAAGTCTCAGAGGCAGTGAGCCGTTTTGGAAACTGCTCAGACCCAGTATCATGGCACCAGGCCTTCCAAGATTGCCCAGCCCCCAGAAGTGCATGGTGTTTGCAGGTGCAGCCCCAGAAAGCCTCAGGTCCCCATACAGGCCCCCCACACAGGCTCCGGGAGTCTCTACAGACAGTGGGTTTGTGTGACAGCACAATTCCCTGCCCTGCAAGAAGGCCTGGCCCACGCACAGACAGCTTGAAGTCACTTCGACCCCCAATGACATCGTTCAAAGCCCCCTCTGTTTAGCTTTTTGATTGCTGATTGACACTCATTGGCGAGAGGAGATAAATGCCAGGCTGAGGACAATGTTGATCCGCTTGGACTATTCTCAGAGAAAGACTTTTCAGAATAACAAACAAAACCCCAAAAACATTGGTGTGCTTAAGGAACTGAATAGAGCCCAAGAGGTCCAGGGAAGCAGGGCTAGGCCTTTCAAGCGACTGGCAAGTCCGTGGAGGAGTTAATTGTTTGGGCGTACAATGAGTTTATTCTGACCACAGACAAAGAGCTTTCTCTTCCAGGTCCTTCAAAAGCAAATGTGTCAAAGGGGCCGAAGGACGGATCCGTATTAATGGCATCTCTTGGGGTCTCTGAGACTGAAGAGCCTTGGAGAATGAGGAAAAAAGAAACCACCACCCCCATTCCGAGATTCAGAGGGTCTCTTAGTGATTCCAAGTCCCCTCCAAGTCCTGAGCTCTTCCAAATCATGCCCATCACTGGTCACCCTCCCTCTTATTGTTGTTAAGCTTGCCATTATCTATCTTTTAAAAGACATGGAGATAAACTTTAGCTTGGGAGAAGGGCTGGAAGGTTCTGACCTTTGAAAAGACCACATATACGTCAGACCTACATCCCCCTCAGCATGTGACTCAGGGGCCGAGTGTGGAAATCAAGATGACTTATTCTGACCATAACAGGCAGATGACTATGCCTGTTTATAACAGTACCTTAAGAGCCTGGCCTGAATCATACCAGTAAGAGAACGGGTATGTTGGTCAATCTCAAGACTGCCTGGGATGCATGGCCCATGAGCAACAAGACCCAGAAATGCAAGGTGAGGGGTCCTAATTCAGAGAGCAAAAGTCTGGGCACTTCTGTTACTTTCAGGCACAAGAGACCAATTCCATACATTTTATCTACCAGTCTGTACCCTCTCTCCCAAATGGAATGAAAACAAATTGAAAGCTATGTTTTGGCAAGCAGTTCACACATCCTCAAGGTCTGAAACCCTCAAATTAAAAGCAAAAACATGAGTTTAATGAAACATGTAGCTCAGCTATGGAAGAAGGTACCAGCAAGAGTGAAGCATTTTAGAGCAGATTTATTTAGACTATGCTAATTTGTTTCATTGATTATGCAAAG
>NW_006399787.1:17358158-17360713 GCF_000299155.1 Elephantulus edwardii
GGATGGGTGTGTCAGAGGCGGTGCGGTTGGCGCAGGATCGAGCAGGGTTTAGAACTCTTGTGCATAGGGTCGCTATGAGTCGGAAACGACTCGACGGCACATAACAACAACAACATGCTAATTTATTCTTAACTTTTACTTTTAGGTTATTAATCATTCATAGGAGGCTGCAAACAGCTATTTAAAGTGGTCCACTATAGCTTTTCTCCATTTCTCCCAATGGTGACATCTGACACAATTATAATACAATATCAGACTCTGGAAATTGACATTGACATAATTCACAGACCTTATTCAGAAACCACTAGCTTGACCTGCACTTGGTTATATGTTTACATCCATTCCTCAAGTTCAGCATCACAGCAAACCCAGATTCCCTGAGTACAGCAAATTAACAGAGTGAAAAACAAAGTAGAACAAAGTTCCTCCAAAATATAACAGCACTAGTCTCACTTAGCCGTCATTACGTGCTGTCAAGTCTAATACAGCTCATAGCAAACCTATGAACAAAAGACCTGAACTCTGTTCTATAATTAACATCATTTCTCTGTGTTCATAGAGTTTCCAGAGGCATCTGGCTTAGAAAAAGGATGCCACTCCTGCTTCCAAAACTGAATCAATCTGGAAGCTCCTCCAAACATTGTCCATGATGAGTAAACATTATGGTATTTGACACAACTATGGCACAGTGTTCCGTATCACAGCAACTCCAAGTTATTCAGTACAGCAAATAGACAACTGCTGTACCACTTAAAGAATGTTCATCCCAACATTAATAAATACCAATAGCTCATTAATAAAAACCAACAACACAAATTAAAGCTTTCATTATGTGACCCTCATCAAGATGCAAGAAACCAACTTCTAGAGTGGAACCACTCCACAGGAGCCTCTAGGCCAGCCACATACTTAACCCAGAACTGATGCGTAGCAAGTAATTATGAAGACTATGGCCTGGATCTTGGAAGCAGGAGTGGCATCTACTTCCACAACAGCTTGCCTCTGGAAACCCTATGAACCTGGAGAAAGGTCTAAAGTTATACAGGAGGTGTCCAGGTCTTTTGTTCATAGGGTCACTATGAGTTGCCTTTGACTCAATGGCACTTAACAACAGCACCACCAACAACAGCACAGAGAGAAAGAGCAGTTGGCCTAGCGGACAGAAAGTCATGCTCCCAAGTCAAAGGTGGGTGACTCTACTCTGTGGCCCTCAGGCCTGCCTTTAACTGTTTTTGGTGAAACATTCTTCTAGGTCATGCAACCCTGGTATGTCAACTTGCTGTACAGAGGTAATTTGTGGTTGCTGTGAAGCTGAACACTGTGACACTGATGAGTCAAATTCGAGAATGGTTACCCAGGGTGGACAGTGTTTGGTGAAACTCCCCAATTAAACATGCTTGGAAGCAGGAGTGGCATCCACTTCCACAATAGCTTGCTTCTGGAAACCCTATGAATCGGGAGAAAGGACGAAAGTTATACAGGAGGTGTCCAGGACTTTGGTTCATAGGGTCGCTATGAGTCGCCTACAACTCAATGGCATTTAACAATAACAACAATGGCCTGGATCAGGTGCCCCTTAGTCTCTAGACTGATGGATGCTCTTCAGTACTCTGGAGAGGTCTTCGACAGCAGATTTTCCCAATGCAATTTGTCAGTTTGATTTCCTGGCTGCTGGAACTAAGAGTATTGATTGTGGAGCCAAGCAAACTGAAGCGGTTAATAATCTCAATCTCTTCTCCGTCTGTCAGGATGTTGCCAATTGGCCCAGTGGTGAGAATCTTGGTTCTCTTGATGTTGAGCTTCAATTCATATTGAAGACTACAGTCCTTGACCTTCAGCAGCAAATACCTACGATCCTTCTCAGTTTAAGCAAGCAAGGTTGTATCATCTGCCTAATGCTGGTTGTTGATGAGTCTTCCTCCAATCCTGTCGCCTATAGGGAGTTGCCTCGGAACTCAAAGGCTGACCCTCCCTGGCAGTTCAAATCCACCAGTAGGCCCCTGAGGAGAAAGATGACCAACATCCTTCTTGTTCAATTTACAACCTCAGAAACTTGCTGGAGGGCCAGCTATGAGTTGGTTTTAACTCGATGACAATGAGCTTGAGTTCTGAGGTTTTCACCCTTCCATAGTATGGATATATTGGAGCTTGTTTAACCAGTGATCCACTGAAGGATAGTTGGGGTTTTTACACTATTTTATTATGACTGCTTGGTCATCATCTATTTCTTCCTACTTACTTGCCAGCTATCTGATTAATCGAATCATTTAGGGAGAGGAAATGAAATAATATAAATTAAAACAAGTGAAGTCAGTGATGAAAAGTTAGAAGATGAACAGGCTAGACCTTAAGTATGAATAACCTTGTAATATTAAATATTTTTAAGATTTTTCAGGTGATACCTAGTTTCTCAGTGCCTACCCTGAGGCAAGTACTATGCAAATTGTGGGGTTATACTGATGAACAAAAATACATGCTCATCTGCTTATTACACTGAAATTTTTTTCTTTTTTTAATTAATTTCAATGAACATTTACAGAGATTTTTGGATTTCC